>NC_086318.1:131084293-131406168 GCF_036172605.1 Pelobates fuscus | reverse complement strand
CAGAAAGCTGGTCATTAAAAAATTCTGTGAGTCTAATTAAAAAAGTATTACAAGATGGGGGGGGGGGGGGGGGGGGGTGGCCAGCATGGAAGACGGACGTGCAGCAGCAGAGCTCCCCAGACATCAAGGCAAAAACAAGCTATATCTGACCCTAAACACCCCGAAAGGGGCAACCCAAACAGCCCCACCTGATCCACGAAAGGGCACACAAAAGACAATGGGGTCTGCAGCTCGTCTGAAGCCGGCTGGCCATCCGGCTTGTGGCTTGAGGCCTGGGGCCCGTCGAGCGGGAGAGGCGGCCGACCTCCCGGTCTGGTGCCACGGAATGCCGACACGTCATGGACAGGAGCCCCGTTACTCCCCCCCCTGGACCGTCGGGGGTGATCGCGGTCCACACCAGGGAGGCAAACCTGGAACAGGGAGAGCGCAATGGGGAATAGCACCGCCAAGCATGCTACACGACGTGGCACACAAAATGGAGGATGCCATGTGTCAATCCGGGCCTAAAGACCCACAACAAGGGGTCATACAGAGACTGGACGCAATCTTCGCCAACTTCTGGTGCAAACTGGAGGCCAAAACACGACCACCCGTCTCCACACAGTTCAGCAGCCTCCCGACTGGGAAACTGCTCCCAGCCAGAAAGCAAACTCAGCAGGCCATGATTGCAGGACAGACCTCACCAACATGGCGGGCAAAGCTACAACAACGACCCAAGCGCAAGAGGGCGAATACAGACATGAGACATCACAGCAGACACAGGGCAGACACACAACAGAGTCAAGATCCGTCAAGCTCTTTTACCCTGCCCGACAACGACATACAGAGTGCTACAGAACTCAGCCCCAAGGCGGAGATGAGCCCGACAAACAAACATGTCACCCCAGCTGAGGCTCGGGCACAGAAGCTCACACTGCCCTGCTGTGACGCAGAAAAGCAGGATACCCGAGAGAGCCCATGAGAAATGCACCTGGCACCCAGAGGGGATCGAATAGGCACGGGCAGCGGAATGGGGCCTCTTTACACATGAACTGCTCCCTACATTCTTAATAATCGTAATGTACTAATCCTTGCACTGCCACCATGTCACCCCTTGCAGAGCTTTTACCATTGCCTATATGTGTATCCTTAAACCGTATTGTGAAGCTAGCTAGCACTGCCCAACTAACACTGATTTAAAAATATACACCCTAGCATGATGTCCTAGGAATAGTGACACTGGCAGATGCCAACGAACCAACTCACCCACCTGACCATCCCATTTAGCAATATATATGTATATCGCATGTAAACTTACAGCATAGTTTCGCTAGCTGCCGTATATGACACACAACGTTAAAAACCAATGCTATGATGTCCGCAAATGCAATGTCTTCCCACTGTGTCTCTCCTCTGACTTCTCCTACCGGTCAAGCTCATTTTGATTATTCACTAAAGCAAGAATTCAAACAATTATAATCCTGGCATATGTATAAATGTTTGTACTCCTCAAGAATGTAATGCCATATACTCTACATAATCTTAACGTAACGAAATCAACCATAACCCTGTCTAGTTTAGCATGTTTAAAACAATCTACAGATGTTCAAAAGTCAGATACTTTCTTGTTCTAAAAAAAATGTGCTGTTTAATCTGCCACACTGTAAAATGCTATAAAAAAAGCATGCAGTTGCTGTTGTGGCTCTGCAAGCCTGTTACTGCATGCACAGCAAAAATAAAGAATTAAAAAAAAAAAAAAAAAAGTATTACAAGATAAGATTGTTACCTGTTTTTTTTACATTTACATCACTGGACTAATATGACTACAATCTCTCTCATAGATATATCGATATATAGATCTCTATAGTATAGGACATATATATTTATTAGTAGTCCGTTTATTTGGTTTAATTCCAGTTGTGACACTAGATTCCTCTTGAAGATTTTCAAATGTTGTGTAACCAGCTGTTTTGGTGTTAGGGTAGATGATGGTCTCATTCATCCATAGCTCCCAAATACATTTCATGTAGCCCCTCTCATTTGGTCTGCTGTTGTAGGAGCATTCAAGCAGGTCTAGGTTCTCGCTCCGTGTCCAGGAATAATTTGTTCCAGTAGCCCACTTGTCGTCAGATTGCCCTGGTTTCATAGCATCTGACGCGGACCTTGTTAATCCGGGCGACGTCCGAGCCGGCATGACACTGGTTCGTGTTGCTCTCATATTATTGAGGTGGACAGGGTATATATCATTAGGTGTCTTGCCTATCTAATTATATATACCGACTGTCATATAGCATGGCTAGATATATTTTAGATACATCTTGTGCATGACTGGCAGAGGGAATAAAAACATTACACAACTTCTTATAATGGCATGCTAGCAGCTGAAAATTGAGCTTCAAAGGGACTACCCAAATACAAAAAATAACTGATTTATATATGCTCAAATGAAAACATGCACGCATGAAGTTATGCATTTTTGAATGGCGAGTACATCTAAAAAAGCAAAACATGCATTTCTCTTGTCTGTTGCCTTTGAAAGCACTGCCCTTCTTCCTCAACCCAGACTGTCTGTGGCTGTCAAATTACAGACTTTCCAATGCAGCTCAAGAAGAAGTCTTTGCAAGGCAAGTGACCTGCCCAATTGCCCATCTCTCTATATCCATATAGTAAACATAAATTAGTGCTTAATGTAAAATATATATTTAGAAAAAAAATAATTGTTTGGCTGTGTACATACCGGAGAGTACCCAGTTGATGAGCAGGGTTCAAAGGGGAGGTAAAGCCTTGTAAAGCATCCATAAAGTCTGGTCGCTTCATTTGTTCAACAAGGAACTTCATCTGAACCTGAAAAACAGTACACTTTTTTTGGGCCACTACATTTTATAAGTGTATTAGATTGAATTAAACAGATCAGTCTCTATATTTATTATTAACTGCGGCAAGATGTTTTCTTGTTTAGTAGACATTAATAAGCGACAAATAGGCTCTGATCAATATTTACAAATATTTAACATTTACATAATTTGATTTTTTTTTTTATCGCCACTGCAATTTGTACATTTTTAATGTTTATAAAACATTTCCCAAGTATTTTTCGATTGCGTTATATTTAACTTCCATTAGAAAAAGATAAACCCTTAGCCATATAGGAAATTACCGCATGACTAGGTTGGCTTACTTTTAGAGTATACCAATACCTCCACAATTAAATCCCCAATGTTATTTGCCATTCTTTTTAGTGCTCCGTCAACAAAGCAACGTGCAGGCTTGCTGTTTAAAGTACATATCGCGAGTACAAAAGTTAAGCAATTGTACCTCAGACAATAAAATGACATCTTTGATTTTATCTAATCCAGCTGTAAATAAATTTGTATTTAAGATCCTAATAGCTCTATGGTGGCAGAGGAATTTAAAGAATTAATATGGCAGGTACAGTGTGATGCAAGGAGTAATAATGGACTTGTCACATTCTATTCTCATGGATTAATTCAAGATTGTAGTAGGCTGGCTGCAAAGCAGAGCCCAGCACTGTGGAATGCATGCTAACCACAACAGAGAATACATATATGGCAGTAATTCAGTTACCACAAATTATGGGTTATATTTTCTCATCTGTATTGTAGGAACCTGGCCATCCATCCATTTGTGAATTACAGATTTCTTCCCCTGCATACCTTTTTTTAAAGAAGCATAAAGTCTATGTGCATTTGATAACGACAGCAGATCCATCTTTTAAGGGTAACTCTAAAAAAATATTCTGCATACCTTTTGTGTTTCATCTTTTTTTTCCTGCTTGAGAATATCAGTGAGGTTGATCAGTTTCTCCATGGCTTCCACTTGTCTACTCAAATGTTTGAGGTACATCCCACATGCACGACAGTAAGATTCCAGCAACAAACCAAACCTCTGACTGACAGTTTTGTTGTGCATTTCTGACCTAATGAAATGAATACGCAAATCCGTCAACATTAAAAACATTCCAGCTAAAGATTCTGAAACACAATGAAATCGGAAATATTAAAAGGTACGATTAACCTCAACATGTATATGGCACAAATACTATTAACATCTGCTGCCACCAGTAGATTCTAACACTAAACAATGTAGCCTCAGTGCAACTGCAAGCAGCTTATCATAAACAAACACAAACACAGACATGAATATACATTTCTGAAAGCTAATTATGACACCAAGAAATACTTTACTTTGCAAATTAAGCCTTTTGTGACTTGTGAAAGTCACAGCGCAGGGGCACTAACATCTGCCTCACTGTGACCATCTCACAACTGAACATAGAGGCTCACTATCTGTGTTCAGGTCTGTCCTCAGGCAGCCCTAAGTATTAGATGGGATGAGCAGGGAAAATTTGTCCAGCAGCTCATTTTTCCCAGTCTCTGCTGTATGCTCGCACAGAGCACAGAGGGGGATGTAATATAATAGCATATCCTCCCTGCTTGATGCGACCACAGCAGGGGAGCAGTTGCTGCCAGACACTGCAGAGACTGCCACCCTACAAGAGAACAAACGGATGGTGGCTGAAAGGGGAGCTGAGAGAGGTAAGCACCTCATCTAAAAATACAAATGAGCATCAATGTGTGGGGAGGCCGAACAGGGAAATACAGCCTCCCCACATACAATATACCTCCCAACACTAATGTTGTCACATCACCCTACACCTCCCCCTCCCCCCCCCACACACACACACTCCGTCACATTCTCTGACCACCCACAGTCACCCTGTTACATCACCCCTCAAACAGAGTCAACATGCCACAGTTACCCCACAGTAACCACTCACATAGTCACCTTGACACATTCAGCTCACAAACTCATGTCACATCCATCACATACACAGTCACTCCTCACACTAACCCCTCACACCTAGTCACATGCCAAAGTCACCCTGCCACACTCACTGTCCCAACAATACTGACACAGTCACACTCATAAAAACACCAGCACCCTTTGACATAGGCACCACCCCGCAGACAGTAACCCACACAATATAGCTCTACTATACACAATACACACAGGAATCCAACAAGCACCTCCCCTTCCCCCCAATACACATAGCACACTGCAGGCAGATGCCTCCACACATATGCTCCCACACACAGAGATACATGTGCTACCAACACAGAGATACACAAATATGCATTGCAGGCATACATGGATACACATACACACAGATATACACTCACAGGTGTACAAGGATACTCACCGAAAGACACACAGGTACCAATACACACTATAATTGTGTTACTATCTGTCAATGTATGTCTGTATCATTGTGTGTATCTGTACATCAGTGTGTTTGTATCGGAGAGTGCATATATATACACACACACACACACACACACACACACACGTACATACTGGACATGGATTATAGATTATGTAAGGAAAAAGATATATGTTACATATTCAGAAATGTTATTTATTTACAACTGTTTTCCTATCTATAACCCCATTCATTGGTAAAAACTTTTTAAGAAGTTTTTTGCCCAGACAAAAATGTTGTATTTGCTTTGATGAAATAATGCGCTATCTAGGTATACTGAAACATTTTTTCCAGGACACCCAAAATACCCTAAGGATGTTTTTTTCTGCAAACCACTAGGTATTAAAGGGGTTACAAGGCTTTATAAAGTAATATTACAACGAGAAGCAACTGAGAAATGTAAGTTGCTCTAGTTATACAACTGCTATGAATTCAATGTGTACAATGTATTGATTTAAATATGCTGCATTTATTTGGTCATGACTGTTTGCGCGGTAATAAAAACTTTAAATTAAAAAAAAATTCCAATAGGACAAAAATTAAAATTTTGGAACTATAAAAGGAAAGATATCATGGCACGCGTTGTTAATGTATGCTAGCCTGGGGAGGTATGCATCATACACATGAATTGTGGTAAATGGACCACAAACATTTTATAGGGGAGGAGGGGGGCTATTTTGCCTTAAATTTTTACAATGTATATATTAACAGAGAAGCATGAACATAGCTGATAAAGCAAAATCAAAAGCATCTCTCAGGATGATCAGCCATGAGCCAGGCATGGGGGAAAAAAAAACCCCAAACCTGTACAATTTAAAAAGAACATTTGCTTACACACACATTTATACAGTACCGTGAGAAACTAGTATCAAGAAATTTTGCATCATAAAATAAAAAACATCACATTCTTGCTCTACAGTGTCTACATCTAACACATGGACTTGATCTCTTGCATCCTATCACTTACTTTAAATGCCAGAAAAAGAAATGTCCTATTCTTTGATTCGTCAGAGCCTTCTTAAGTAGAAATCTCACAAGTAAGTTGTCCAAGTACTGCTCATACTTCAGAACCTACAAATATCACAGAATATTGAAGAGTGTGCTCAGTTATGTCTTTAAATCAATTCACACACACATTAGTTCATTAGTGCATAAAAGGGGTTCTGTCACCAAAAAGATATTAATTATTTATGTATAGTTCCCGGTGTCTGGATCTCTATTTCTTTCCTCAGCGCTCTGTTTTTTCCATAAAATACATAGAAAAGCAAGTACTACATTTTCTTATGTATAACAGTGAAGATGACAATGAGTGGAGCTTAAGCCAGGTTCTGTTTCAGTTGCAAATCAAATTTACACACAATCCATCAGTAAAAATCAATTTCACATAAGGGCAAACAGCAGACACCATGAGTAGAAGAGAACAAAATTGCTGTGCCCATGTATTATCTATCACAAGGAAGAAAATATAATGATTATACTCCCTTCCTTGAAGCTTACCTTTATTATATTAAAGATACAGGGGACGTAAGGAAATGAAAACAAAATCAGAATAAAAAATAAATAAAAATATTACAGGACAACTTTACAGGGTTATTCAAAAAAGTCAGAACCCAAACTGAATCTCAAATTTAAGGTAAATATGATTCAATTGGAAACACTTTCCAAGTGAGATAAGCTTCCAGTTTGGCTACTTTGCCCTTAAATTGCACTTTAGTTAAGAACCCTGTTAATCACAATACCATAATCACAGCTCCTTGTGATATTCAGTTACCATAATACCATAATCACAGATCCATGTGATATTCAGTTTTTATTTTAATGCAAAAGTTGTTGACTTGTCTAGACACTCTCAGACACACTGAACAAGCCGAGTCTGTATTCCAAGAAAAGGGTCATAAACACAAAAAAACTTAAATATTTAATTATTCGAGTAATCTTTCATAAGAGCATATGCTGACACTCCTGTAAAGCCTGTTAATAAAATGGATTATCCAGATCTTTTACAAATAAGGTAACAATTTTACTTATTCACACCACACAGGATAAAAGCAACGTTAACAGATACTAAAAGGCTGACAATGGTCATTATAGACTGAAACATTGCAATCATTACTTGTGGTGTTAATAAATTAAACCATCGCTATACAAAGAGCAATGCTGAATCATCGTTTTTATTTAAAGACTTTAAGCAACCCTGACACCCCGTGATCAGAGAGCACCTACACAATTAAGGAGCCTTGAAGTGTGAACATTGGATGCTATAAAAATGTCTTTGGAATATTTATAAAGCAGGTTATTACTACTTACAAATAAAGACAACACAAATCTAGTTTGCCACAGGGTTTCATTGCTCCGACAGGCAATTATGGTTCTCTTAACCATTATATCTGTTATACTAGTGAGATCTGGTTGAGCAACCTTGAATTTATAGTTAAAAATAATACTTGGTTACAAAATCACTGCAATTTACTTTTCAGTAGATAAAAAGAGCACCTCCTTGCTCTGGTGTGGTCATGGTGTAAGAAATGCCCTGGGGTCTGCCAGGTGCTGTTTCCCACTTCCTGGGAGCTCCTCATTGAGCTTCTCTTAAAGGGTTACTCCAACCACCATGACCACGTCAATGATTTGAAGTGGTAATGGTGTTAGGAGTCTGGCTGTGCAGTTTTTTTCAGCTTGAAAACTTCAGTAGTTATGGTGTTCAAACCATTTCTTTAATATTTTCAATAAAAAGATACATTCACTAATTGAATGACTAATTAAACATTCTGAAGCTACAGTGTATAAGACACAATGTAATTAAAAAGTTACTCCAAGCACCATAACCACTACTGCCAGCTGTAGTGGTTATGATGCTGTGAGTACAGTTGCCCCATTTCTCAGTAATGAGCAAACCATTTTGCAACAGTTTGCCCTCTTACCCGGATCCCCACCATTAGCCTGGTCTCCTCTGGTGCAGATTGAATGACATCCGGATTCTGTAAAGCTACAGAAGCAGGATGCAATCCCACTGGTCATTCACCTACTCAGAGCATCTGTAGAATGCACTCAGCCAATGAATGCCCTTCTGTGCATATAATTGACTGTCAGTTTTTAATTCTTGTACTAAGGTACCTTGTGTATTTTGATTTTATTTGTATTTATTGTTTATTTGGATTTTGCTGCCTCTACACTACTACCGCTGGATTTCCACTGTGGATGTTTGACAACATCAGCCAGGAGTTCCATGTTTATATGGAGACATGCTTTTTTAATTCTTCTATGTGTAAGTGCAACCAATAAATGTGATTTTGTAATTTTATAACAAACTTCACTATATTCGATTTCCTTTATTTCCATATATCTTCCTGGAAGACATACAAGCTCATATTCATCATACTACCCCTGAGAGGGTGAAAAGCCTGATTTCACGTTGGTTTGTGAGTATCTAATATTTCACTTACTATTTTACGCTACGTTAGTGGTCTGATTTTTTTCCATACAGACCATATCCACGGATATTTCACCTGAATTCAGGTTGTCCTATTTTATACATATCTTACGTATTCTGGGTGTTTTCCACTCTTTTTGTTTGGTTGTATATTTTTATAGGTGGTTGTGAAGTACACCTGGGATTTCTTCCAGCTATAAGTTTTATAGATCTTTAGTGTATATACTTTGTTTCTGTTTGCACGTAGCTTATAGAATGTCCAACATTTAACCTTTTTTTTACGAATTGCCAACTGGTTTTAAGGTAAATTTGGTGAAAAGAAGAAACTATCTTTTGAAAAGGCATTTACAAGGCTAGCAAATGTATCAAAAAATCAAAGGAGAAACTACCAGGGTCACAATGGTTGTTACTGCAACTGGGCCCTGGGGTACAGGTTGTCAAGACAAGCCAAGGCCAGGCATCTGCTTGCAAAAGCGCTATTTGAATACGCACTTATTTTATTATTACACACAAAAACCAACAACATGCAATTATATGCAGCAAATCCCCACACACATCATCGCACTCATCCCTGACATGCAAAACCACTCTCACATACGGTCAGTTTTACTGTGGAGATCTGTGATAGTCATCTGGTCTGCACATTACTCTGTGTTTTATTGCGGAAGAGCTCTGCAATACATTCATACAGAGCATTCATATAATGCACATTACTGGGAGTTTATTGACTGTTGAGCTGTGTGATACATACAGAGCATACAAATGTAACAGCTTTATTCCTGTAATACATTTAGGAGCTCTCTGATACACTTAAACTATGTATATAACTGGGAGTTTTATTGCCGAGGGGTCCTTCTTCGATTCTTACCCTGGAGCTCTGCTGTTTCTAGTTACACCCCTGACAGTTTATTATTTAGTTCAATTATTAAAATGTAAATACCTGCACAAGCTGGATTAAATACTGGGAAAGTTTGTCATCTGTTAAATACTTCTCAAGGCATGTAACTGCAAACGATCGTACCATCCTATCAGGGTAATTGAAGTCTAGAAGTTCCATTGCTTGTTCTGGTCGTATTGCAGGCCAGTCTTTAAGTAAGCAGTACATCTGCAAAAGACAAAAAAAAAACAAAAAAAACACTAGACACACAGTGCAGAAAAAGCTTCATTAATAAGTAAGAATTTACATCTCGAGAACCTGGATGAAAGTCTTAAGTGAGAGACAAGCCCAGACAGTCTGTACAATATAGCACTCTTTTAAGATGAGTCTATTTGGTCCTTTTCATCTAATGATTTCGATTCTAGCCAAAAATGCTATTTGACTGGATTTTCAGTTGGGTGATTTCATGGAAACGTAAGTACAACTTTTGGAAAATGTGATGCATTAAACACATCAAATAAATATATATTGCATTCATGCGAGAGCTGATAGATGCGGACAAAAAAAGGTAAATCAAATATCTTGGCATTATATATTGGTCATCATGATGGTGCCGGTACAGTTAATAATGCCTTGTCAAATATAAGAACAACATTTATTTAGTGGCATAGGACTGCATGCAGGCATTGATCATGGCTGTCTATGTCTGCAGAGATGTAGAGAGTAAGCATGTCATTAGAAGAATGTGAACCTGAGCGGCAAGGGACAATAAAACCTCATTAAACAAAATAAAATAATAAAATAGAAAAAAAAAAACTAAAAGCACATATAGTTATAACTGATCCCAAAGAGTGTTTGAGTTATAATTCTTTGCTAAGCGTATTAGCATGTATAGGAGAACTACAACTATATACAAAATTAAAAAGAATAAATTATGCTGACTAGATAAAAAGGTAACACTGAAAGTCCTGAGAGAATCTGTCCAATAACATCACCAACCTGTGCAACATCATCTCTGCAATTCCATTTCACAGCAAGAAGCAACTTGGGCAGGATTTCTGGGGTATTTAGGCAATAATGCCTGTGAAATGAAAAATATTTTAGTATAACTTACTTATTTAGTATTACACCATATGATTATACAAATAAACAAATAAATTAGTAGTAATACATATTTTTAGAAATGCCATTAATAACATTTTTTAAATTCATCTGGAGGATGGGGATGATTTTTTAAAATTTATTTTTTTTATTTTATCATCTACGCAAGAAACATTGCTCTTTAACATGCACGATGCAGGCTGATATTAAACCATCAGCAAACTCACAGTTTCTTTGCAGGGAGACAGCCACTAGAGGCAGGATTAACCCTGCAGTGTAAACATAGCAGTTGCTCAGAAACTGCTATGTTTTCAACTGCAGGGTTAAAACTAAGGGGACCTGGCACCCAGACCACTTAATTGAGCTGAAGTGGTCTGGGTGCCTATAGTGGTCCTTTAATGATACATGGCCTAACAAATGTGTGCCAAAGATTAATCTTGATTGCCTTACAATAAATTGTTTACAGTTGCTAGTAAACTGGTAGATGGGCACTCTTCAGTATACTTTCAGATGACCTAGAATATCAATAGAATTGAAATCAAGTTCGCTGTGAAAGGAGAGAAATACCTGTGACTCCAGAGAAACTCCTTTTCTTGCTCTGTGATTTCAGAAAGAGGGTCACGATTAGAAATGGCTTTGAGTTGCTCCTTGTCACTTTCTCGGACTTCATTATCCCTGGCTATTCTGTTTGTCTACAACAAACACAACTGGATTATCTTTTACTCAAATAATTATTAAACAAGAAGCTGGATATTGGGTCCACAACTGGAAAAAAAACAATATACTAAACGGAAAGAAATGTGTATAAAAGGGAGAATATAGTAAATGAGGGTACTATTCTACAGCCATGTATTCCTACTAGCTTTCAAATACACAAAATAGTCATTGAAAGGCACAGCACACCATTTTATGACAATGCATTAAAACACAAATACAATCTCAATTGGGCTGGAAAAGGAACATAGGAATAGAAATACTTGAAAGCAAAAGATTACCCATTTCTACAAGTCAACTGCTTTTTTTTGTTATAACAAGCTCCAATAATATGAAATTGCTGCCCATTAAAAAGCAAAAACAAAATATCTCAAAGTTTTTATACTTGTGAATTTAAGAACAGCATTTTTTATTTCTACTTATTTGCAATTGGTGTTTGTTATTAAATTCGTTGCATTTTCAAATAGACATGTGATTTATATCATGCAGCTTTTATTTGTGGTTTCTGTTTACTTCTGTGTACTTTTAAAGTTCTTTACAAACATTTTGCTATTTTGGATTTAAATTGCTAAATAAATATTTTGCCTATAGATGATGTAAAAAAATAAAATAAAAAAAATAAATAAAAATTACTGGACAAGCTATTGAGTTTCTTTTGCCCATTCGCATATCCTTTTTTTTGTTGCAATAGATCAGGGGTAGTCAATCATTTAATCCCTGTCGCCCCCGTATGTATCTTTTTTGATGGTAAAACTCCCTTACCACTAACCGGTGCCGCACTAACTTACATTTTGTTTTTTTAAAAAAATTTTTTTTTTTTAGAAAGGAGGGTTCTTAAGAAAAGATTTACTTAAATTGATGTATTTATGTCTACTTTATGCATGTATAATTAAAATTGAATGAATTTCCGCATCTCCACCGATGCAGCACCTACTAGTGCAGGAGCTGCTTAATGGACCACTATAGGCACCCAGACCACTTCAGCTTAATGAAGTGGTCTGGGTGCCAGGTCCAGCTAGGATTAACCCTTTCTGTTGTAAACATAGCAGTTTCAGAGAACCATGATCAATGTGGATTGTTTACGTAGTACAACACACAATTTATTTTTTGTAAAACAGCGCATGCATGTGATTACATTTTATGGCAAACAATAAGACAGGGATCACACATATGAATAAATGGTAATAATTTACCAGCCCCCCATGGCTGAAATTGTAGCCCATTTCACGCTCTAGGACTTTATTTGCATGATCTTCAATCGCTATGAGGTCTGGAAATTTGACAGGGCTGCTGAAGCAGTCAAGTTCTAGTTCCAAACAGGGAGTTTCCTGAAAAGAGAAAAATTATATATTTACGGATCCCGTTCAACAATGTCAACCAAAGGTTTTCTACCATGCAATACAAAAGATTATGGATAAGTGCTACACATTTTGTGCACACAATTTACAGATTATACCCCAAATTATTGTGCATTAATAAAAGAATATTGAGCACAGAGCTCAAGATTTCCACTTGCCACAAGCAAATGAAGGTTTTGCAGGCATGCCGTGAATTGCAGTGGCAGGTAACATAAGGTCTGTAGCATTGGACTTAAAATTGTAATCTCTGTTTATTCAGTGGTCCTGTAATTTTTACCCTGCATAGTAGGTTTTTTAGAACTAGTATTTTGTGACTGTCTTCCTGCCACCCACAAGAGGTGCTTCTCTCCGCTTTCTCCCCAAGCTCAGGAATCATAAGCATATATGTATCTCCAATACTTCTCTATTAATATCAATGGATTGGAGGTGATTGTGAAGGTAAACCAAGCATGCTGGAAACAAGGCGAGTAATTTTTAATTGAACTTCAATTAAAAGTGGTGGACAAAAGGGCACTTATAGTCTCGAAATAACGATTGTTATTTTCAGGACTATAGGTTCCCTGTAACATATCTGGACCTTGTACATTCATTTGTAACAAAAAATTGGTTAATCATTTACTGATTAAGGTGTGCTTTTATTTCAAGTGTAATACTTTTACACAAACATTTTATGCTGCCTACACAACAGAATGACTTTCAATTTGTAAGAGTACTCTACTCTGCATTTCTTCCTTTTTTTTTTTTTATTAAAACAAATATAGGCGGCACTAATATTGCAGATGAAAAAAAAAATTCCATTTTCACAAAAGAAATATGTCAACAGAAGAATTGGGATATGGGAACCCAGGAGGCCAAAGTGTCAAATCACTCAAAAACTGTGCGACACAGAACCATGTGGTAGCACTAGGGACATGCCGGCACTCTAAAGAGGCCATAATGATTTTTGTGATTTTTAATAAGACCATGCATGAGAATACTATATTCATATGCAAAGACTTTTCACAATGTGACTGTTCTTCACCTACTAAACGTATAGCCACTTGTCAGAATTAGCCAAAGTATTGTTGTGACCTAATTTGACATAAAAGTCTACCTTACCTTATTGGGGTTGGATCCAGTAACACCAATAGGGTTTAGCAAGTCTTCTAGACCATGTGGTACAGCCCATAAATTTAAAGCCATTTTTCCAGAAACTAGTGTATCTGTGTAATCAAACAGATTTATATTTCCCCATGCTAATGGACAGTGTTCCTGTGAAGACAAATATTAAACGTAAAATGAGATACACATTATTAACATGCATACAAAATTTGCTGTACTGCAGATGTCAAATCATTGCTTAACCAGTATGCATTTTAGGTTACTGAGTAAATTTAAGTAGCTAAGAAACTTTTTTACAAGCTTTAGTGGCATTTGCTAGCGCAATACTTCAAAGGTCACATGAAAAAAAAGTCAGACGATACACTAAATAGCAATGTATAATAGAGGGCAATAATAGTATAGTCACATCAACGGTTGCATGTACTAAGCCAATATATATGTATATATTTTTACTATATTTAAACAACCACTAAAGTCACCCAGACCACTTCTCAATGAAGTGGTCTGGGAGTAGTGGAACTGTAACTTTAACCCTGCAAAGCAGGATTTTTATGAACTCCAATGTATATATTGCAGGGTTAAACTCACCTCTAGTAGCTGTTATACCAATAGCCACTAGAGGCACTTCCGCTACACTGGCGAGTAAAACTATCACGTGACACAGAGGCTCACAGGAAAGCATTGAATCTAATTCTTTCCATGGAGAATCATTGCATGTGTGTGCAGTTCTTGCAGCAAGTCCCACTTGATGATGCCGTGCGAGGTGGAGAGGTGCAGCTGGTAAAGGGAAAGTAAAATGCTTTAAAAAAAATAAATTATATATATATATCCAGATTATGAAATCCATGTGAGATTAAAGATGTGTGTGTATATAGATATACATTTGGTATATCTGCAAAAGGTATAATATTAAAAGCATACAACTAATTTAAAGGAACATTATGGTGTTAGGATTAGAAACATATACTCCTAATGTTATATTTCCCCATCCCTAGTAATATCCAGCACCTCCTCCCCACATTTGCAATAGGGATGGGGCAATATAACATTAGGAGTATATGTTCCTAATCCTAACACCATAATGTTCCTTTAAATTAGTTGTATGCTTTTAATATTATACCTTTTGCAGGCAATAAGCAAGAAAATAGCAACATATATTATACCAAATGTATATCTATATACACACACACACACATCTTTAATCTCACATGGATTTCATAATCTGGCTATAAATATATTTATATATATTAAGGGGGGGTATATACATATACATATACACACACACACACAAAGGTTTAATGCGGCCACAACTATGTGTCCATAAAGCTTTTTCGAAACCCCAGTTGTGGCCGGATTATGAAATACAAGACTTTTGGATCTAAATCCATGTTATTTCATTATATTCAGGGGTTTCGAAAAATCTTTATGGACTTTAAGGCTAGTTTGAGCTAGTTAAGTCTACTGTTTTTGTTATGATATATCAATTGGCCTTAAAAAAATCCCCATTTTCCATGTTCAAGCAAAATGGTGATTTTCTGCATTAAGCCTTTGTTCATGCTGGATTGTGTGTGTTTACTTGTAATTGACCACTGACTTCTGAGTCCTCCATTCCTGCCTTGGAAGGTTGAGAGGAAATGGAATTGATACCAGGAAAATAATATCCTGGCCACCGACAGCATTCAAAACCATATAGTAAAATAGGTTATATTATAAGATAACAGCTTTGATGTCTGTTACAATGGGAAGGAGGGAACAAAACCTAAAATTGTGCGGAATTTGACTGTTGAGAACTAATGAACCTAAATGTGACAGATATACCTGCATGCAACTGAGAGACAAAGTCTTAAATGACTTGCATATTTACAACCAAATGTAGATGAGAGAGTCTGTATGCAAATATATTGAATGTTTGACATCATTATTAAGGGGCCTAGATAAGTATAACAGTGATTAAATATGTCATCTCCATATAATATAGCCTTTAGGCCGTTATTCACATTTCTATCCATTTAATTTTTTTTTACAATGTACACTTTCCACATATACTTTGTATCTTTATTGCTAGCATACATCTAATTGCCAGCTAGAGCATTGTATTTGCCACAAGCCCTAAAATTATTAAAAATCGTTATTGAACCTGCTTTGGGCAGAGCATTAAATACCACATCAAAGCAACAACAAAAAAACAAACAAAACAAAAACAAAAAAATCAGTAATTGACTAAGTATGTCAGGAGACCTGACAAGTTTGGCAGATTTACAAAGGCTTATGGGGATATAACATATATAACACTGAGTTAGATAAGGTGATTTCTTTAACAGGGTAATTGCTACTAATCAGTATGTGAATGTTGGCAGGTGATATAAGTAGTAAAAATGGTTTCCTCATTTTTAAGTGATTTGCACAGGAGGCAAAATATAACTATGACCTATGGAAACATTTATTTTTACAGAGTTAAGTTAAAATGTGTCAGTTCTCAGCTAATCAAAAAACATGCACATTTTGTTTCTGTCCAATAACCGCTGTTGCTTCATTAATATCTTCTCTTGCAGCAGTGAGAGACGTGGCACAAAACCTGCTTTTTGCATCAATTGGATGATTGTATATATTTCACATGCTGTTATTCTATGGGAAGTAGATATATATTCAGAATAATTTTAATCAATATCGTCAGTATACCCAGCCAAATTGAGCAAATATTGCTTTATAATTGTTTTATAGAAACATGAATTGCACATATTTTGCCAGTATTCCTTGTTTCATTCTTTTCTGAAAGTACCGTCAAAGGTGTTGACTATTTAGGACAGTTTTTAAAAATATAATTTAAGCTTTAACTATGCATGACTTTCAAATAAATATGTATACGGCTTATGTTATCGTGTTGACTAACTTACAAACAAATATATTGTTTGGAGGTGGTAAGCCACTGTTCTAGTTTGTTCAGGATTATGGCGTTTGCCTTTTCAAAGCTGTTGTATACAGCAAACACAGACTCAAAGGCAAAAATGTGATTCCTTGTTAAGCTAATTTGCATATGCCCACCCAGAATCCTTTGTGGTAGTAACATCACTGCAAATTTGTGATTTCTGTGGGAAAAGCAAGTCTTATGGCTTGCCTGGTGTGCAGATTTTTGTTTAACATTCTATTAATCTATAAACACACACACACACACACACACGTCTCATATGGAGCGGTGTACAAGAATCACCAGAGCCTCCACCTGCAGTTTATCATTAAGACACAGATATCAAAGGATGCAAGTACTTTTACTAAATAAAATAGTAATTAAAAAAAAAAAAAATCTATCTTGTGTATACAAGAGCAGGCAGTAATGTGCTCAGGCTCATCAGTACTCACTGAAGGACATGCCTTTTTGTCTTGCTGAAAGGAACTTAAATATATACATTAGTCTGCAATTATTAATAAATTGTCATTAAGAAATATATTTAAACAAAAGAGGTAACCTTAGTTCTGTCTTAAGAATTAAACATTTAGTAAATGGGCCTGTTTAGACTTCTGCTATCGATCTGGAGAGAGGGTCTCAATCATTATAAGCAAGTGAGCAAAACACTGAATATTCAAATACAGCTGAAAATAAAAAACAAAAACAACAAAAAGTGCACTTACTTCCTTAGCTCCTTTTCTGCCTTTCACTGAGCAAATAGAAAGACATAGTCGGGCTGCACGGGGCAAATCAGGAATGAACATGTCATACAAAAGCCATTCATTCCACCTGTTAACAAAACAAGAAAAAAATTATGTACATATAGAAACAATTACCAAAAGTTAGATGTTCTGACTGTGACAAAGCCTGCGGGATGTTTATCTGCCTTTGGTTTAGTAGGAGGCTTCAATAGCTGTGTCCATTTCATAAATAGAAGTTAAAATGACACAGTGATAGAAAGAATGGAACCAATGATATGTCTTCTCAGAACCTGGCAGTCACATGGCCACAAACTGAACAATCTGATCGTGAAATGGCCTTGCCATTATTTCACAAGGTGTACATGAGAACAGCTGGAATAGAATTCATTAGGCATAAAGTACAAACATCTACATTTGAGATGACTGTTTGAGAAGTTCAACAAGCAGGTCAATGCTTTCCTTCTGTCCTTATAAAGGTAGTGAATTTTAAATATGATTCACGACATACATATAGATCAGTCACTTCAAATTTGTATTTATACTGGCTAAAAATAAATCGTTTAAAAATAAAATACTTAGAATACTTCTTTCTGTGTTATTCAACACATCTGACAAATACATAAATCCCTTACCGGTCAAATCTTAAATGGATTTATGGTTTTCCCCAAAATTTCCAGGACCTTTTTTATAGTAATAAAATATACATGCAATCATGTGCCCTCCATTAACGTCTGCTTTAGAAGCTGGCTCCTACCACAAGCCAAATTTGCACATTTGTATCATACCAAAAAGGCATCTCAAATGCTGTACATTAAGAATCTGTCTATCTTGCAAAGCAATTTTAAATGCCCAAGTGAAAATTTGAAAAGGTAAAAAACTTGCAATCAGAGAGAATATCATTTTCATAAAACAGCGCTGATTCGACAAGGTATGATATTGTATATTATTTAATGGTCCCGTTACACTAGCAGAAGAAGGTAATGTTATAAAGTTATACTGTAGTCTTTGCAAAATACAGAATGGAGTCTCATGGACCAGATCTTAATATGCCATATAAAAAAATAAAAAGGAGATAGGAAATGGAGAGGGGAAAGAAAAATAAATAAAACACACAGAGAACATATGGTGTTTACAAGATACACATGCTGTACAAGCCAGCAATTCCACACAAAAGTACCTAAAGATTTAGTATTTATTCACCTCTTACGGTTTTTCACTATCAACTTTCTATAAGTAAAGCACCAATTAAAATGCCAGTTCATCAGCTGCACCAGGGCCAATTACCCTTTGGCACTTCAGCTGCAGTGGACCAAGTTTCCTTACTTTCAGCAAGCAGACTAACAGATTGCGTGCTGAATTAAATACTGTAGTCATGGAGTACTTTTAATATGGTGTAAGCTTTAGGGAAAATGGTTTTAAATTTAGGATAATTATATAAGTGATACATTAACGCTTTCAATGTAGTGCTTCTATTTTATGAAGATTACTGATGGAGAGGAACAATGTTTGAACATAAAGAGAAAAGGCAAGACTGAACAACTTGGGACTCTGAGGCAGCAAAATATTTTTCTTTTTTACAGGCGAACTAAATGGCTAAATGGTAAAATAGCCAAAAGATGGGGACATACACGCTTCAGATGCTAAGCAGGCATTTCAAGAAAAACATTTTCTTTTCAGGTCTTCCATTTTTGAATTATATATGGATAAATGTCATTAATATGACCTTCGAGAAAAAGCAAAATAGCAATGTATTTAGTGTAAATGGTGAAACAAGCAAGCTCCACAGAAGTACATAGATACATGTGAAGATGCTGGGATTTCATATAAAGGTTTTCTCAGATGAGAATTTTCACTGATATTGCTGGCCCTTAAACATAAAAATCATGACCACATTAAATACAATAGTTATTATTCATATGTATTTATTAATAGTCTTTTCTGCACTTTGGTAATTAAAGGGTTAATTCAAGCATCATAACCACTACAGCCTACCGTAGTTTTTAAGATGCCAGGAGTACCCTGGTGCCAATTTGAATGAAAGTGAACAAAACTCCAAAATTAACAGAATTAAAATTAACCAGCCCAGAAAACTTGTTTCAGGCTAATGAAGCCTGACAAATGTGGAGTTACACTCCCAGTAGCAATATACCATATCTAAGTATATGCAGTATTTCATACTGAAATGCAACATGTACAGGGTCCTTGCACCATGAGCACTTCAAAACATCGAAGAGGTCATGGTGCTTGATGTAACACTAAAAGGGGAACTATTATTATTATTATTCTAAATATATTATTATATTATTGCCATTTATACAGATTCCGTAGCGCTTTACAATATTATTAGAGGGGGGATTTAACTATAAATAGGACAATTACCAGAAAACTTACAGAAACGATAGGTTGAAGAGGACCCTGCTCAATCACGCTTATAGTCTATAGGAGGTGGCGTATAAAACACATTAGGACAGGAAATAGTCAAATTAGGTGGGAGTGAAGTAGAGCTGGAGGAGAGAGTAGAGTGCTGCCATTTAGGAGAGAGCAAGAGACAGGTATGGTAGGTAGAGGTTACTCTGGGAGGCCATAGGCTTTCCTAAAGAAATGGGTTTTAAGGCACTTAAACTATTGAAGACTAGGGGAGAGTCTGATGGCGGTAGGCAGGCTATTCCATAGAAAGGGAGCCACCCGAGAGAAGTCCTGCAAGTGTGAGTTGGCCGTACGGGTGCGAGCAGCGGACAGGAGAAGGTCACGGGCAGAGTGGAGAGACTGAGAAGGGGCATACCTATGGATCTGTGAGGAGATATAAGAGGGGCTAAGATTATTCAGTGCTTTATAGGTATGGGTTAGCACTTTGAATTGACTCCTATAGTATACAGGAAGCTAATATAAGGACTGACAAAGGGGTGAGGTGTGAGAGGACCGACTAGAAAGGAAAATCAGTCTGGCGGCAGCATTCATTACAGACTGTAGCGGGGCAATACGGCTATTGGGAAGACCAATTAGGAAAGCGTTACAATAGTCCATGCGAGAGATTACTAGAGCATGGACAAGCTCTTTAGTAGCATCTTGTGTAAGAAAGGGGGGGATGCGGGCAATGTTTTTGAGGTTGAATTGGCAACAGACCGGATGTGAGGCCGGAATCAAAAGTGACACTAAGACAACATGCTTGTAAGGATGGGCTGATATGGGTACCACCAATCTGAATGGAGAGCGAGAGAGTAGGATTAATATTAGGAGGAGGAAGAAAGACAAGAAGTTCTAAACTCTAAAAACCAAAACCACGACAGCCACTTGTAATGAATACAGACTTCGTGAACTGCAGGTGCGTTAGAGCAGTTTGACAAAATACAAGGGTCCCTCAAGTGCAGGCAGTTGGGAACCTCAGTTACTGGATCGTCAATGTAGAGTTTCTACTTCTACATTACCAATGTCAATTATGTCCATATTTTAATGGTATTCATTGGCAGTCAGCATCAGCTGAAACTCAGCCAGTCAATGGTGTCTAAACGTGGCCTAAATTGACACTCCTAGTATGGATGTGTAGTGACAGAACCAAGGCAGACTGACAGTACACTCTTAGAACCATTAGAATGATCTGTACTTGCACCTAGTTATGTGACAGTCAAATAATTTTTCAAGATCAGTTAGTTTTAAGGCTGCTTTGAGAAAACAACTTTGTGAGCAGGATTAACTAATGCTTTGTCAGATTCACAAAAAAAAATGTTTCCTACATTCACTCAAACAAAATGTATGGTGAACAAATTAACTTTGACAGAAATGTCAGAATGTCCTCCAAACAACTGGATGAACAAACATGGCCAACATTTGTGTTAATGTTGTGTAAATTTAATGGGGCATTCATCCATTCTAATCCAATAGCAAATTACAGGTAATCTCTGCCAAACCAAACAATATTTAATACAAAAAGCAAAATCGAGACATGTTGAAAAGGGGAAAAAATAAAAAATGCAGATCCTATAAAAGCAGTAGGCAGGGAGGGGAATAAATCCTACTGATAAACAAGTTACCTTGGATTTGAACATGGTACTCTCTGCGTGTTCACATTATCACACAATGGCTCAGCTCCATGGTAGATGCCAGTTCGGACATAGATCTAATGTAAAAACACAGCAATAAAGTTTAAACACATAACTAAAATTCCCAAATTTCTTATTAATGTTTTGTACAAAATTACCTTATCAATGTCACGAATGTTTACATTGACATAAGTCGCACACAGAATTTTTATTCGTAAAGTGCTGTTGATGACCCACAGGGATTTAGCCGAGGTTTCGCCATTCATGTATGGTGTAGCAGTGGATATCCGCCTTGAGTACGATGGCATTGTAAAGGTGTCCACTGGAATCTGACTATACAGGCTGTCCTTTGCCATTAACATTAAATTGGGCATCCGTCCAAGCATTATGCAACTTCTTATGTACTGAAAGAAACAAATATTCCTTTATATTTAAATTAATATTTCCATGCTTGAGTGTGAATATTAAAATATAAAGACAGATTTATGGTCCTGTCTAGAAATAACCCAAGTTTGTTTGTTTAATACAAATTAGATTAGCTTTGGATCTCTTATTGACTTAAGTCAAGTGTTCAAATCACACACAACATTCCTGTGTTAATGTGTTGTGGTTACCCAAATAAAAAGTGGAACCAAAAAGGGAAATAGATATTTAATATGAGAAAATATATGAACATTAAAAAAAGAAAGAACTGACCCATTCTTTTTTTTTATGCAAAAAAACTCACAAAAACCAAACCATAAACATTTGATGTTGCTGCACAATAATAAGTGTGCTCTGCCCAGACAAGCACATAAACATCCAGTGAAGAGGTTCTAATGGAACTTTTTAAAGTACAATTTTTTTTATATTGCTGTGATTTGACAATACAAGAAAAGTATGGAATGCGGTAAGTAAGACTGCGTAATACAAGGAGGCAGTAAGTCATACAAATCTGATTATGCATGATAGTTTGGAAACTCCCCACCCAGTAAATGTAATTTCAAAATCAGATTTTTCTCCATCTAGGGAACACCTATTTAGCCTAAGTGATGGAATTAAAGGGACATATTTACCCTAAGTGATGGAATTAAAGGAGCACTATATGGTCAGGAACACAAACATGTATTCCTGGCCCTATAGGGTTAAAACCACCATCCAACCCCCTGTCCCCCTCATGCCTCCCTAAATATAGTACAATCATACTTGTATTCAAGTCTGCAGCTGCTTACTTTGTCCCAGTTTCCTTTAGACCTGCCCACTGTCTGCTGATATCAGCCTGATCCAATCACAGTGCTTCCCCATAGGATTGGCTGAGACTGACAAGGAGGCAGATCAGGGGCAGAGCCAGCATGATTCAAACACAGCCCTGGGCCAATCAGCATCTCCTCATAGAGATGAATTGAATCAATGCATCTCTATGAGGAAAGTTCAGTGTCTGCATGCAGAGGGAGGAAACACTGAATGTTTGGATGCATTTTAGGCAGTCATGACCCAGGAAGGATCTCTAACAGCCATCTGAGGAGTGGCCAGTGAAGTTATTACTAGGCTGAAAAGCCTGAAGGTATTGATTCTGCTCACCAGAACAAATACAATAAGCTGTAGCTGTTCGGGTGACTATAGTGTCCCTTTAAGTTAAAGGGACTTAACTCTTTAACTTTAATTTAAATGGGACATGCATCACTTGATATTTTTTTTTTTTTTAAAGCAGCAAGCAAGCACTTTTAACCTCTTAAGGACATCGCTTCAAAAGCTTGTCTTACCCTTAAGGACACAAGCCATTTTTGCATTTTATTGCGGTTTGTGTTCAAACGCAATTTGCATCTCTGTCATTTATTGCACCAACACATTATATACCGTTTTTCAGACAGCAAACAGGGCTTTAATTTTATGTCACATATACACAGATAAATTCTCATTAATTATAAAAAATTGCCAAGAAAGGGGAAAAATAAATAAATATATATTTATTTTTCAATAGTTTTGGCAATAATAGTGTGTGCATAATATGCCCAGCTTAGAAAAAGTAATTCAAAATAAATTAATTTATGTGTCTAGATTTAGAGAGTACATAATATGTATAGGATTTCAGCTTATTTTCTAAGTTACAGGTCACAAAATACAAGGACTAAAAATTTTTTTTTTTATGTAAAACAATTTTAGAAGTTGGTATGTTTGCCTTGTAGGTTTAGTAGTCACCCCAGAAAACAAAATTGCCACACAAAAGTATATATTTATATAAAGTAGACATCACAGGCTATTTACCTAAGGTTAGTTTGACACTTTTTGCGAAGCCATTTTATCGCCAATCTCTGCTAAATATTGGAGTAAAATTTAGTTTTTTCTCTATTTTGGCATATACACATATAACAAGGTTTTTGTAATGTCTATTTCGTTAAGCTGGTGTGTGCTATTCCTGGAGCACTTGAGCAGGCTACATATTCCAACTACACCATAAAGGCATACCATTTCTTACAGAAGACATCCCAGGGTATTTCAAAAGTCATATTTTGAACTTTAGCGTGGGATAATTTTAACGCTAGCTTGTACCAAGTGTAGTGGGTAATAAGCATTTTTTTCTGCCTTTTTGACACACACAGTGAGTTTGCACAGTATATTTTGCAAACCTTATGTGTGCTACGACTGTATAATCCTTCATATGTTGCTCAGCTATGTTGTCCGAGTTCAGCAATATCCCTGTATGTACCTTTGCCAGGTAAATGTGGACGTTGAAGGGGCAAATTTGAGACGCAGTCAGTTTTTTTCAAACTTTGTGAAGTTTTTACGCTGGGTCCATGTTCCATTTTGGAGTAGATTAGCTGGCTGGTTATTCAAACTTCCCCACAAAGACTTACTATTTATTAAAGAACACACCAAGAGGTAATTCAAAAGGCATATATTGAACCTTAGTGTGGGATCGTTTTTTCGCTAGTATGTTCCAAATGTAGTGGTAATGAGCATTTTTTAATGTATTTTTTTTTACTTTTTAAAAATGATTTTACTTTTTAAAACTAGATTCTAAACTGTTTTATTAGTACATTTTTTAAACTTTCTTAACTTTAACACTTGTAAAAAAATGTATAAACTTTTTTTTTTACCGTTGACCCCTAACTAGCAGTAAGCAGCACTAACAGTAAATTCCCCACTTTCCCACCCACCCCAGCTAGCAAAATATACAATTTTAAAATATTTAAACAATTAATGAAATAAATTGAACCCTTGAGGGTTAAAAAATAAATAAAAGTTAATTCTCAGGTTAAAAAAAAAAAGAGATCACAGTATAATACTGTGATCTGTATTTTGATCACTGTAGGCAGTGATCAACTGGCAGGGAAGGGGTTCATTTTTATTTAGACTGGGTAAAGGGGGGGGGGGTGTTTTTTTTAAACTTTTTAAAGCTTATTTTAAAAACTTAAATCCTAGCTAGCCTAACACCAAATCCCCCAATTCCCCACTTACTTCCACCCACCCCAGCTAGCTAAATATATAAATTTTAAAATACCGTATATACTCGAGTATAAGCCGACCCGAATATAAGCCGAGGCCCCTAATTTTACCCCAAAAAACTGGGAAAACGTATTGACTCGAGTATAAGACTAGGGTGGGAAATGCAGCAGCTACTGGTAAATTTCTAAATAAAATTAGATCCTAAAAAAATTATATTAATTGAATATTTATTTACAGTGTGTGTATATAATGAATGCAGTGTGTGCGTATGAATGCAGTGTGTGCGTATGAATGCAGTGTGCGTATGAATGCAGTGTGCGGATGAGTGCAGTGTGCGGATGAGTGCAGTGCGCGGATGAGTGCAGTGCGTGTATGAGTGCAGTGCGTGTATGAGTGCAGTGCGTGTATGAGTGCAGTGCGTGTATGAGTGCAGTGCGTGTATGAGTGCAGTGCGCGTATGAGTGCAGTGCGCGTATGAGTGCAGTGCGCGTATGAGTGCAGTGCGCGTATGAGTGCAGTGTGTATGAGTGCAGTGCGTGAGTGCAGTGTGTATGAGTGCAGTGCGTGAGTGCAGTGTGTGTGTATGAGTGCAGTGTGTGTGTGTGTATGAGTGCAGTGTGTGTGTGTATGAGTGCAGTGTGTGTGCATATATATTAATTGAATATTTATTTCCAGTGTGTGTATATAATGAATGCAGTGTGTGTGTATGAGTGCAGTGTGTATGAGTGCAGTGTGTGTGTATGAGTGCAGTGTGTGTGCATGAGTGCAGTGTGTGTGCATGAGTGCAGTGTGTGTGAGTGCAGTGTGTGTGTGAGTGCAGTGTGTGTGAGTGCAGTGTGTGTATATGAATGAAGTGTGAGTGTGTGATGCAGTGTGTGATGCAGTGTGTGTTTGTGTATGTGTTGGTGGGGGTGGGCATTTGATATATTATTAATTATTATTTTTTTAAATTTTTTTTATATTATTATTTTTTTTAATTTTATTTATTATTTAATCATCTTTTTTTTTTTCGTCCCCCCTCCCTGCTTGCTAGCTGGCCAGGGAGGGGGGCTCCTTCCCTGGTGGTCCAATGTCATTGGTAGTTCAGTGGGGGGAGAGGGGTGCTGGCAGAGCTGTACTTACCTTTCCTGCAGCTCCTGTCAGCTCTCTCCTCCTCCGCGCGGTCTGTGCAGCTCCCTCTGTCAGCTCCCAGTGTAAGTCTCGCGAGAGCCGCGGCTCTCGCGAGACTTACACTGGGAGCTGACCGAGGTGCTGAACGGACGGCGCGGAGGAGGAGAGAGCTGACAGGAGCTGCAGGAAAGGTAAGTACAGCTCTGCCAGCACCCCTCTCCCCCCAGTCTGTATTATGGCAATGCAAATTGCCATAATACAGACTCTGACTCGAGTATAAGCCGAGTTGGGGTTTTTCAGCACAAAAAATGTGCTGAAAAACTCGGCTTATACTCGAGTATATACGGTATTTAAATTAATTAATGCATTTTATTTAACCCCTGAGGGTTAAAATAAATAAATAAAAATCAGATGACAGTAAAATGTAGTCCCTGCCAATTGGCCATTTAACAGGGATGGGGTTACCGTATATACTAGAGTATAAGCCAAACGGAATATAAGCTGAGGCATCTCATTTTATCACAAAAAAACTGGGAAAACGTATTGACTCAAGTATAAGCCTAGGATGGGAAATGCAGCAGCTACTGGTAAATTTAAAAATAAAAATTGATACCAATAAAATTACATTAATTGAGGAGTCAGTAGGTTAAATGTTTTTGAATATTTATTTACAGTGTGTGCATATAATGAATGCTGTGTGTGTGTAGTGTGTATAAAATGAATGCAGAGTGTGTGTTTGTGTAGTGTGCATATAATGAATGCAGAGTGTGTGTTTGTGTAGTGTGCATATAATGAATGCAGAGTGTGTGTTTGTGTAGTGTGCATATAATGAATGCAGAGTGTGTGTTTGTGTAGTGTGCATATAATGAATGCAGAGTGTGTGTTTGTGTATATATTGGTTGTTGTGTAGTATGTGTAGTATGTGTGTAAACTGGGTGGGGGCATTTTTATTATTTTAATTTTTTTATAAAATCTTTAACTATAATTTATAATAATACCTTTATGTGACATTATTAATTTAATAATAATATTTGTATGTATTTTATTTTTATTTATTATGTAAATATTTATTTAACTTTGTGTTTTGTCCCCCCTCCCCTGCTTGTTACCTGGCCAGGGAGGGGGGTTATATAATTCCCTGGTGGTCCAGTGGTATGGGTTGAGCAGTGGGGGAGCCGGCAGCAAGCTGTTACTTACCTTGCCTGCAGCTCCTCCAGCTCCCCAGTGTAAATCTCGTGGTCTGCGTGCTGCGCGGAGCGTTGTTATGGTAACCCGTTGCAACGCTCTAACGGCCACTGGACTCGCAAGATTTACACTGGCGAGCTGGAGGAGCTATAGGAAAGGTAAGTAACAGCTTGCTGCTGGCCCAACCCCCCCGGACCACAATGTAAGTTGCCATAATACAGACCCTCACTCGAGTATACGCCGAGGGGGTCTTTTTCAGCATAACAAATGTGCTGAAAAACTCAGTTTATACTCTAGTATATACGGTAATTTTATTAAAGCAGAGGAAAGAGGGGGTGGGATTTAATTTTTTTTTACCACACAGGATGAAGAGGATCAGCACTGATCCGTCTCCCTGCACTTCACACTGACCATGGAAGAGCAGGTAGGCAGATTGTGAGTCCCAGCTGACAGCACGAACGGGTGCTCCCAGTCTGTCTCGAATACCGAGGCAGACCAGGTGAGTGTTAAGCCTGCGATCTGGGGTTAACTTTAGTAAATGACGGAAATTTTCCATCAAGGGTACTTCACGCAAGGACAAGCTTGAAGGAAAATTTCCGTCTTTGGTCGGGAAGGGGTTAATCAAATATACAAACCAAAATAAAGCAAGGAAAACCTGTGTGTAATAAACCAGGGCTTGACAAATTTGTTTGAAATCTAGGAGCCAGCTAAAAAAAATTTAAACTAAAAGCATTTTTAACGAAAAAAAAAATAACTATTCTTAAAGGAACACTATAATCACCAGAACAACTACAACTTAATGCAGTGGTTCTGTTGTCTACAGCTTGTCCATGCAGGCTTCTCGATGTAAACACTGCCTTTTACAACATTGCTGCCTATTCACATCTCCAGTGACAGTCACTCAAACAGCCACTAGAGGTGCTTCTCAGTCCAGTGCTGCACAGTATGCATCACATGCACTCAGTATATCCATACTCTGCATGGAGGCGTTGAATGTTCCCCATTGACATGTATTTATTCAATGCATCTCTATGAGGAGATGCTGACGGGCACAGCATAGCATTTTACTGCACATGTGCATGAACCTCCAAGATTTATTGTTTCAGCAAGACCAGCAAAGCATGGGGAAATCCTATGCGATCGGAAAGGAGACAGTTACCTAAACACACACTCACAGACAGACATATCAAACTTTTTTGCAATATTAGAACATTCAATAAAATATGGCAATATTTAAAAATATTTTTCATGTTCTGTTTCATATAAATGTTATGTTTAGCAAACACGTGTATTTTCATAAGACACTGGGAGCTGATAAGTCCACCTATGCTTATACAATTATTTAAAATAATTTCACTGCTTGCATTGTGATCCCTTGAGGTAGATTACTAATTCTAAAATTTGCTTTCTGCTCTTATTTGGCAAAAGGAGGAAATGGAAAAGTCTAAAGTGTTGGATTCTCTATTTACCTCCTGTTAAAGGAATGTAACAAGCCACAAACAATGGAAAGTGATTTCTGTATGTGTCAACATAATATAAAACACGTAAAAATAAATACATGGCAGACTGGAATACAGGCATACCCCACTTTTAAGTACACAATGGGACCAGAGCATGTATGTAAAACGAAAATGTATTTAAAGTGAAGCAATACCTTTTTTTCACTTCCCAATACATGTACTGCATTACAATAGTAATTCTCAGGCATAACTGATACTGCAACTGCAGATTTCCAGTGATTTTATGTCCAGTGATTTAGTTAGTGATTTCCAGTGGGCTTTTATTTAGTTAAAACAAATAGTAAAAAATAAAATAAAAATCTCATTCCAGATTTATCTTTAATGTTTTACTTATCTGACAGCCCCTGGGAGGAAAAGTAAAATAAACCTGCCCACTGGGCCATTTTCTTTCAATACAGTGCCAATTTGTATTTATTAGCAGCTTAGTTGCACACTTTGTTTAGAAAACCTCTTCATCACTTTAAGCATGTATGGTTTAACTTTGAATCCTAACAATTGTGGCTAATGCAGCTAAGCTGCTAAGTCATAGTTATAGAAAATGGCAGGGTAAACCCTTTCACTGGATGGCAGCCGACTGCAGAATATGGACAATGTATTGACAGAAAAAATATGTTCAGCTAGGAGTAGGCATTATACATTTGAGATGATTAACCTGTGCCATGTCAGAAGGTGTGAAAAGTTCTTGCCCAAATGACACTGAACAGAGCTGCTGCGGGCGAGAATAGAACCTTCAATTTACTGTTCACTCCCAAACAGAAGAAGAGGCGCGGGAATGTCTGTACTTGTGAGTGTATGTAAAGCGGGGTATGCCTGTAGTCATGTGTACATTTCATAGCCATCCCTGAAGAGAAATAAGAGAACACATCCCTGAAACACTTTTTCTCACCTTATACTGACTGAGAGGATATTTTTCCAGCAAGTATTCATCGCAGCCGCACACCTTCAATATGTATTTTCCTTGGTATTCCAAGACACACAGCTTTAATTGTTCACTGGATAGTAACATGCTTCTTGTTTTTTTCCTGATTGCTTCAGCTATTACATGCTCTGGCACACAATCATGATTGATCTTCAACGAGTACTTCTGTTTTTCGTTGTTCGGAGAAACAATAACCCAAATCACCACAATTATTTGGCCTGCAAGAATGCAGAAATCAATGAAATATTGCAGCATTTATTTAAAAAAAGGGAAAAATCATAGTCTAGTTTTTTTTACAGACGCAGGTAGGTAGGTGTGTGTTTGGTTGACTGCAAAGTGCTTCTATACAATGACATTGTCCTGTGGCTAGACTAAAATGCTTAGCAGTGAAAAGGAAGATACCACACTCCCCGCACTGGCTCAATTCAGAGAGCTTCCAACTCTAATGGAGGAGCCTGTGTAATAGTGACACCGAAACCACTATAGAACTCTGTAGTGGTAATGGTGCCTGGAGGGTTTCTTTTAAAAGGATGAAAATAGTATGTATAAATATATGCATAAACACACAGGCCAAAAGAGTGACACAGGACATCTGAGACAGACAGCGTTAGGTGGGTTCTGAATAAATAAAAAAACACAAAAAAGAGACTGAAGTTCAAATGGTTTATGGATGTTTACAGAATCTCGATATAGCCTTTTCCCCTTATACACTTAAGCTTTATGTATCTTTTAGTTTAATTTTTTTTTTTTTTTTTTTTAATTCTTTATTTTTGTTGTGCAAAGGATTTACAAACACGTATAGAATGCCACAACAGCATACATTCACTTATCAACATACGTTATAGCATGGCATTCGTTAAAGCTGCTGCACATTTTTCATTATGGTTTAATATTAGAACTCAAGCTAGGTTGAAGTGTCTATGCAATAAACAAACAGGTATTTTAGGTGAAATAAGGAGAAACACGATGTCCAGTCCTGTAGCGGCTAGACTAAGTAGGAAGTCATACCGGTCTGGTTTTGCTGTCAGTAGTTCGCTGGCGTGTAAGAGTGGCAACCACTTAAGAGTGTAAGCTCATGGGGTTTTATTACACCGGAAGCTTTCGATTCCTATTTTAATGGGCATACGGTATGCCTGTCGCTGGTTTAACTGCCTATGGTTAGGAACGTCTGGATACTATCAGCAGCTCACCAGTTATTATTTACATATATATACACTGCTATAAGTAGGTCTGTAACCGGGGTGGTAGATCTCTGGCTGCATTATTGGTAACAGTTCTCACTGCGGTGTTATTAGGTAATATAGAGGGAGATAGCAAAAACGGGTATCAAAGTATAAAAGAAAAGAACGTAGTACATATTTGTTATAAAGGCAGATTAATACATCCAAAATAGAGGCTTAGATATCTTAGTAGCAGTAGTTGGTTGAGGGGGGGTGCCTCAAAGATTAATTATGTGTGTTCAAGCTGGGGGGTGTCTTACACCATTTAACCTTTCCATAGCCTGCCTGTGGTGTGTATACATTTTCTGTTCACTCCGGGCATAGTTCTCTCTATAGTGTTGTGATTCAGCTATGTGTTATGTCGCTAGAAGCAGTGTTCCGCTACCCGAACCAAAGCAAAGCGATATCTGTCAGCGAGAAGGTAACAGGTGACTGTCAGGCGTACTTGATAGGCAGGCATTAACGTTATATATGTATGTAAGAAAAATAGTGCTTTGTTAAGCTGAGGTTGGTTCTATGTTTTGGTGTCCGCTGGATACTCGTCCCATGGGCGGGTTTAGCTTGGGGAATATGTGTGGGTCGTGTAGTGTGAGATATATGCCTCCTAGGGAGGTATTCCTAGCGCAGTGAGCGCAGGTAGGGTAACTAGGCATCATGTCTTGGTGTCCGGTCAGTCTCACATTGTTAATGCGTTACAGTTGCCACTACTTGGCTATGTGCGTTAGATATCTAGCATTTTGCAGTAACGTAGCAGGCATGTAAACAGAAGAACTTGGTTGTACCCCAGCACAAACTTGTCAAGGCATTATAGTTTATTTTTTTCTTGTCCCAGCACTAACCTGATAGTAGGGGCCCCAAACTGCACAGTTCATTACAGGGTATTATTAACCACTGTACAGTACATGGTTTAAAACACAATCTTCTGGATAAAATAATGGTCAGATCAGGTACGACATATACAGAGCTTTACATATGTTATACAACATAAATTTTCAGTAATCTGATAAAGTGAATAATATCAAGTCAAAACAAAAGTTTGAAAAATTCACCAAATTTTATTGTTTGTGTAAAAAAAAAAAAAAAAAAAAAAAAAAAGTTTCAAACTTTCAAAATACCAATCTCAAGGAACTGCCCTTCATACAAATACAAGCTGCTAAGGCCATATGTAACTGCATGGAACCAGCAATAAGACTTTAATTTGCCATTGGGCATAAATGCTGTATTTATACTGCAACAAGACTCATTGTATGAAATCCAGTAGCCTGAGGTAGAACAAGACACTTCTGTAAATTGTACCTGGAATATACAGTTACCCTGAAGACCTATGTGCCCTGTATTTATATTAAAAATGATAAAGGATTTGACTTCAATTCCATCTATGGTTACGGAAATCTCATAAGTGGATTATCAGCAAGGAAATGTAGTATACTTGAAATTATATTACTGAATGGTACATAAAATTAGATCAGACTTATGCCTTTACATGTAACAGAGCCACACCAGAAGAAACTGCACTTTAACTAAGATGCCTATAGTGTAAAGTTCCCCATAACACTAGCTCAATTTAGCAGTTTTGGTATATAGATCATGCCCCTTAAGTGTCACTGCTCAATTAACTGCAACGTAGGAGCTAAACCCCTACCCTGGCTGAGACTCCCACAATTTGTTAATTATTATAATTTTTATTTGTGGCGAAACCAACTTCGCCACTGAACTGGAGAAGCCTGGTTGCCCGCCTGCTGCCTTTGGACTATGGACCAGACTTTATGGGAATGTGATACCCCAGATAGCTATACCATGGAGCCTATTCATATAATGAAAGACTATGGGAAAGACTTTAGCTCCATGGCAATTGTACTGTGTGAATAGGATCTGCGCGCTATTCGGTAGTTTTGTGCGCTCAGATCCCAGCTATCTGGGGATATGTGAAATGTCTGTGTGTTATGGATAAAAAGTAACTTTCTGTATTTTAAAGTGTTTTGATGTCTTTCTGTAACCATGTGGTTAATGGAGTCTGTCTCTGTGCTGGAAGGTAATTGGATTACTTCTCCAGCACAGAGAAGGAAGCTGGAAAGCTAGGGGTTTTAAAAGATACTTTACTAACTTTTGAACACCTGGTCTGATCCATGCCATTTTTTAATATGTTGTTCCCCTGAATGGATTGATTGTGGATATGTATTTTTATGTGAATGTGATGTATGGTTTTAAAGTTATGAAAGTTGTGTAAAAGTATATTTTAAACTGTATGCATAATGGGATTATGTGTCACACTAAGGGGAGGGGATGTGTGGGATGTAACATCTATGTCATTGGTTCTTTTATGCCTCCCCCTGGGTGTGGCCTGTATGTGTGAGTTGGAAATAAAAGCCAGGCTGGATGAGCCAGTCCTGAGTTCCTGTTTAACCCTCAAAATGAAGTGTCGTCTCGTTCTTGGGGGGAATTGGATTGTAAGCTGACTGCCAGGAGTGTAAGCGGATTGTATGCTTTTCTTGTTCAGCTGTTCCAGTTCGGAGTGTTATCTTGTATCCAGTTCGGGAGTTTGGTGTTCTGCAGTAGCTGTGCCTGTCTCTCAAAAAGGGGATTATCGCCTAAACGGATTTTATTCCCTTTTATGCTGAAACGGTCGTTACATTATTTTTTTTAAATAATGTATCTCGTGCTCTATTCATTGCCCACTAGAGCTTACAATCGTTTCCCCACCCCAGGTAAGAAGTCAACATGTCCCAAAATGGTTTGACTCCTTCAAATGCAGTTGTGTGAGAGCACTCATAGTAACAGTTAAGTGGTTATGGTGCTTGAAGTGTTCCTTTATATAATTAAAAACATTAAAATTGTACTTGTTTTTCTTACCTTTGTCAAGTTTACTTTCTATGTGCTTTGGAAGCTCTGACGAGGACTCAACATTAGGAGGATAAACGTACAACGCTCTGCTGATAGGACCAGTAGCATCACGAAGTTCTACTGCATCTTTGCAAACATTAAGGATGTTTTTACGAAAGTCCTGAACTTCTGGATCCTTTACCATATCAAACTCACAAACAGGCATGCCAATTGCAAACCCTTTGAAAAGTACAAACAAAAAAAATGATTCAACTTTTTTTTTTTTTTTTAGCCCCACTAGTTTAAAACTTACTAAACATTGGTCTAAATGTTGCACCCAGTCATTCATTTACAAAAGCAGATAATAATAATAAAAAAAAATCCTAGCCTATCAGTTAATACATACACGGGTTAAACAATGTCATACAATGCAATAGGTTTTGGGTGAAAGCTTTGGTTACATTTAGAGACTTTGTAAATAGCAGAGTAAAAACAAGAGGAAAAAAAAAAAAAAAAAAAAACATTTACCACAGCAAGAATTTCTTCCTAGCAGTTTAGATACATGGATTCTTCCGCTATGAAAAATATATTGAAGTTCGACTTACATTTCAGGTCATGCTGCTTTAGTTTTAGCTGTGGCTGCCCCTCCTCTGCTGGCTGAGATCATCAATACAATGCTTCTCCACAGAGAAACATTAGGTCTACTGCACATGTGAGGCAACTGACACGTTTAACCATTTAGCATCTCTTTAGCGATAGAGTACCACAGTGCATTTCTAGGAAGAGCGATTGGGGTCCTCAAGCAAATGAACATTTTGAGCACATTTCCAATGACATTAACACTGGTTAACAAATGTCAACGCAAAAGTTTCTAATATTTTTGCATATCTTTTATTCTACAATAATCCATTTCTCTTTTATATTTACATAACATGATAATAAAGGACTGTTACTCTATTCAGATAACGTAAAAATGGTAGAGAATAATTGTCTAAGGATATATAGTAGACTCTACAATATCAATTGAGGCAAGTTGCAAGTTTCTATAAACATTTATCCATAGTCATTCCTCTGAAGGCTAATTTCCACTGGACATCTTATTTATGCCACAAAACAATTGTGAAAAAAAAAAATATACCAGAAACATCCCAGTGTAGATAATGGTAGCCACATTCATGAATGAAACTAAATGCAATTGCTGAACTACAAAGATACAGGAATGTCTCACTTTATGAACTCCCGCCTTTATGAACTTTTTTCTGGATGTGCCACCATTTTGTGTCAGCAGTCCACGGATCAGGAAGCAGAGCGTGCATTGGAGCACAAACAAGAAGAGAAGAAGAATTTGTGGCAAGGAGTAGACAAGAGGATCAGGAACTCAGTTCCTGAAGATAAAGGCAAGTCTAAAAACAGGTTTAGACTGAACTGTAATCTTTCTGCAATGTAATATTATTGCACTGTGTACTATGGAGTAGAGATTTGACTTTGTGTGTGCAAGCAGCATCAGTGAGGAGCAGGAGGAGGGCTGAAAAGTCTGAAGAAAGGAGAGAATGAAGAGAGTTTGAGAGCTGTAAAAATAAAGGGAGTAAAAGAAAATTGCCAAAAAAAAAAAAAGAGATGGAAGTTTGAAAGTAAGAGAAGGAGGAGCGTTTGAGAGAGGTATAAAAAAATAAAAAGAAAAGAAAAAGTGATAAAGAAGAGGGGGAAGCTGATAAAAAGAAATTGAATAAGTAGGAGGGCTTAAGAGAGGTGCCCTCGTTCAACAAATACGGCATGTCTCTTCATTAAAGGGACACTATAGTCACCAGAACAACTACAGCTTAATGTAGTTGTTCTGGTGGCTATAATCATTGCCTTCAGGCATTTTCATGTAAACACTGCCTTTTCAGAGTTTACATTAAAAAAAAAAAAAAAAAAAAAAATGCCTGAAGGCAATGATTATACCCAATGGTTTATGATCAGCAAAATTAAGGAATAGCTAGCATCTTAAGATGTGGAACTTTGAGACCTGAAACATATACAAACACTTCCGCTTCTATGCCTGTAAAAGAGAAAAAAATACCAACCACTAGGACACACAAATTGTTAGATTTGCATTACTTCTTACAAAATAATGTTAACCCATTTCTGAGCTCAACGTCAAAACAGATCTTACCTATTTCTCGATTAAGAATTTTCTCTTCTCTGTTACCAACAGGTTCAATCACTTTCAAAAAAGGTTGGAACAGCCGAAGGTCACAGAGACGCCGCGTTTCATCAAAAAATTCTTCTCTTTCTGCCTCTTGTGTAACACTCACAAAAATATAAGATGATTCATCTTGAAGTAGGTGGTGAAGAGGGTACTTCCTGGCTTCTTTAAAAAGTTCATGCTTTATGTTCACAAGTGTCGCCTCTCGGAGGCATTCTAGGACCACCATCATACCATTTGGTAATAAACATTCCACTAATATTCGAGGGGGCATCAAATGGATGCCCCATAGTTCACCCGATGAAGGCCTTGGTGGCATAATTACCACAGTTTTTGGTTATCCTATTTTGAGATGACTTGCACTAACGATGCATTTCTCTTGCAAAGACCTAAAACAAACCAAATATATATACATATTCAATATAAAATAGCTCAGATAATTAACAAGCACAATTAAGTATCAGCTTCTGTATTTGCTACTTTTTAACACATTTTAGCATAAGGAAAATAGTAACATAATATATATGGCAATGTCAGTGCTTACATTTTTCACTTGCATTCTCAGATTTTGTAAGCAGAAACTGAGCCTTGACGATTGAGTGTGACCAGCAGAGTTCCAATGAGTAGCTTGAAGAGCAGCCACAGGAAACAGACCATTTAATATCAGGTCTTCCCCCATTCGGGTTCACTGGGTTTCTGTTGCATTACAAAACGTTTGTCACACAGCTGCTGTGAGGGGCAGGTACTGGATTACACACTTCAGCACTCTGATGTTTCCCAGTGTAAGGAGTGAAACCATTTAGGAATAGTTTTATTTCTTACGTCAGGTCTGCCCTACCACACAGACGCCAGCAGAAATTAAAACAGCCTTGAAGGGCTTTTTTTTTTAATCTGCCTTCACTGCCCCTTTACTTACCATTGTTTTTCTTATTTGTTTTTACATTCACCATAATTATCTTTTTATACATAAGAAAATGTAGGAACTATTTTTTATTACGTAGAGCATGATGGCAAGGGGCAGAGCTAAGCAAGGTTACATTTCAGCTGCTAAGCCAATTCACTCACAATCCATTAGAATCCTACAGAGTGTCAAACCGCAGACATCATGAACATAGAAGTACAAAGTGGATGCAACCAGATTCTGATATCTGGTGCACGAAGAAAAAAAAAAAAAGGAAAAATTATATATACACCGCATTTTTCGCTCCATAAGACGCACTTTTTTCCCCTCAAAAGTGAGGGGAAATGTCTGTGCATCTTATGGAGCGAATATGAAGCTTTACTTACCTGTCTTGTAGCGTGGGCCGGCTTAACAGAGCGCACCGCGGTACAGGAACTTCAATTTCAGGTTCCGGTTTCCGGCGGGACTGAAAGGAATGCGCACTCAGTGTGCACACTTCCGTTCAATATTGGAGTAAAATTGTTTTTTGGGGGAGTTTTTGGCACGCAAACTTATAACAAAACTTCTCATGTGTATTTTGTAAAGTTGGTGTGTGCTATTCCTGTACAAAGTTTTATTTTGTGTTCAGTTACAACTGCTGACTAAAATGACACCCCCATTGTATGTCTTTGGCACTATTTCGTGAAGCTACAGTGCCATATAGGAGACCTGTCCTTTTCAGTACTCACAGTAGAATTTTGAGAGACGGATTTAATGAGCCTATGCTTCCATTTGGGGTATTATAACAGTTTGACTTTTCAAAAAAAAAAAAAAACCAAAGGCCTACCATTTGTAAAAGTAGACACTCCCGGGTATCTCATAAGGTGGATATTGTGCCTTAACATGCCCGCATTTTTTCACTAATAGATGCCAAAGTATGTGGTATAAAATAATTTTGTGCATTTTTTACATATGGATTGCATACTTCACATGTGCCACTAAGTTCATACCCCCCAAATTATGTTCAGCTAAGTCTTCTGAGTAAAATGACACCCCCATTTTATGTCTTTGGCACTATTTCGTGAAGCTACAGTGCCATATAGGAGACCAAGCCATATCAGTTTTTACCGAACTTTGACGCTGGGCCTATGTGCAATTTCCAAGCATCTTAGCAGGTTTAAAATTCAAACTACCCCACAAAGGCCTACCATTTCTTACAGTAGACACCCCAGGGTATTTCAAAAGGTATATTCTAAATATTAGTGTAGGATCATTTTTTTGTTAGTTTGTACCAAGTCTCGTTGCAATTAGGATTTTTGTCTGCCTTTTTGACACACACTTGGAGATGTTACTGTATATTTTGTTATCCTTATGTGTGCTATGGCAGTATAACACCCAATATGTTGCTCAGCTATGTCATCTTAGTGCAATGATACCCCCATGTGTACCTTTTTCAGGGTTATGTGGATGTTGAAGGGGCACATTGGAGACACACCACTTCCATATTTTTCAAAAGTGGATGCTGGGCCCAAGTCTCATTTTAGCAGCTCAGGACTGCAAATTACCTCTCAAAGGCCACATATATTTTTAAGTATAAGCAGCTCATCAATTCAAATGATGAACAAGTGCATACTATTTGCTGTGAAAAGGGGGAATAGTTGGGGTAAACTTATCCAGGGGTAGTACCCAGTCATCTGCGTCCCGGGCAAAGCTGTCATGGATTCCGAAACCAAAACACAGACAGACCACAAAGAGAGAGAACACAGAGAGAGAAACTTGTAATACCGGTCCTTAGAATGGCCGGGCTATACAAGCAGAGAATTGTCAAGGTACAAGCCGAAGTCAAAGGAGTAAAGAGAAACGGAACAACGATAGGACAAACCGAGGTCAAGGATCAGAGAAGACAGGATAAATGGTAGACAAAGCCAAGATTCGGTAACCAGACAGATGACTAAATATCACACCCCAAAACTGGTCTACTTATTCGGCCTGGGTGTGAACAATTTTAAAACAATGGCCAATCCATAGGCCAGGCTGAGAGGGGCAATCAGGGCAGTAATAGCTGGTCTCAACTCTTACGCCCCTCTTGTAACACACCCTGCACCTTTTCTGGGGGTTTGCTTTTTGGGGGTTGGTGGAATCTTAAAGCAGAAGTGACCTGCCTCCATTCTTCTGCTAGGCTCCACTGATGGTCTCCTTGTGTGGCATTCTAGCAGCTTAGAAATTAGCTCAAACTGGAAAGAAAGAAAAGTGCTTTTCAGCCCAGCATTTGCCTTTTTAAAAACGACAAAGGCATTGTGGATTGCCATCTGCATCAGGTATATGCCCACTTTTTTATACCATGCCCTGGTCTTTCTCATGATCAAATACGGCTGCATCAGTTGATCGGACAGGTTAACGCCCCCCCATATGCCGATTATATTGCCGTATGCAGACTGGCACCTGTTTACATTAGTCTCTGCCACGAACTGCGACCCTCCGAGTGTTTTCACCATTAGTGGTGGTTAAGATGAAAACATCCTTTTTATCCCTGTACTTGAGTGCCAGCAGTTCATTCTGGCAGAGAGCTGCTGTTTCCCCCCTTTTCATTTTTTTGTTCGCTAGAGCCTTTGGGAAACCTGTGCGACTCTTCCGAATAGTGCCACAGGCCACGGTCTCGAAGCAGTACAAAATTTTTAACAGTGGGATGCTATTATAAAAGTTATCAATGTACAGATGATAACCTTTATTAAGTAGTGGCATTATTAAGTCCCAGACAATTTTCCCACTTGTCCCTACTATATCTGGGCAACCTGGGGGATCAAGGTGGCTATCCCTTCCTTCGTATACATGGAAGGTGTATACGTAGCCACTGCCACTTTCACATAGTTTATAAAATTTTATCCCATATCGGGATCTTTTGGATGGGATATATTGTCTAAACCCCAGTCTTCCCTTAAACTTCATTAGGGACTCGTCAATGGAAATGTTTTTATTGGGGGTATATATAGTGGCAAATTTACTGTTAAAGTGGCCAATTAAAGGGCGTATTTTGTAAAGAAGATCATACTGCGGATCACCTTTTGGGGGGCACTTGTTATTATCACTAAAGTGCATAAATCTTAGTATGTCTTCATATCTTTCCCTTGTCATTGTCTCGGCAAAAATGGGGGTATTGCAAATAGGATGTTTAGCCCAATACATCCTAATTGTGGGCTTTTTAATTAGCCCCATTAACATGGTCAGTGCCCAGAATTGTTTCAATTCTGGCACACTGGTTGGGCTCCATCTCTCTTTCCTGGAGATAAGAGAGTCTGGATTGCGTGCCAGATATTGCTCCACATAGAGATTAGTCTGGGTGACTCTCTCTCCAAAAATCTCATCCCCCAAGAACAGCTGCATAACATCTAGTGCACTATAGGCAGACAGGTCAGCCTGTATGCCAGGGTTGGCTGTAAACACTGGGATGCCTGGGGAAAAATTATTAGGGGTTACCCAGTCATCTGCACCATGTTCAGCATTAGGGGAATCGTCGATTTCCCCTGATGGTCCTGCAGTATCTGGCATATAGTCCCTGTCCCCTGCGTCCCCTGCGTCCCCTGCGTCACTCTCTGCTTCACTCTCTGAGGCAGTGTCAGTCGCCTCTGAGTCGGCCGCTAACAGGGCATAAGCCTCCTCTGCGCTATACTTTCTAAACATTGTTAATACAGCTAACACAGCTAACAAAACTAACTAAATATATATATTTTTTTATTCCCTAATTCCCACTAAATTCCACCCACCAAAATAACTAAATCACAAATTAATAAAAATCAAATAATAAAATGTAACCCCTTAGGGTTACAAAAAAAAAAAAATAGATCACAGTAAAGTACTGTGACCTGTATATTGATCACTGCTAGCAGTGATCAAGCAGCAGGGAAAGGGTTATTTTTTTTTAATAAAAGGGAAAACTTAGCTATTCTTCTGGGACACAATGTAGCACCGATCCGTCTCTCTCCACTTCACAAACCCACAAGAGGTGGAGGGAGGCGGATCAGATATCCCAGCAGCATTGTGACCGCTGTGACTGACTGTCACAGCGATCACCTGGGCTGGGATATCGGGATTTGCTGCTGCTGGTCTGCCCCTGACTCGGAGGCACGCAGCAACAGCGTTAACCCCGCTATCGCCGGTACTGCGGCAATCGGTGGTTAATTTTAACGCGTGACGGACGAGGTCTGTCACTCGTCATTAACGCTTTCCCCTGAGTGACGGACCTCGTCCGTCACTCGTCGTTAAGGGGTTAAGGACTGTACTGTTTTTACAATGTTGTACATTTGCGACCAGGCCTCTTTTTACACTTTTGTGGTGCTTGTGTTTAGCTGTAATTTTTCGCTCTCTCATTTACTGGTCCTATACAAATTATATATTGCTTTTTTCAGGACAAAAAAGGCTTTCTTTACATACCATTATTTATATAATCTCATGTAATTTAATTTAAAATAAAATAAAAAATATGATAAAAAATTGAAAAAAAAACACTTTTTTTACTTTTACTTGAAAAATCTTTTACTCATCTACAAAAGCGAATAAAACAAACAAACTGCTAAATAGATTCAAAATGTTGTCCTGAGTTTTAAAATACCCAGTGTTTACATGCTTTTTTGCAAGTTATAGGGCTATAGGTACAAGTAGGATATTGCAGTTTCAAAACATACATTTTTTCAAATGTGACATTGTAACACTATTATCTGCCAAAAATCTCTGAATAACACCACACATGTACATATTTTTTTGTAAAGTAGACAACCCAGGGTATTCAATATGGGGTATGTCCAGTCTTTTTTAGTAGCCACCTAGTCGCAAACACTGGCCAAAGTTAGCGTTCATATTTGTTTGTGTGTGAAAAAAGTAAAAAACTAAATTGAACGCTAATTTTGGCCAGTGTTTGTGACTAAGTGGCTACTAAAAATGACTGGACATACCCCATTTACAATACCTTGGGTTGTCTTCTTTTGCAAATGGTATGCCATCATGGGGGTAATTCTCATTCCTGGGCTACCATACGCTCTCAAAGGCAACGTAACCAACCTGGCCATTTTCAATGTAAAAATATTTGACCCTGTAACTTTCAAAAACGCTATAAAATCTGTACATGGGGGGTACTGCTATACTCGGGAGACTTTGCTGAACACAAATATTAATGTATCAAAACATCAAAACGTATCACAACAATATCATCAGTAAAAGTGCTGTTTGTGTGAAAAATGCGGAAAAAAGTCACTTTCACTGACAATATTATCGCTGTGATGGGTTTTATTGTTTTGAATCACTAATATTTGTGTTCAGCGAAGTACCCCGAGTAAAACGGTACCCCCCATGTACAGGTTTTAGGGCGTCATAGAAAGTTACAGGGTAAAATACAATGCTAGCAAATTAAATTCTCTGGAATTTTGGCCTGGGTTGGCAGGCAGGTCCCTCAAATTGCAATTAATAAAATAACTTAATTATTTAAAAATATTTCATAAATACGCACGTAGAATTTAAATATCTATGCATATTTAAATATTTGAAGTCTTTGTGTATATTTATATAATTATGTAATTTTGTATATGGATATATATAGTTTTATTTTTATTTATTTATATATACATATTCAATTTCATTCTAAGTGTATTTTGATATAAAAATATATATTTTAATATCAAAATACAGTTAGAATAAAATTTTATATAGATGTCATTTTTTTAAATTTTTATTATTTAAAAAAAATTAATTTAATTTACTTATTTGTATTTTATAATATATATATATATATACACACACACACACACACACACGTGTGTAATTTAATTATAAGTGTATTTTTATATTAATATAAAAATACACTTAGTATGATATTATATGGATATATATATATATATATATATATATATATATATATATATATATATATATATATATATATTACGCATAGAATTTTTTTTTTTTTTTAACATTAACTTTTTTGGGGGATTTTACAGTTGCAGGGAGACTGCCCGTCAGCACAGACAGTCCCCCTGCAGGCAGACACATGGACACCTATTGTGACCATGTGACCGCTCTGTTGAGCGATCACATGGCCCCAGGGGTCCTAATCCACTGCGGGGAGACTGTCTGGGCTTCTGTGCCTCCAGAACTAATTAGGCTTCTGTGCCTCCAGAACTAAGTTAGGAAAGAGCATAACACCCCTGTGTGTCCCAGCACAGTGCTGAAAGTAGGCAGGCTGAGCAAGCAATGATCAGCCTGCCTGACATGTGTCCACGTACAGCTAACATGCTGTGCTCGGGTTCCATATGGAGCACTGTTATTAAGGGAATACTCAGAAGCTCCCCATTCATAAAAATGGCTAGAGAAAAATAAATGGCTAGAGAAAAATAAATTTCTCAAGCAGGTATGTGAATGGAGAGCTACTGTTTGGCTCAGAGTGTCAGCTGACCATACTCAGTCAATCAGCCTTGTCCCTGCTCGGCTGCACGCCGCACTTATTTTCAGTGCACAAATTTCAGAAGAAGAATGCTGCCTGGGAGTGAGCGGAGACTGGCTCTGGAGGCATCTTCGATAATGGCTTAACCCCTTGAGGGGGAAGTGAGCTTCCTGGCACCAGAACACCATTTAAATTAAGTTGTTTTGGTGCCTTGAGTGTTCTTTTAATGCAGGTTCAGATAGCAGTTAAAGGTTTTCTGTTTCAAGATTCAGAGTCAACTAGAAGTGCAGGAGAAAAGCTAAACTGTGCTGAATTCAAGACTTAAGGGTTAAAATGTTTGCGAACGGTTAAACCCCTAAAAGCTGGAGGTTTAAATACCATACCTACTTCACTATGATTAAGTTGTTATGGTTCTAGGAATGTTCCTTAAACAGGTCTCTTATTTTGTCAAGTCTTGTGACTCCAATATCGTAAACATATAAATGATCCCCAAAAAAAAAAAAGTCACAAACCTTTGACATTACCTCCTCTATCAACGTCAATGGTACTTTCAAAATAAGGGTATATAGTGTGCATCCAAACATCCATCGGCTGTCCATATAAGTATTTAATAGCATTTTTATCATAAATACTTTTTTGGTGACAAAGATGCTTTAAGAGGTGTATCTATAACATTTATTTGCAAGTAAAAAAAACATGGTTGAACTCTATGCAAATAATCACAAACCCTTGCTGTACCTTTATCACTATAGATAACACTTTTTCTAAAACACTACTCAAAACGGAGTTGGGTGAATAAACATTTAAAAGACTGAACAACATTTATTTTGCAAACAAATATCTAATATCTCTCTATTGGATCAGATATTTTTTATGCAACAACACTGGTAATTCAGGCCACATGGCATTGGGTTCCATAGCTTTTAGAAATTTTTATTTTATAAATGTGTTCTGTGAAAAAGTGCATGTTCTATCTGATGACACAAGCTCAATTAAATAGGAACAGCTTAATGTAGTAGTTCTGGTGAGTAGTCAGTTCCTGCAGGCTTTTTGCTGTAAACATTGCATTGTCAGAGAAAAACAGTGTTTACATTACAGCATATGAACACCTCTAGAGGCCACTGACAGTGCTTACTGCGTTAGTGCTGCATTGACATTCAGTGTCATGATGAATATAGAGAACATGCATAATATCTTCCCAATGCTGTCCTACAGGAAAGCATTGATTTAACGGCGATCTTAAAAGATTAATTATCTCAGCCAGGAAGGCAGGAAGGCAGGACAAGCCGCGGAAAACTGGCACAGCGTGGGAAAGAAGGTGAGTAAAAACACCTCCCTTGTGACTGGAGGGGTGTAGTTACTTAACCCCTTAAGGACCAATCTTCTGGAAAAAAAAGGAATCATGACATGCCACACATGTCATGAGGCCTTAAGGGGTTAAACACACACAGACAGAGACATACATACACCCACACACACAAAATGACATTTTCCATTTTAATCCACCCAGCCTCCCTACCTTTGGGAGAGCTGATTTGACTTTCCATGGGGTCCAGTGGGGCTGCTATTCCTGTGTGCGAGGGAGCAGTGATCTTCTTGCAGCTCCTCTCTGCACCCTCGCACTGTCTGCAGTGATGCTGGGGCCGGAATGATGTCATATTCCGGCTCCCTGTTTTATTACACAGCGCGAGGGAGCAGAGAGGAGCTGCAGGAAGATCACTGCTCCCTCACAAGCTGTCCCAGCCTGGCGCCTGCACACAACTCAGGGCGGACGGCAAGCTTCATTGATCCCCCATCCTGCCTTTAGTTAAAGGGCTTCAAATGCTAGGCGCCAGGGCAACATTTCCTGGCGCCTGTGATTTGTCGAGCCCTGCTGTAACATATGTGAATATATTTTCATAGATAAGGTCAAGGTGGTTTGCACAAAGCTCAATCACTGAGGCTGCGGAGTGCTCTGAACTACAAAGCAACCTGCATTAGGAGAGGACACCAAGGGAGACATATAGTAAATATATCACTATTTGTAGTTTCTCTCCGCTCACTCATTGCAGGGCTCGAAAAATCCCAGGCGTCAGGTCGCCATGGCAACCAAGAACTTAGTCCTGGGATTGGTCTGCCCATTCCCTCTTTGCTCCTCCTGCAGGGGAATTGCAAGCTGGAATGGCAGCAAGTAAAGACTACCTGCTTACCACCCGCTCCCTTCCCCCTTCACCCTCCGCACACATTCCTCACAACCGGCCCGCCTAAATTGCTCAGCCCGCTAATATTATGCAGAACTGGTCACTAGCCAATTCCCCTGCGCGCCCTCAGCACCAGGAGGAAGTAATTGACCTTACCATCACTTCCTCCCGGGGCACGGGGCTCGAGAGACAGGAGGAGTCTGGAACAGCGTGAGCCTGCTCCCATCAGTAGCATTCAGCCCCTCTAACCCAATGTCACCTGCAGCCCATTTGGACTAGGCCAAAGGAAAACCACCCTCGTGAGCCCAAAAGGTAGGAAACAGGAGGGTGGCTAAGAATATCTGTGTGCATGTCTGTATGTATCTATGGATCTTTGTGTGTGTATCCATTAAATACTTTGTGACTGTGCAAGACAAAGTGTGTGTGAGTCAGTGAGTGTGTGTTTAGCTCACCAGCCTCCTCTGATGGCATGGGAATGGTGTTCTTACTCACCTTTTTTTCCCAACGCCATAGCTGGCCCGCCCCCATAGCTGAGATGATCAATTACGAATCAGCATTTCCTCCTAGAGACGCAACAAACAAAAGCATTTCTAAGGGGGAATGTTTAGGGCCTTCATGCAGTGCGTGGAGACGCTAAATGTAGGTGCTGCATATAGTGCAGCACTGAGATAGGAGACACTTGGCATTTTGAGTGACTGCCACTAGAGGTGTTACTAGGCAGCAATGTAAACACTGCTTTTTCTCTGAAAAGCCTGCAGGGACAATTTATAGACACCAGAGCCTCTAAATTAAGGTGTGGTAGTTCTGGTAACTATAGCGTCCCTTTAAGAATTGTTTTTTTGTCGTTGAGAAAATACTGGCTCCTAACTTTTTTTTTTTTAGCAGGCTCCTAGATTAAAAGCAAAAACATTTTAAAAGTTTACAGCCTTATGTGAAAAAAAGAAATAAATACATTATTCAATGTAGAATTTCCAGACGAGTGACAGTTACGCTTTAAACATCTTCTGTGAATTTAATCAAGGTCAGCACCATCTTCCTGTCTGTGGTTCAAAGTTAAGTAGTTATATGTATCATTTAGCTTAAGACTCTTCCTTTTTCAAGATGCAGAAAAAGCTAGATGTATGTATGCTAGTTAAACGTAATTACCCTCTATGCAATGGTGATATCTTGCAAATTTAAATTAAAATAAGCTTTCCTGAGAATCTTATGAAACAGCCAATGGTTTCCAATCTCTCCGCTCAATTTTTTCACTTGTGGAATTGCCTCACATTTGGACTCCTTGCGGGTCCTCTTCATCCATTTACTACAGTATGTTTTTATCTCAACTTATTATAGATGTATCCAAGTTATAGTAACCTCCCACACATCAATATGCATCCATATGTATTAGAATGGTAAAACACTCAAGCTGAGCTTTGTTAACGAGACTGCCATTAGATCACCTGGCACCCAGACTGGGTACCTCCGATGAAGGATGCTCCTAGCGCTTCCTGAGGGCTCCAAGCACTCCAGCAGACACCTCCAGACACTGGACAACACTCAGTCCTGGGAACTCTGGAACCGAATGGGGAATTAGCTCTAGTCCTTACAAGGACTTTCCCCGTTGAATCTCCTGCAAGCTGGAACAGCAGACACAGGAGCAAATATTCTTCCCTCCAATAACTGGACGACACACAGTTTGGAGTGTAAGCAGGAACAGACAGAGCTGTTTTATTGCTTCTTTTATACAGGTTTTTACACACTGTTACCACCCACTGGGTTTTGTGGCACAGCCAATCAAATACATTATAATACCGTTAAACACTCCCAGTTAGGACAAACAAACCCTCCCCTCTGCCTGTGATATAATTACTGTACACAATGGGTTGATGTAATCACAGGCAGGAAAATACAGTTTTTATACAATTCTTATAACTTCTAAATTTCCATCAAATCTCCATAAAAGTTACATATTTATAATCAGCCCAAATAATCGTTTCCACAGGGCAATAACCCCAGGGGCCATAGTCCTGGGGCAAGAGGCTGGCAAACAGGCCCCTCCAAAAACCAGCAGCGAGGTCACTTTCGCCACAGTAATGTCATCAAATCACCTGCAAGAGCTCATTCTTGTTTGTGCAAAACAATTAGGATTATCAATTCCTTTACTAGAAGGAAAAGGTTACAATATTCCATGATAGAAAAGTGTGTTATTATGCATCAAAGGATTATGGAAAAAAATGTAAGTATTAAAATCAACCCAAATAATCTTGCTTTTGTGTAGATTATCAAACACTTCTTAAAGTCATCTTTAGGAACTCTTTTAGGAGAACTGCAACTAATCATACTGAAATGGTTGAGCACAGTATGCTACTGCAAAAGGTTCTTGTTTCACGATAGAGGGTACTGAGTAAATTCCTGAAGAAGCTTACTCATTTTGCCATAGACAGATCCTGAAAATATTTTCTCATGGTTTCCTAATACATCATAGATGCTGCTCACGAGAGGACTATACCGGTAATCTCTCTAGGTCAAATTTAGGTAACGGTTTCAGTATCAACTACATTTAAACCAGCCTGGTTATGTTTAATCCAAATAAACAAATATATATTTGTAATGCATAAATGACAAACTATGTCCATTTAAAATTATTTATATTTAAAATGAATGCTTATTAATTTGGTTACGTACTGACTGAACTATAAATTAAATGTGCAAAATGTAACTTTATAAAAATAAAACAAACAAACCAGCTACTACCAAAACATAATTTTTTAAACCTATTCTCAGAACAGGCTAGTATTTTTCTCATCTGGGCTGAAAAGCAGGATATCCTGAAATTCTTGCTAGTGGATGAGAACTAAGGATTGAGGAACATTGCTTTAAAAGACAAAACAACATAACTCACTAACATATCGAATTATTAATAAGAGAACAATTATAAGAGGAAAAAATTACTTTGTAATTACCCTTCATAAGTTAAATTGTGTTTTCCCAGCAGAGGATATTGAAAAACGAGGTTACGTTTTAAGAAGAAGATCAACTTTCCTTTATACTTTATTGACTACTGACACATCAATGACTTCAAACATTCATTGCTTTCAAACACCTATGCAGATATTTATATAGCCTACATAAAAAAAAAATGCTCAGGCCCAGAATAAGACATTCTTCATTCCCTATATTTATGTTTTTACAGGAAACCGCTCAGAGGAAAGGAAGGCCTTTTACCTACAATGAGGAAAAAAATAATACCAGTGAATAGTTCTTCAAAACAGAAGGCAACGGGGGGTGGAGCCAGCTACCGCACTGACAAGACGCAACACGAGAGTGGTCCTGACAAAACCAGCAAAATACAGCCCAAAACTTGCTTTTTCAGCCCAAAACTGTGCACTAAATGAGAGGGCTGCACCTACCTATGATGGGGCGGAAATCGAAAAAATATAAAGCGTACAAAATCCCGACAACCGACGACATCGAAGAGCTTCTGAGGAGGCCTCAGGGAGCTATGAAGCCTGCCATGGCGCCCTTATCCGACGGGCTATCCTATTCCTCCAGCGAAACATCCCTTCCTGACTTGGTGGAGCTGGCCACCATTGCCAGAAAACAGAAAGCGGACATACTGACTAAAGGATCTGGAGGCTCTCCGGTGACAGAGGGCACACTGAAGGCACTCCTGGACGACCTCAGACGCAATCTCACTGCCGACATTAACTCCTTCAAAGAGGAGGAGATTAGCGGAGTGTCGAGACGTCTTCAAGAAACCGAGATATCCACAGCCGCACATGAATCCCGCTTAAATAAAATGGAACAAGAGATCCGTGAGCTGAGACGTGAGCAGGCCCAGACCTGCATGGCGATGATGGAGGATCGGAGGATATGGAAGAATGTTAAAATAAGGGGCATACCAGCCCAGATAAGCCCTTCTGAAATCCCACACCTCATAAGAAGGCTACTTACACACCTCTTCTAGGCCAAGCAAGCCAAAATGATGGCCCTGGATGGGTACTTCAGGCTACCAGCACCAGCATCGCGCTCCACTGAAGTGCATGGAGACGTTATTGTACGGTTCCAGAATGGGCCGGACAGGCAAGCGCTCCTCATGGCACTACGGAACAAAGCACCGTACAACTTTGAAGGCCACAAGCTCACGTTTTACCCAGACCTTTCCAGAGCAACACTGGGGTGGCGAAGGTCCCTAAATCCACTGACAACAGAACTGATACGGCACAATATCCCCTACAAATGGGGCTCCCCAAACTACCTGCTGATACCCCGAGAATCAGGGAACTTAAAAGTCCAAGAGGCCGCGGAAATAAATGACATCCTGCAACACCTGGGACTGCCCATGATACAGGCAGGTTCGACACCGGAGACCCAAGCGCCACAACCCCACACTTGGGACCCAGCCAGGATCTGCTCCTTTGTACCAGCTGCCAAAAGAACCACCTCGGCACCGGCAGCTATCACCTGAAGGACTGGCCAGATCGCACTACCTCTCCACTCCAGGACAGTCCAACACTATGTTTTGCCTGCAATTGTTTTAGTTTTGTTACCTAAATAATGTTTTAAGTTAATAATACCCAAGTCCTGACATTACCTCAGGTACCCGCTGACACATAACCCTCTTATTAGCTGGCTCAAGGGCTGTACCTCATCCGCCCCCCCTCACTCACAGATTGGTCCATCGTGTCAACTAGAGGGCGATAGCCTCCTCTCACGCCAGCCACCTAGCAACTGACCAGGAGGCAAAAGGTCTGATTCGCCTCCAATTGCCCCTAACTGTAACTACATACTCCCCCTAAGAGGTGAGAGACTGCCCAGCCACTACCACAGGCTATACAGCTAAGTTATGTAGTTCCCAAAGTTGACTGTCGCTCACTAGCCTGTAAGCTTACTGTTTGTTTTTGTTTTTATTTTTAATATAAAATGTGCTGTTTCTAACTGCCCAACCTCTGTCTATAACTTGTGGAATCCGAAGTACTGCAACTGCCGTTGGGGCAAGGAAAGTACTATTGTTATACTCTGCATAACAAAAATAAAGAATAAAAAAAAAACAGAAGGCAACAAGAGCACTTATTAATCTCAATTTCTATCAAAATGTTCTGAAACTGCAAATATTTTCCTAAATTACAGCAAGACATCTCAAATACAATTTTTTGCAATATGTTGCATTTTCAACAGTCTAAGTAAATAATAGTTGTAGAAAAAGAGAATAAGGGCACCAGCAGTATGCAAATTTCTTATCTCAAAGCCCAGACTTTAAAGGGACACTATAGTCACCTGAACAACTTTAGCTCAATGAAGCAGTTTTGGTGTATAGAAAATGCCCCTGCAGCCTCACTGCTCAATCCTCTGCCATTTAGGAGTTAAATCCCTTTGTTTATGAAGCCTAGTCACACCTCCCTGCATGTGACTTGCACAGCCTTCCATAAACACTTCCTGTAAAGAGAGCCCTATTTAGGTTTTTTTTATTGCAAGTTTTGTTTAATTAAGATTTTCTTATCCCCTGCTATGTTAATAGCTTGCTAGACCCTGCAAGAGCCTCCTGTATGTGATTACAGTTCAATTTAGAGATTGAGATACAATTATTTAAGGTAAATTACATCTGCTTGAAAGTGAAACCAGTTTTTTTTTTCATGCAGGCTCTGGCAATCATAGCCAGGGGAGGTGTGGCTAGGGCTGCATAAACAGAAACAAAGTGATTTAACTCCTAAATGACAGTGAATTGAGCAGTGAAATTGCAGGGGAATGATCTATACACTAAAACTGCTTTATTTTGCCAAAGTAATTTAGGTGACTATACTGTTCCTTTAATCTTGATTTCTATGTCTGCACTAGAAAGCAGTATGTATTAGAAGTAGACCATTTGCAATATTTATGCACTTTACCATTGGGTTTATCTGAAAATAGTGAATTCTGGCAAACTGATCTGTAACATTTATGCCAAAACACAGTCAAAAAAAATTGCGTCAAACAGCTGTTCAGCTAATCATTTTAGAATTTCTGGGTCATTTTGGATAAAAAGCCAATTCTCTCTCAAAAAAAAAAAAAAAATCCTTCTATATGCTTAGTCTGCTCTAACACAATTTCACCCAGTTGCTTTGGACCAGTAGAGCATGAACATCTGTAAGTTATAGGCACCCAGAAACCATAATCTTAATGAAGTGGTCTGTGTGCTGTGCCCTTGGCGTTTTGCTCCAGTAATGTAAATCATTGCCGTTTTAGAGATACAACAATGTTTTTATTACAGGGCTAAACACACCTCTAGTGGCTGTCATACCAAAACCCCTTGATGATGCTTCCGAAGTAAGAACCAAGACTGTTCTTGACGTTCAACATCGTCATGGATTGCACAAGGATGTTGAAGTTCAATGAATGCTTATCATAGAGAAACACTAGACTCAATGCTCCTCTATGACAAGCATTCAACTGGAGTAGTGTGCCACTTATGTACTTCTCGTCTACAATGTTTCCTTATGAAGGATTGTAGGAGAAGTCAGAACGGAGTCTTGGTGTTAGAAAAAGTAAATGGTTATTAATCTATACATTTTCCATCGTTAAAGAGGGAGACAGAGATGAAGTATTATTGTTCAATCTTCTAGGTCTGCCACTGGGAAACAGCATCAGAGGGTGGAGTCAAACTTCGAAAGTAGGGGTTTGCGACAAATGTGTATTCCACATCCTATTTAGCCCCACCCGCTATGCAGCTAGTAAAACTCACCTTATTCACAGCACCACATGAGTCTGCTGATGCTGGCTCCACCACGATCCGCCTCCTTGGATCAGAATTAATCATCTCAGCCAATCACAAAGCTTTCCCATAGGAGCGAAACACTGCCTTGGCCAATCAGCATCTCTTCAAATAGATGCATTGAATCAGTGCATCTCTATAGGGAGACACTGTGCAGCACTGCCTCAGGAAGCAATTCCAGTGGCGATCTGAGAAGTATCTGAAAAGGCAGTGTTTAAAATTAAAAAGCATGCAGGGTCTGACTATACTCACCAGAACACCTACATTAAGCTGTAGTTCTGGTGACTAAAGTGTCCCTTTAAGCTTCACCAGTCACCCCTAATCAACAGAATACAAAGTTTATTAAAAGGGACACTATACAATACAGACCTGTATTCCTAACGCAATAGTGTTCTCATTATTTAGATTCAGGGCTTCCACCATATCTAAATAAAAACTGAAATAAAGGGCATTATCTTTTTTCTATCTGATCAATCCACCTCCCACAGACACTTTTTCTTTCATCCAATCCAAGCTCCTAAAAAATGAGTATTGGGGACAAAAAGTGCATGTATAGCCAGCACTCCACAATTAAATGGAGGGTAGCTCTGAAAACAGAGTCTGACTCTGAAACAGAAGCACTTTTAGGGTCCTGTCAGATAGACAGCCAGTAAAGGTGTATTTAACTCTGCAATGTAAACATCGACAGATCTACAAAACGGCAATGCTTTACAATGCAGAGTTAAAAATGTAAAGGACCACTGTAGCCAGACCACTTCATCTTAATGAGGAAGCCTGGGTGCATTTAGTGTTTCTTTAAATAAACCCTTTAAAGAGGACCTGTCACTTTCCAAGATATTCAGTAGTATACTTACTTATCCCCTACATTTAACACCTAAGTTACACTTATTTATCCTGGAACTGCGCACCTCCATCGTGGCTTACCATCATTGTTAGAAGTGCTGCCCTTTTCTGTCAATGAACATAGCAGGTGGAGGAAGACAAACAAATAATGTTTCTCATATTCCTTCTCTGATGCAATGTGTGTCCTGACTGAATGGTCATGAAACCGACAATCACATAAAAAGGGTCATTTTTAAAGCTTTATTCAAAGATGCAATTTTCACGAGATAATTATGCATTAACTCTTACACTATACTTTTGGGAGACAAAGAATTGTGGAGAAATGGCAAAAGGCTTGCGTAATTTAAGACAAAAACGGTCTGATTTACTCTTGATGTGTTTGATTACAAAATTGAGAAAAAACAGTAGCATTTAATTGCACTGATTTGAATTGCTATTTGTTGAATATAGGTTTTTAAATAGTCTCTGAAGGAACCATGTACAGGGGGAAACGCTTAGGACCATTCTATTATTTATATTTGACTAATTTTAATAAATATACTTTTGGCCATACACCACTGTAAACTAAATCCTTTATTGGTGAGAGGAATCCTATCGGGCATTAAACCCGAAATCCCCAAAACTTTAGGGGGGAAACTCTTGATATACTGTGATACACACACATCTTGTTAGTGCAATTTAAAAGCAGAGGTTTATTGAATCTAAGCTGTGTTACGCTATTGTATATTTCTTTTTCTGCTTAGCTGTATATTGTTGATTATACATAGCATTTAATGGTGTGAATGATACTCTGGACAGAGGATGGGTTTGATGTCACCATAGTCATCATTTTTCAAGGGAGATGCGGCATTACATTCGCAATGTTTTTAGAGTTAAAAATGTATTGAATTTTCCTCATAGAGATGAATTGATTTGATACATCTCTATGAGAAGATACTGATTGGCCAGGCTGGCGTTTGGATCCGTCCCACAGCCTGCTTCCTCGGCTGATATCATCAGAATTTAAATCTCAGTCAATCCAAAGTTTTCCTATGGGAAAGCATTCTGATTGGCTGAGATGATCAATTCTGATAACGCCAGCCAAGGAGGCAGATCAAGGGCATAGCCAGCACCAGCAGACTGGAATAAAGGTAAGATTTTACTCTATTTAAAGGGGCAAGGGGTCTAGATAGTGTTATTTAAAACTACAGGGTCAGTAATAAATGTTTGTGTTCCTGACTCTATAGTGTTTCTTTAAACACACACCAGAGCAGGTCTAGTTTTAGAAATTGTTTAGTTCATGCAATAAATTGTGAAAAAATAATCCATGAATTTGTAATGAATATATTAGGATAAACTGCAATATGTATATATAGGACCAAAATATTCCCATACAGAATACTCCAAGCACCATAACAGTGTCAGGACTGGCCTGGTGCCTTTTCAGTCAAAGTAGTCAAACTGATTAAGAATGGTTTGACAACCGGGGAAGCTGCCAGAAGCACCTGCAAGAAACTTCCAGTTACCTTCGCTGAAAGCATCAGCTGAGTGCTCTTAGCCAGTTTACATGTCCCTGCATGGATGGATTTAACTGAGAGGCTTCAGAAAGCAGGAAAAAATCTTATCGGGTGCCAGAGAGGAACCAGGTTAGTAGTCAATTAGCTCAAACTGTTTAACTATGTAATCTGGAAGAGCAAGGCTGGCACCATACCCAATACTGTAAGCTATAATGGAGTGTTTCATCCTTTAAGATAGTTTTGAGGGTCCCTTAAAAGGACTACTAAAGGCACACAGACCACTTTATCTTAAAGTGGTCTGGGTACAGTGGCTCTTGCAGGGTAAAACACACCTCTAGTGGCTGTTCAGGTTCTCAGTCAAACACTGCTCCTAATGAACATTTGATTGGCACAGTGAATTACCGCACATGCGCACTAACCCCCATATGGGAAAACATCGGAATAGTTGATGTAGGGCTTGTATTCCTAACACTATAGTCCTTTAAAGAAAACTATTTTGAATTTTTACATGTATATGTAAAACACTTTAGTCTCTTATATAAAAATCCAGCACAATATGTAGTCTGTTTTTATACTTTCTAAGTTGGGTATTTTTTGACGAATAGAAGGGAGTGACGGATATATTAAACAACTAAATGAATTTTAAATGAGAATTATTCATTAAAACTCAACAGCGATTGTTTCTGTAGAGCAAGCACGTCAAACTTGCGGCCCACAGTGATTATATTTGCAGCCCGCCTGCCCTGGGGCATCTTTGTGCTGTGGCTGCGACCAGTCGCAAGACAGGAGAGATATTTCCAGTCTGATTCTTGCCTACCCTCCCGCGGCCACAAGAGGGGAGAGTGGCTGTCTGCAGAGCAGGGCAGCCACGCCTTACCTCCTGCTCGCAGTGCTTGAACAGAGAAGAGCATAGCTGGAACTGCAGGATGGCGGCTCTTGTTAAGGTAGGGGAAGAGGGACCTTCCTGTGTAGTGTGTTAAATTGGGGACGGAGGGCAGTGTATTCAATTGAGGGAGGGAGTGGGCAGTGTATTCATTTGGAAAGGATGGGGGCCAGTGTAGCAAATTAAGAGGAGAGAGGGTAGCTTATTAAATTAGAGTTTGAGAGTGGGGGCAGTGTATTAGATTGGGTGGAGGGTGCAGTGTATTAGAGTGGAGGGAGGTTGGGCAGTGTATTGGATTTGTGGTTAATGTATTGGATTTGTGGGCAGTGTACTAGAGTGGGTGAAGGGGGCAATGTATTAGATTTGGGGGCAAAGTATTGGATTTGTGGGCAGTGTATTAGATTGGGTGGAGGGGTAGTGTATTAGATTGGGTCTGCATGGAGGCTCTGAACGCTCCCCATGGAGATGCTGATAGTCTGCACAGCTTTTTACCACACATTCACAATAGCCTCCCAATGCTTTTCTATGGGAAAGCATTGGATTGGCTGCGCTCATCAGGTTTATTGATCTCAGCCAAAGTACAGAACAAACAGACTCATAGGACTTCGAAATAAACAAGATACCGTCATTTGGTTTTTACAGCTGTGCAACAGCATACATTCACCATTTCAGTCCCATTACCAAACTTTTAATATGTCAAGGAAGTTAAACTGAAACATTGGTTATGTGCAAATGCACGTCTCCTTAAAATAAAATGTGCTGTTTTTTTGTGTGTTTTTTTACTTTGAAGCCCTACGAGCATGAGGACGTCCAGTGTTGATTAGGCAACTTTTTTTATACTGTACTTTTTGAAAGAAAACTATGCTTCTATGAAAACTGAAGTTTGTTTTTTTTGCGGCCCACACTAACTTAAACCTCGTTTATTTGGCCGGTGTTAGCCCGAGTTTGACATGCTTGCTGTATAGCATTGTTCTCATGACATACCTTATAACTTCCTGGTAAACCACTTCTTACTAGAACTGTGGTCATGGCGTGGGACACACATAACCAAAACAATAAGGTATCAATTGAGAAACGCTGTTTCAATGGCAAATGTGTCACCCTGTCATGAGCAAAGATTAGGTAATTGACAGGTCTACTAGTCTAATTGTCAAGTGACGACATCTGTGTAATATACACAAACTATAAATTAGATGCACTGGTTGTCAAAAGGATTTAGAGTCATAACTATCAAATACAGAATATTGCTATGAATATAGAATACAAAGGCATGGGATCATTAATAGTGCAATTGAGGGAGATTGCTTCCAAATTAGTCATGTTCACTCTAAATGACTCAGGGACCTGTTTGATCTCAGTGACATATGCACTTCTTAATCCAAGATAGAAGAATGCAACGTAAAAGCTTAAGGGCACTTACCTGTACTGCCTAAATACCTGTAAACCTTTATTGTAGGGGTATATTTGCATTTCTCAATTAACAACCCTTAAAGGGACATGAGGTTTGGAGCCTAAATTTAGCGATTCCTTTTATTTATTTATTTTTTAACTCTAAAGTAACATTCAAGGATTCAAGTTTTCATTTACAAAACAATGATTCGCAGCAAAATGAAAACCGAAACAAAATGTAAATTCGGGGAAGAGGGGCGGGAGGGACACCAACTTTTGCCCTGAATTTTACTTTTATATTTTTACATAATTCATTATTAAGTAATGAAAAAAAAATAAAAAAAAATATAAATACCTCTAATGCCTACTACATGAACAAGAAGACACGTGCAAAACAAAACGCTGCCAGCCCCGGCCTCAGAGACATCAACCCAAAGCATCCCTGGCAGACCAATACCTGGGAAACCCCTGACTGCTAACATGTCAATTCAAACACAAACCGGGAGCCAGGAACACCAGGGCAAGACATGAGGGAATTAGAGGAGCAGGACATGGAGCCCCCCAGCACATACAGTACACAATGTCAATAAACCACACGGGGACAGAGCCAATACTCACTGCTCTCCGCCAGCAGCGCACACGGTCGGCAGATGATGAGTGTGGAGACAGGATGTGAGCACACTGCGGGTATCCCTCCTCCCAAGCCGGTCACCGCGGGCTGCCTCTCCCCATCCTCCCCCGGCTGGGGGGAGACGAGGCTGACCCGGTAACACACGGGTTCGGTCTCCGTTCCGGTAACTTGTCCGGTGCGGAGCTGCTCCTGTTGTTTTTTGTTTGTTTTTTCCTTCTCCTCCTCCTCCTCCCCAGCCGCTCCGTTTCCTTTCCCGCTTCCGGCATCCGGCAGCAAATCCGGTGACGTCACGTGCAGCCACCTTCTGCAGAAAGACTGTGGTTTTTTTTTTTAGTTGTATTTTTTTTTTTTTTTATAATAATGCTTTATTTACAATATGATCGAGACAAATAATTTCTACTCCATGTGAGAGTTTGTCACAGTAAAAATAAAAATAAAATAAAAATAATATATATATATATTAAATAACTTTATAAAGGAATTAGTGGTATTAATATAAAATGCATGAATCTGTTATATAATATTATATATAAGAGCAGCTTTGGGACATCATTGTGAGTGGATTCTGAAAACTTAGAATATACCATATTCCCATATTGATGGGTGTTAGGAAGAATGCATAATTTGGTGCTATATTGGGTAATATGTAAACTGCAGTACTTAGTGTACATTTAGTAAACATAACCGACTGGAATGGCAGTTTTCACATTTACTAGTTTACCCCACTGCCTAAATAAAATAAATAAAAATAACTGTCTAGTAGATATTCTCTAAATGTAAACATGCACGCATTTAATTATGTTTTTTATTTTCCCCATTCATTGGCAGTATAGCTAATAACAGCTTGCAAACGCGGCAGTTCTCTCTAATCTGCTGCTTTTTCATGATTTTCTTCCTTCTCCAGCCCAGTTCACAAACTTCCCAATGCAGCTCAAAGTATTTGCAAGGCAGGTGCTCTGAGCAATTGCTGCCTCTTTACTTTACCTCCACTGAGTTATGCATACCAGGAAGTAACAAGACCTGTTTTCTGCTTGAAAGCCAGGGGGGTTGACAAGGTTGATTTATCGAAGTGCCAATTTCTATTGAAACATGCACTTTTTGTAAAATAACTAAAGAGGACACATGTTTCACACATAAAGCACTTCTGCAAACTAAAGTAGTTTAGGGGTCTGGAGTGTCCCTTTAAAGGAAAACTCCAGTGCCAAGAAAACAATCCGTTTTCCTGGCACTGGAGGTACCCTCTCCCTCCCACCCCCCAATCCCCGGTTAAAACCCCTTCAGTCACTTACCTGAGGCAGCGACGATGTCCCTCGTCGCTGTCTCCTCCTCCGCGCCGCTCCTCCTACTGTCTCCATCGGCCGGTGGGCGAGACTGATCCCGCCCACCGGCCGAGGAGACCTAATGCGCAAGCGCGGCAATGCCGCGCATGCGCATTAGCGCTCCCCATAGGAAAGCATTGAAAAATAATTTCAATGCTTTCCTATGAGGAAATGAGCGATGCTGGAGGTCCTCACACAGCTTGAGGACATCCAGCGACGCTCTAGCACAGATAATCTGTGCTATAGAGCAGGAAGTGACCTGCCACTAGAGGTGGAGTTAACCCTGCAAGGTAATTATTGCATATTTAAAAAAAAAAAACTGCAATAATTACACTTGCAGGGTTAAGAGTAGTGGGAATTGGCACCCAGACCACTCCAATGAGCAGAAGTGGTCTGGGTGCCTGGAGTGTCCCTTTATGCCATATCCAGTCAGATTTAGAAATATAACAGGTCTTATTGGCCAAAGTAACAAGAGCAGGGCATAAGGGTAAAAGCCAACAATATGGATTCAAGAAATTAGCTAAGTTAAGTAATCCCAAAGAGACATCCAAAGAAGTAGAAAAGGTGCCTTATCAGTTGAAATCACTATATTAGATCATCACACTGTTTTGGTTACTTGACACTCAAGAGTGCACACTAGAAAAGTACACAAAGTAACAAAACAAAACAAAATAAAGTAACAGAAGCAGCCCACTGTATCAAATGTATCTGCTCAAAAAAAAAAGTAGCCACATAAGAAACTATAGTTACATGCTACTACAGGGGAGATATGTATGCAGTCTGTCTATTTGAATTACTCACTAAATCAGATAGAAGGAACAGCAAAATAAATGTATTGCTGATGTTGCAGAGAATAACTATACAACATATTATCTCCTCATCGGACTAAGAGGCAATTAAGCTGTTGCCCAGCTACCACTCTCTGGCATGAAACCAAGACTCAATTAGCCTTGAAATCTTGATGCATAAATTTAAATAGGATAGGGGAACCTTTACATTGAGTCAGTTTAGAATAGTAAAAAAAAAAAAAAATTTAAGCACAAGGGTTAATTATATGTCGGCTGGCCAGCACTTGCTAGCCAAGCGCCACATAAAAAAAAAAAGTTAAATAAATAAATTCCATATTATTATAATGGAGGTTGTAAGTGCTGGCCAGCAGCCTCTTAATTAACCCTTGCACTGCCGAGGGCTTTTTCACTATTTGTCCACTGGCTGCTAATATGTAAATAGTTCCTTAAATGATCAATTCACTTGGAAAAAAAAGCAAGTCAATGATAATTTGCAAATGTGCATCCTGCCTGATGCATTGTTATTTTCGTTTGCCATGCAGTTGTTGATAAATCTCCAATTCCTGATGGTTTTTTTTTGTATGTGGATATTATTGACTTTCTGAATGCTTTTGATTGACGGGGTCTTGTATAAAATCAGTACTTTTTTTGTGTCTGGATAAAATATAGGATCTGGAAAATTTACAAAGCACTTATTTTAACCCCTTAAGGACACATGACGTGTGTGACATGTCATGATTCCCTTTTATTCCAGAAGTTTGGTCCTTAAGGGGTTAAGCAAAATACATTTGGTTGTAATTAGGATGCACATATTATAACCCTCAACATTGGCTTCCCAAAAAGCAGGATCCTGGTGGGAGTGGGGATAAAAGGGGAGGTCCAGTTACACAACTTTATCACTGGCTCCGCCTAAATGGGATAATCTGCCTCTTAAAGGGGGAGGGTCCTCAAGAGTAACTGACAGGTCACAGGTGAATGCAAAGAGTGTCTAGAAAGAAAAGTACATTATAAACTGACTCTTTGCCTATTCATTTGTTCCATAAAATATTGAATCTGTGATTAATAAAAACGTGTAAGCTTGCCAGGGTGATTGCTTTATTTAGGGCATAAGGAGACTACAAAATATACATATTATCCTGTAGTTTCTAAAATTAAAGTATATTATAGTCACTTTCCTTGCAGTTGTTTTTACCATCATATGAAAAAATGAGTCATGTACCAAATTTTTACGATGACCTCATGCTTCCAATGGTTTGTTTAAAAGTGAAGTCATGTGGTTAGTATGAGTCATTTGAAAAGGAAGTTGAGAATTAAGGTATAAAGAACAGATAACTTTTTCTTTATATAACATTTGCCATATTCACAGTGGAGCCAAAACAGAGCTGCGAATTTGCTGGATATGTACAGAATAGTGTGTTAATTTTTTATTATTATTTTATTATCAGTAAGCTTATGTTGTAGTCACTTCAAGGCTTATTAAATAGTATGTTAGTACCATTGAATGGCTAGTGTTCTTCTATAGTTTCATAGAGCTCCAAAATGGTCTGTACATATTGGCCACCTAGTATTACAAATATTAATCCAAACTACAATCTATTCTAGTATAGCAAGAAAAGAAACTAACTATTTTATTTGCTGATTTATTTATTATGCTTTTATATTAGCTCAATTTATTAACCTTAACTGGAATCTAAGTAAACAAGGTGACGCTTTTGTAGTATAAGAAAAATGATAATGTTTTAAATACCATTGTTTTGTTATTCTGTGACTCGCTATTAGCAAAGCCATAACATCTGCATTGCACATAAAAAGCACATAAAAGCAAGAGTATAAATTTGCTATTCCAGTCTGCAAGGTGCCAGTAGAAATCGGACTAAAATGTATCTCCTGCAATCTGTTTATTTTTTTTTATTTTTTTATTTATGAGGTAGGAAGCAAAAACCATAGTACACGGTAGAATCATTAAAGGGACACTATAGTCACCTGAACAACTTTAACTTAATGAAGCAGTTTTGGTGTATAGAACATGCCCCTGCATCCTCACTGCTCAATCCTCTGCCATTTTATGATTTAAATCCCTTTGTTTATGAACCCTAGTCACACCTCCCTGCATGTGACTTGCACAGCCTTCCATAAACACTTCCTGTAAAGAGAGCCCTATTTAGGCTTTCTTTATTGCAAGTTCTGTTTAATTAAGATTTTCTTGCTATGTTAATAGCTTACTAGACCCTGCAAGAGCCTCCTGTATGTGATTAAAGTTCAATTTAGAGATTGAGATACAATTATTTAAGTTAAAGTACATCTGTTTGAAAGTGAAACCAGTTTTTTATTCATGCAGGCTCTGTCAAACATAGCATGGGGAGGTGTGGCTAGGGCTGCATAAACAGAAACAAAGTGTTTAACTCCTAAATGACAGTGAATTGAGCAGTGAAATTGCAGGGGAATGATCTATACACTAAAACTGCTTTATTTTGCTAAAGTAATTTAGGTGACTATAGTGTTCCTTTAATATGTACATCAATACAATTATCAGATTTTTCATTTTAAAATATTTTTTGTGCATTGTATTATAACAGATTAACTTGCAATGTCCCAACACCACATGCAAGTAAAAGATAAAACACATCATCAGAGTTGGTCATTTCAAGGTCATTTTTGTAGTATATAATATTCAGGCTAAACATACATGTCTAAACGATTTACTGGAAATTAACTGGTTAATGGAGACATTTTGTAGACACGAAGAGTTGAAATAGCATTACATCAAACAGGCCCTCAGGTCAGTTATCAAGCATCAGGCTTAACATGTATCACTGCATCTAGTAGGCTGTATAGAATAGAATGCAAGAGGAAAACAATACTATGCTGGTTGGATGCTTTGAAGTAAAGTAACAGATTTAACCAGTATGGGAATAGGCAGGGGGGAATTAGAGCAAACCGGCAGGAGTCCCAAATCATCCTATAACCCTGTGGGGCAGGATCTGATCTTGCTTCAGTAAGGTTTTCGTGCTGGTCTTCAAGCCCAGCATCACAACATCAAGCATGCCACCTAGTGTCTGCAGTCAGTTCTCTCATTGCCATTCCTCCCGCTGTGATAGCACAGCATCAGACAGTACACGGGGTTAGCAGTGGGAGGGTTAATGCGCGCACGCTGCTGGCGGGTCGCGAGGGCATCAGCAATGGTCTGTGCGATGCCCTCGTGGACATATAGTGCTGCAGAGTTCCAAGTGGACAGCCCTCTGATTGGAGCGCCCTTCCTTGAGGGCACTGTAAAGCGGGAAAACTGCAATATATAAGGCGCCCTGAAGTAACAGCTGGCGCCAAAACAGCTATAGAAAAACTTTATGCCAAAATAGCTGTGTAAAATTTGGATCAGAGCTGTTCCCTGTTCCCTCCCTTTTCCTGTTAGCTGTTTGTTTTAGCTTTGCTTTTATTAACAGAAGTGCAGCTATGGAGCATTTACTTGAGGAAATTAAAAGGAGGGCGTCCAGCAGTGTTGGTACTGAATGGCTCATGCAGTATCTTTTGACTGCTCCTTCCTCCCAAGTTGATTCACGCCCACAGGAATTAACATTAATGGACATTTTGGAACCTGAGGAGGAGGCTGCAAAAGGCGAAGACTCTGAGGAGGAGCCTAAAATGTCCATAATCCTGAGTGATAGAAGTACGCTTCAAGGAAAAAAGAAGATAGTTTCTAAATAAAGAGTGAGTTATTCCCCCCCACCTATCAGAGGAAGCAAGAAGATGAGAATTGCAGGGAAAAGGAAGAAGAAATCCTGTCAAACTTCTGGAACTGGCAAGTGCCAGTTATTGAAGACGGTGAGCAAGCTGGTACCTCGTTTGCCATGACGTCAGAAGGAGCAGATAATGCGCCTGGTGAGTCCTTGGGTTTCTCAGCAGGCTAAGCTAGGAGAGGCGCTGGGAGTGCTACTGTCACGTTTAACATTTGTTATGAAGGAACACAACTGCAGATTTCTTAGAGCTTGAATATTTATTAGAACAATTAGAAGATATTGTGACTTTAAGTCCAGAATTACAGGCACTGTAGCTTTAAATAATAAACGGTTGCTTAAGTCCAGAATTACAGGCACTGTAGCTTTAAATAATAAACGGTTGCTTAAGTCCAGAATTACAGGCACTGTAGCTTTAAATAATAAACGGTTGCTTAAGTCCAGAATTACAGGCACTGTAGCTTTAAATAATAAACGGTTGCAATTAGCAGGTTCTGAATCATTTAGAGTCTGTTTGTTGAGTTAACAAGTTAGGTGATAAGCAATTACAATAGTTTGTTCCATTAGCATTTATCTGAAGCAAGACAGGTGCAGCTAAACTCGAATAGTGGATAGGTTGAAGATAGCTGTAGCTGGGTTGTTTGATAATGAGACTTTGGTAACAGGCAATAAAGGCTTTAGATATGTAACTCTTATCACAGAGGTTTAATGTTACTTAGCTTCCGGTAAAGAGAAAACAGGTTCCCTAGTTCTCCTCAGAGGCGGTTATATCCAATGATATGTGTGTAGAGAGTTCAGGCTTTCGTCGAGGATGAGGAGAGGTGAAGGGGACGTGAGTAGTCTTCCAGTCCGGTCCGGTAACAGATGGCTTTCACAGACAAGTTTGTAGCCGGTTCGTGAGTGCGGTACGTAGTTCAATAATCCAGCGTCTATCAGCTGGTGCGGTCGCATTAAGTAAGGAGACCGTGTCATAAGGGGGTGTGGCTAAGCTCCGTGGAACCCGGAAGTAAGAGGATACCAGAATTAAGGCATGACAGTACCCTCTCCGTAATGAGCAACCTCTGGGTGCTATTAACATGGTTTAGAAGGGTAGCGTTTGTGGAAAGCGGAAATTAATTTATCAGCATGAATGACAGAGGAGTTTTCCCAAGTATCTTCATCAATTCCATATCCTTTCCATCTAATGAGGTATTGTAAAGAGCCACGATGAATCCTTGAATCCAGAATTTTTTGAATTTCGTATTCTTCTTCACCCTGGACTAATACAGGATCAGGAGAAGTAGTGACATTTCTATGGAAAGGGTCAGGATGATGAGGTTTAAGCAAGGACACATGGAAAACAGGATGAAGTTTCAAAGTAGGTGGAAGCTTCAATTTTACAACATTACGGTTGATAATCGATATTATTGGAAAAGGACCAAGAAAAAGGGAGCTTAACTTCTTTGATGGACGGGTTGTGGAGATGTTTTTTGAGGAAAGCCAGACAAGATCACCAATTACATAAGCGGGAGGAGGTTGTCTTTTTGTATCAAAAAACTTATTTTGATTGGATGACGCCAATTCCAGATTTTCATGTAATTTCTTGAATAAAGAGGACATGTGAGAGATTTGATTCGAAACGGAGGGGTTAGATGAAGAAACTGTCTGAGCAGGAAATGAGGAGGGATGAAATCCATAATTGGAAAAAAATGGAGTCATTTTGCTACTGGTATGAAAAGAGTTGTTGTATGCAAATTCTGCCATGGGTAACCATGTTATCCAATCATCTTGTAAGTGAGAACAATAACATCGTAGATATTGCTCTAAGCATTGGTTAACTCTTTCAGTTTGTCCATCAGTTTGAGGATGGTATGCGGATGACAGTTTACGTTGGATATGAAGAGAAGCACATAATGCGTTCCAAAATTTGGAGGTAAACTGAGTTCCTCGGTCTGAAATGATTTCGTCTGGCAGTCCATGAAGTTTCACTATATTGTCGAGGAATATTTTTGAGAGTTCAGAGGATGAGGGTAACTTCTTTAAAGGAATATAATGAGACATTTTCGTGAAGCGGTCCACTACCACTAAAATGGTGGTATGATGTTGAGAAGGGGGTAGTTCCACCAAGAAGTCCATAGAAATGGATTGCCAAGGCCTTTCAGGAATCGGTAGATTCAATAATTGACCGAATGGGTGATGATGTTCATGTTTGGATCTTTGGCAGGTAGAACAAGATTTGACATAAGATTCAATGGTTTTGTCTTGGCGAGGCCACCAATAGTATCTCTTAGACAATTCAAGGGTCTTTTTTATACCTGGATGACCTGCCAGAGGAGAATCATGAATAAATTCGAGTATTTTAGTTCTGAAAGAGGGAGGTACGTAAATCCGGTCATTAAAATAGTAGAGACCGTCTTTCTTAGATAATTTAACTGATTTAGGAAGTTCAAGAGCATCTTCACTGAGGTCTTTAATGTCGTCAATAAGGAAAGATAAGATTCCAACGACTGTATGTGGAGGAGGTTCCAATTCAATGTCTTTATGGATCCTGGAAAGGGCATCTGCCTTTTTGTTCCTAGACCCAGGTCTAAAGACGATTTGGAAATTGAACCGGGAAAAGAAGAGATTCCATCTTACTTGTCGAGCAGAAAGAGTCTTGTTGGAGTGAAGATATTCAAGGTTTTTATGGTCAGTATACACAATTAAAGGGGTTTGAGCACCCTCAAGAAGGTGTCTCCAAGTTTCTAAAGCTACTTTGATACTTAAAGGGACACTATAGTCACCTGAACAACTTCAGCTTAATGAGGTTGTTTAGGTGAGTGCTACAGCTACCCGGAGCCTTTTTCTTGTAAGCACTGTATTTTCTGAGAAAATGCAGTGTTTACATTGGAAGCTTGGAACACCTCTTGTTGCAGTCAATCAGACGGCCACCAGAGGGACTTCCGAGTTCAGAGGCCCTAAAAAGGCCTCTCGTCCGATGCATTCTGGGTGAATGCATCAGACGGGCTATCAGCACACAAAGCACTGTGACACAGAGCACGGTGATTGGATGGCTTGAAATCCATCCAATCACAGTGCTCTTTGTCATTTTACAAGCGTGGGAAAATTCCAAAGAACTTTCCCACGCTTGTAAAATGACACAGAGCACTGTGATTGGATGGCTTGAAATCCATCCAATCACAGTGCTCTGTGTCATTTTACAAGCGTGGGAAAATTCCAAAGAACTTTCCCACGCTTGTAAAATGACAAAGAGCACTCTGATTGGCTTAAACCCACCAATCAGAGTGTTCTTAGCCTAATTGCAGGGCGGGGCAAGGCTTTATAAGCCTTCCCCCGCCCTGCGGAGCTCAGTCTGCGCGGAGCCCTCCTTGGGTGAAGATGGATTATTTTTTTTTGCGCTCGGTTTTTTTTTTTTTTTTTTTTAATTGCGTCGGTTATTATGGATTTTTATTTGGCCTTTTTGGGGGCTGAAGAAAGAAGATTTTAGAAGAAAGAAAACATCGAATGGTAAGTTGATTTTATCTCATTTTTTTACAGGTTTTTAGTTAATGGTCCCCCCTCATTATTTTTAGGGTGAGGGGGGTAGGTAGGGAGATATTTTTTTTTTGGGGGGGGAGGGTTAACTAGGGTCCCCCCCTTTGTATTTAGGGCCCCCACCCACCGCTCAGGGGTGGGGGCCGGGGGGGGACAATAGGTCCCCCCCCTTATTGATAATTTTAGGGCCCCCACCCGCCGCTCAGGGGTGGGGGCCGGGGGGGGGGACAGTAGGTCCCCCCCCCTTATTGATAATTTTAGGGCCCCCACCCGCCGCTCAGGGGTGGGGGCCGGGGGGGGGACAGTAGGTCCCCCCCCTTATTGATCATTTTAGGGCCCCCACCCGCCGCTCAGGGGTGGGGGCCGGGGGGGGGGACAGTAGGTCCCCCCCCTTACTGATCATTTTAGGGCCCCCACCCGCCGCACAGGGGTGGGGGCCGGGGGGGGGACAGTAGGTCCCCCCCCCTTACTGATCATTTTAGGGCCCCCACCCGCCGCTCAGGGGTGTGGGCCGGGGGGGGGCAGTAGGTCCCCCCCCTCATTGATAATTGTAGGGCCCCCACCCGCCGCTCAGGGGTGGGGGCCGGGGGGGGACAGTAGGTCCCCCCCTCATTGATAATTTTAGGGCCCCCACCCGCCGCACAGGGGTGGGGGCCGGGGGGGGACAGTAGGTCCCCCCCTCATTGATAATTCTAGGGCCCCCACCCGCCGCACAGGGGTGGGGGCCGGGGGGGGACAGTAGGTCCCCCCCCTCATTGATAATTTTAGGGCCCCCACCCGCCGCACAGGGGTGGGGGCCGGGGGGGGACAGTAGGTCCCCCCCTCATTGATAATTTTAGGGCCCCCACCCGCCGCACAGGGGTGGGGGCCCCGGGGGGGGGGACAGTAGGTCCCCCCCCCTCATTGATAATTTTAGGGCCCCCACCCGCCGCACAGGGCGGGTGGGGGCCCTAAATTATTATTGATAATTTTAGAAAGCGAGCTGAGCTGTCAGTCAGACAGCTCAGCTCGCGAACGCGCATTCCGCGCACATGCGCGGTAAAGCGCTCAGGTTCTTCATAGGGCGGCATTCAATGCCGCTCTATGAAGAACGCGATTGGTCCAGCGCGAAGCCGTCCCATTGGGCCCCGCGATTTCGTCATTTTGACGAAAAAGGGGGCGCGGCCTAGCGGGGAGCTCGGCGCTGGAACGGAGGTAAGTTTTTAATATAAAAACACCGATTTTTTTTTTTTTAATGAATGAAAGTTCATATAAAAGCAAGAAGGAAGGCTGGGGGACCTGTCTTTCTTGCTTTTATATGGTGACTATAGAGTCCCTTTAATAATTCTTTTTCCCCTATAGGATAATTCTTTTCGGCAGGAGATAATGAGCGTGAGAAGAAGGCGACTGGATGAAGAGGTTCTTGAGGAGTTTTATGTTGAGAGAGGACAGCTCCAATTGCAGTTTCCGAAGCATCCGTTTCAAGGACATAAAGATATGAGGGGTTTGGAAGTTGAAGAACAGGAGCTGTTGTAAACTTTCTCTTTAATTCATCGAAGGCAGTTTGAGCCTTCTCGTTCCAATTGAAGGGATGTTTTTTACTGTTAAGTTGATTGAGTGGATGAGCTACCTCCGAGTAGTTTTTAATGAATTTTCTGTAGAAGTTGGCGATCCCTAGAAACCGCTGCAATTCTTTTACTGTAGAGGGAACAGGCCAATTGATGATACAATCGATTTTTGAATTATCCATGCTTATTGAATGAGGGAAATAACGTAACCTAAAAAGGTTATTTCATTGACGTGAAAAATAATTTTTTCGGGTTTAGCGAATAGTTTGTGAGTTCTGAGTCTGGATAACACCCATCTGACATGTTTTCTGTGTTCGTCAGGAGTGTTGGAGTATATGAGAATGTCATCTAAATAAATGATAACACAGACGTCCAATAGATCTCTAAAGATGTCATTTATAAAATGTTGAAAAGTTGCAGGGGCGTTGCAGAGGCCAAAAGGCATCACCAGATACTCGTAGAGGCCATATCTTGTTCGGAAAGCAGTTTTCCATTCATCGTTAGCCTTTATTCTGATGAGGTTATATGCCCCGCGAAGGTCAAGCTTAGTGTAGATGGTAGCAGTTTTTAATCGTTCAACCAGTTCATTGATCAGGGGAAGAGGATAACGATTTTTAATTGTTATTTTATTTAAAGCTCTGTAATCAATGATGGGACGTATAGTCTGGTCCTTATTTCTCACAAAAAACATACTTGAGGCAGCAGGTGAACTGGAGGGTCTAATGAACCCTTTCTGTAGGTTTTCATCCAGGTATTCTTTGAGAATTTGTAATTCAGACTCAGAGAGAGGGTAGATGTGCCCGAAAGGTACGGGGGCACCAGGTATGAGGTCTATAGGACAATCGTAGGAACGATGAGGTGGGAGCGTTTCAGCTTCCTTTTTACTGAATACGTCTGAAAAGTCTGAATAACAAGAAGGTATAGTTGGTTCTTTGAAGATCTGAAAGATTGGAATTTGTTGTAAGCATGTTTCCTTACAATAATTGGAGTTAAAGGTGAGAGAGAAGGGAGACCAAGAAATTTGAGGGTTGTGGTTCCTTAACCAGTTGATCCCTATTATAACAGGATAAAGGGGTGATGGAATAACATCAAATATTAGATATTCAGTATGAATATGATTGGTGGTTACTTTTAGAGGGATGGTTTCATGAAGAATCGGTCCCGAGGAGATGAGGGAGCCGTCAATCACTCTAACAGGAACAGAAGTGCTTTTACGAACACAAGGAATTTTATTCTTTGTTACAAAGGTTGAATCGATGAACACCCCATTTGCACCAGAATCGATGATGGCCTCAGTCATAATTCTTTCCTTATCCCACTGTAGTATGAGAATTATAGGAGTGAATTGAGTGGTTGGTGTAGAGGGGAGTGCACTTAGGATAGTAGAGGCATAGGCTTGCCTACCGCCCTTTGTCCGTTTCAACAAGGGACAATCAGGGACCAAGTGATCTTGAGAGGCACAATACATGCAGAGGTTTAATAGACATCTTCGGTTCTTCTCTTCAGGAGTGAGAGGACTTCTTATTACCCCTATTTCCATAGGTTCGCTTGGTAAGGATGTTTTTTCAGGAGTCTTTGAAGGAGTGAAAGGTTTTCTTTCTTTTGAACTTGAGAGGGCTTTTTCGGCCTTTCTTTCTCTAAGTCTTCTGTCAATGCTGATTGATAGGTGAATCAGAGCGTTCAAAGTAGTAGGGAGTTCTGTTCTGGATAGTTCATCTTTTACAGCTTCAGATAAGCCAATTCGAAACTGGTTGCGCAATGTGATGTCATTCCATTGCGTTTCAATTGCCCATCTTTTAAATTCAGCAATGTAATCTTCAACGGGTCTATGTTTTTGCTGTAGGGTTCTGATTGTTAAATCAGCTGTAGCTTGTTTGTTAGGATCTTCATAGAGAAGAGACATGGCTTCAAAAAATTCATCCAGTGAGTCTAAGATGGGGTCATCGTTTTCCAAAAAGGAATGGGCCCATGACGTAGGTTCACCTCTTAGAAAGGAGATAACCGAACAAACTTTAGTTCTTTCTGTAGGATAAGATCTAGGTTTTAAAGCAATTAATAATTTGCAAGAATTAAGGAACTCCCTATATTTAGAACGATCTCCAGAGAACTTTTCAGGGTTACATACAGCAGGATCGCTAGCTGAGTGCAGAACAGTATGAGGAGTATGAGTTTGTAAGTCTCTGACATAAGTGAGAATTCTTTCATTAGTAACTTGCAGGTCTTGCACACCTTGAGCTAGTGTATCGACTCGTTGATTCAGCGTAGTTATCGTAGAATCGAAATCTGCTGGATCCATTACAAGGGCTGGATTATTCTGTCACGTTTAACATTTGTTATGAAGGAACACAACTGCAGATTTCTTAGAGCTTGAATATTTATTAGAACAATTAGAAGATATTGTGACTTTAAGTCCAGAATTACAGGCACTGTAGCTTTAAATAATAAACGGTTGCTTAAGTCCAGAATTACAGGCACTGTAGCTTTAAATAATAAACGGTTGCTTAAGTCCAGAATTACAGGCACTGTAGCTTTAAATAATAAACGGTTGCAATTAGCAGGTTCTGAATCATTTAGAGTCTGTTTGTTGAGTTAACAAGTTAGGTGATAAGCAATTACAATAGTTTGTTCCATTAGCATTTATCTGAAGCAAGACAGGTGCAGCTAAACTCGAATAGTGGATAGGTTGAAGATAGCTGTAGCTGGGTTGTTTGATAATGAGACTTTGGTAACAGGCAATAAAGGCTTTAGATATGTAACTCTTATCACAGAGGTTTAATGTTACTTAGCTTCCGGTAAAGAGAAAACAGGTTCCCTAGTTCTCCTCAGAGGCGGTTATATCCAATGATATGTGTGTAGAGAGTTCAGGCTTTCGTCGAGGATGAGGAGAGGTGAAGGGGACGTGAGTAGTCTTCCAGTCCGGTCCGGTAACAGATGGCTTTCACAGACAAGTTTGTAGCCGGTTCGTGAGTGCGGTACGTAGTTCAATAATCCAGCGTCTATCAGCTGGTGCGGTCGCATTAAGTAAGGAGACCGTGTCATAAGGGGGTGTGGCTAAGCTCCGTGGAACCCGGAAGTAAGAGGATACCAGAATTAAGGCATGACAGCTACTTCAGGCTTCACAGGGTAAGGTGGATAGTCCGGCTTTAGCCTGGTTTCAGGAGGGTCTTGAGAAATTGGCACAGACACCTATGCCTAGTTATAATACAGTTAGTGGACCTGACAGGAATAGTACACCTATTAATGAAGCTTGCTTAAAATAAGCTTTAGCTTGCTGAAGCTTCTCCACTTGGTTTTCATTTAGCAAGTTCAATCAAAGAAAATATATGTAATGAAGAATATTTAGATATTCTATTTCTTTCTTTGTTACCAGCATCTAAGGATTTCTTGTTAAAGAAATGACAGGAAACACCCGGTGACTTGGTCTTTTAATAACTGACTACAAGCCTTTTGTAATATTGCTAGCGTTTATAAGGTGAATGTCCTTCTGATAAGGCTAGTGGATTTTTTTCAACATTTAGAGTCAATATTTTAGGATTCTCTTGGTACAATTATGACAAAATATTTAGTAAAAAACTATCTGTTTATAAGAATTTACGTTGTGGTATGAAGGACGTGGGCTTGGGTAAGTATTATGCTACCAAGCAGATTCCCACAGAGTCAAGTTAGATCTCAGACTAACGTGTCACAGCCGAGTCATTTATCGAGTTAAATGGTATTGGTTATTGATATGTTTAGGTTCTGGCTATATAGAGGGCAGAACTATGGTAAGTCATGTGTTAAAATCTCTGGTGGTTTAAAGACCAGAGATGTTTGGTTGCAAGTTATGTTGTTTTAAAAATGAGTAAAGTTATAGTTTTTCATAGTGATGTGTTCATCTTTCGGATGTTGATCTGGATATCTTTAGTAATGATTTACAAATTTTGACTGTCTAATTCACCATCTATCATGCCCAAAGGTGATTGTTTGAATGATGAGGTGGACACTTCCATTATTTCAGTGTCATGCTTTTCTTTCGAGGATGCATTAAAATGGTGAGGCATCATGGGAAGAATGCTCACATGGCAAAAGTTGACATTGAGTCAGCATTCAGATTACTCCCAATACATTTTGATTGTTTTGGGTCATTGGGTTTCCAATTTGAAGGTAAATTTTACTTTAAGAAGTATTTGTCCATGGGTTGTTCTTGTTTTTATTTTGAAAGTTTTGTGTTTTCCAGAATGGGTGCTTAAAAGGTTTCAGGTTTTACAATCGACTATTCACTACCTAAATTATTTTCTTTTCATCGGGAAAGCTGGATCCTCTGACTGCCTTCAGTTATTGAAAATTTTCACGTCTGCTGCTCAACAATTTTGCAATCCTTTGGCAAGGGAAAAACTGGTCTAGTCTAGTAATTACAGAGGGTACTAAAAGCAACAAGTGCCAAATACACACACCACTCCCTGTGTATCAGAACAGGCAATATTAATACTTATACATGTACAGGTACGTATAGGAGATGTTCCATATAAAGACCTATAAAGATAAAAAATAGTACATAGTATAGCCTGTATATGCAGAAAAAAGAAATGTGGAAGTGATTGAATACACTTGAATATATGATGCCCAAGGGTAGGTATCTGGGGGATACCATTCAAGATTCTCCACAGAGCCTTCTGAGGCACCCTTGGGCATCATATACAGAGCCTGGCACGGCTCTGGAATTCGTGAGTGTATTCAATCACTTCCACATTTCTTTTTTCTGCATATACAGGCTATACTATGTACTATTTTTTATCTTTATAGGTCTTTATATGGAACATCTCCTATACGTACCTGTACATGTATAAGTATTAATATTGCCTGTTCTGATACACAAGGAGTGGTGTGTGTATTTGGCACTTGTTGCTTTTAGTACCCTCTGTTATTACTTTATTTTAGGGTGTTGGGGAACACCCTTACCACTCCAACTGTGCTCCTATTTAACTGTGTAAGCGGCATTCACTTTCCTTTCTTTTGTGTATCTAGTTTAGTAATTGTCTGCAATTTTCGGTATAATTAAGATTGGAATTTCGTTTACCTGAAGAGAAAATAGTTGAAATGAAGCGATAAATTCCAAATTATTAGGCGTTAATAAAACGACACTTATGAAGTTACAGTCTGTGTTAGGTTCTTTAAATTTTGCATCAAGGGTAATGCCGTTAGCCAGGGTTTTTTCCAGACATATGTCTGGAGCGTTAGCTGGTTTAAAAAATCCACACCAACATGTGATAATATTTAAGCAGATCAAAGTGGGCTTACAAGTCTGGAATGTGTTTTTAAGTAATTGTAACAGTTCCATGATTTGGTAAAGTAATTTTGTATCCAATTTGGGATTTAGATAATTTCACTGATGTAGCTGGTTCACAAGTATGGGGCTCTGAGTTGGCAAATAAGAGAATTACTTTTCATTTCGACAACTTGATTCTTTTTCGAGCTAAATCGATCCCTGTCATTAATTTATTGAGAAGATTAATTTTAATCTGCTTGGTTAAAAATGTATGGGCAAAAGCAAGACATGTAAGTGGCAAAAGTAATTGTATAGCTGATTCCTTGTCCCGTTTTGACTTCAGGTCTTTCAGGTCCCTCGCACCTCTAGCGGAAGATTGTGGAACGAAGTTGCCCGAGCACATCTGGGATCTAACTTCACCCGTTAAGTCGATTGCTGGGTTTCTCGTTATCATCAATCAATTGGAAAGCATATTTATTTGCATGGGATGAGTGGAATCAGTTTATGGTTAATCTCAATAAGGACACTACTGATCCTTACATACAGGATGCTATACAATTTGTCATCAATAAAATTCAATCTGGAGCTTCTAAGTTTTCACTAAATCATTTGTTACTAGGCATTTCAATTTCAGTTTTCTTTAACGTTTTGGGTAAAAATTCTATCTTTAAGGAATTTGATATACAGCAAATGCTGAAAGGGGCTTGGGTTAAGAAATCGCCTATTCAAGATAACAGGTCCCCCATTTCATTTCAACTATTGGGCGATTTGGTTAAGAATTTGGGCTCCATTTGTAATGATTCTTTTGAGATTCAATTATTCACCATGGCTTTTGTTTTAGCCTTCTTTGGAGCCTTTAGAATTAGCAAATTAATGGGATTGGATGGCTTCCAAGGGCAAAGAGAAATGCTCTCAGGCCAATCTGTCGATTGGGGGATCTAGGTTGCAAGTGCCTGACCCAGAGTGAAGGCTAAGAGAGCAGTTTGCCAGGGATTAATTGTGGGTACATGAGGAGCTCTCTAAAAATTATTCCTGTCACCATCGCAGTCAACCCTCCCCCCAATTACTATATTTTGCTATCAACATTTTGTAAAGTCATATTTTATTAATGACATGGAGGCAAGCACTAGGCTGCTCTCTTTCTTTATTTTCCCTCACCAACAAAGAAAAGCATTATATAGAACATTGAAATATAATGTAAACTCAAGAAAAAAATCATGTGACCCGACAACAAGGTCACTAATCAGACATCAGAATCTATAAAGGACCATCCTGCTGATGCCATATCATCTTACTTTTCTGATCTCAAATCAAAGCTGGAAACCTGGAACTAAGAAGAAACCATTTCCATAAGCATTTATGTTCCACATAAGGAAATAGCTGAAACAAAAAAGAAAATTAGTAATATCATACAATAGACCACAGTTCATAATACACGTGTTAAACAATTATACAACAATATACATTAGAACATTCAATTAGGTGACTCGAGGCGGGGTTGTGCCGGGATGACGTAGGTACGCTCCAGTACACATCCAGGAGTTAAGGAAGCCCGGCGAGGTGAAATTAGGTGCAGCTAACTTTTTTTCACCTGTTATTAAAAGAAAAAAACCCAGAAGATTCAGTATTATCATCTAGTATAGATGACTCTCCAAGTAGTGTTAATTGTTCCAATGACACTCCTATTATGGCAACATTTTAAAGAAATTGCTTACAAGAACAACTAGAAGCTATAACCAGTCAAATTAATACAAATACTGAAGATTGGAGGTTTGACAAATAGAATTAAGGTGGTGGAGTAAAAAGTGGAGAAATCAGACTTCCATGAAAATTGGCTGAAACAACAAAACACTTTATTGAATAATCAACTTAAAAATCTGGAATTAAAGATGGGAGATATGGAGGACAGAGCGAGAAGAAATAACCTCCGACTAAGGAATGTCCAAGAGTCAGTCATGCAAGATAAATTTATGGACTTCCTAAATAAACTCTGGACGTCATGGGAAATTAATTTAACAAAATATAACGCTAATATAGAAAGATGTCACCGAGTCTTTAGACCAAAATCAGTACCAGAAAACCTGCCAAGGGATATTATTGTCAACTTCCAATCTTTTCAGTTTAAATACATTTCTCTCCGTATAAGCAGAAGAAAGCCCCTTAAAGGAGAAGAATTTAAAAATATAATTGTATTACAGGACTTATCCTTCTTCACTCAAACTCAAAGGAAAAGATTCCCGTCAATAACGAACATACAGAGAAAAAATTTTCTCCTCGGGTTACCCAACTGCAATACGGATTTTGTTAGATGGACCCTTCAACAAGTGGGGAGGTAGAAGAGACGTGTGATAAGAGAGAAAGGGTTTTTTTTAATTATTTTTTTTCCAGAAGTAGCTTCGAAGGACATTCCATGACAGGCTCTCGCATTTAAAAAAAACCTATACGCCCCTTGGCTGCAAGTTAACATCATATGAAATGAAAGGTTCTATCTTCCTAAATATCTTATGCCCTTGGGCAGGATGTAAAGAGTCGATTGTATTGACTGAGAGCTAGAGCAGTTATGAAGAAGAAGGAGTGTATATAATTTTTTTTTAATTTTTTATTTTTTATAATAAGAGGATATTTGCATTAAATAGTTTATAGCGAGTCACAATATGTATCTAAGTTTGCAATTCAATGTTTTTTTTCGGTAATATCCCTATAACCAAGATTTTTATAAAAGAGACGGAAGGGATGATACCTATTAAGGATTGTTTCCATAGAATTATTATAAAAACCTAATAGGTGGGAGTATGAAAGGAAATATGATAAGGTTGAATAGGGAAGTATAAGACAAACAGGGAAGAAATATTACAAATTAAAAATAATACATGACTCTAGAAAGTCGTTGAGGTTGGGTAAAGAGAAATAATTATTAGTACTTTACTACACTTAACACACAAGCTTAAACTATAATCTGTATTTAAGATATCAATACACATTAGTGCAGTCACCGGTTCACAATAAATGGCATACTCAAAGCAATTAGTACATAACAAAAAAATAAAAATAATAGAAGAAGAAGTAAGAGGAATGCCTGATATAAGTTAAGAGCTAATTGTTTAAATCACATGTCACTATGGAAGAAAGTTATATAAATTGTTACTAATTGTTAATATAAGGAACCATATAGATGAAAATCTTTTACTAAACTGTTTATAGTGATTCACAATAGGTATTTAAGTGTGTAACGCAACTGGCCATGGTTAATATTCCTATGATTAAGATCATTTTCACTATAAGGGGGGAAGGGATGAGTATTAACACTGAATGTTCTTATAGATTTATTATAAAAACCCATTAGGGGGGAAAGAGGGGAGAAATGGTATAAGGTTTAATAGCAAAATACAAGATAAATAGAAAGGGAATATGAAAAAAAACTAAAAACAATATATGACTAAAATAAGTAGTAGGGTTGATGGATAAGGGGTAATAACAAAGTATCAGTCACATATTTATGTTTAACACACAAGTTTAAAATGTAGAGATATTGGGAACACACTAGCATGGAGACTATTTCATAATAAATGGCATACTATAAAGTAATAGGTACACAATAAAGAAAAATATAGAAAGAGGAAGTGAGAGAATGCCATACATAAGTAAAGAGTAAACAGTAAAGAGTTAAGTGTTTAAATATATATCACTACGGAAGAAATTGATATAAATTTAATTAACCTCTAATACAAGGAATCTATAGATGGTTACAGTTTTCTTTTTGTGACTTCCCCTTTCCTTCCCATGTCTCCTTCTCCATAGTTTAATATAAAATCTTTTTCAGGGCACTCCTTTAAAAGAGAGTTAAAGGGACACTATATATAAAGATGTATACTATAGCGTTAATCCAAAATAGAAAATGTGCTATCACCAAGAGTGTACCTCACTCACTCAACAATACATACAATAATAACGTGAATTAGCTAATATGGCTTAACAAGCAACATAAGCTAAAAAAGATGGGATAGAGATTTTGAAAGGATTTTGATGAGAGTCATCTGGATTTACAGATATAAAAAGGAACGTTTGGGACAGTACTCACATCCCTGAAGAAGTCTATACAGACGAATAGTGATGTCGCGAACACCAAATTTTCGGTTCGCGAACGCCGAACGGGAACTTCCGCAAACGTTCGCAAACCGGCGAACTGCGCGAACCGCGCGAACCGCCATTGACTTCAATGGACAGGCGAATTTTAAAACTCACAGGGACTGTTTCTGGCCACAAAAGTGATGGAAAAGTTGTTTGAAGGGGACTAACACCTTGACTGTGGCATGCCGGAGGGGGATCCATGGCAAAACTCCCATGGAAAATTACACAGTTAATGCAGAGTCTGGTTTTAATCCATAAAGGGCAGAAATCACCTAACATTCCTAAATTGCAATGAATATGGATTGACACCTGACATATGACATATTGACACCTTGACATATGGATTGACACCTGTCCTCAGAGCCCCTGATGCACACGGACACAGAGCAGAATAGGGACTGTTCCCCTTACATAGGGTCACTTGGCAGGTATGGATTGACACCTGTCCTCAAAGCCCCTGATACACACTGACACAAAGCAGAATAGAGACTGTTCCCCCTACATAGGGTCACTTGGCAGGTATGGATTGACACCTGTCCTCAAAGCCCCTGATACACACTGACACTGAGCAGAATAGAGACTGTTCCCCGTCCTCAGAGACCATGATACACACTGACACAGAGCAGAATAGAGACCGGGGGTCTAGTAGCGTGGACACCCATCACAGGTCGTTCTCCTTCAGCCTTTTTATACGAGGGTCCCTCAACAGGCACGACAGCATGAAAGACCACATTTGCACAAGGTTGGATGCCCAGCTACTCATTTCCCGTTCCTCCACCTCACACAGAGTAGAATAGAGACTGTTCCCCGTCCTCAGAGACCATGATACACACTGACAAGAAGCAGAATAGAGACTGTTCCCGCTACATAGGGTCACTTAGCAGGTATGTATTGACACCTGTGCTCAAAGCCCCTGATACACACTGACAAAGAGCAGAATAGAGACTGTTCCCCCTACATAGGGTCACTTGGCAGATATGGATTGACACCTGTCCTCAAAGCCCCTGATACACACTGACACAGAGCAGAATAGAGACTGTTCCCCGTCCTCAAAGCCCCTGATACGCACTGACACAGAGCAGAATAGAGACTGTTCCCTGTCCTCAAAGCCCCTGATACACACTGACACAGAGCAGAATAGAGACTGTTCCCCGTCCTCAAAGCCCCTGATACACACTGACACAGAGCAGAATAGAGACTGTTCCTCGTCCTCAGAGACCATGATACACACTGACAAAGAGCAGAATAGAGACTGTTCCCTGTCCTCAAAGCCCCTGATACACACTGACACAGAGCAGAATAGAGACTGTTCCCCGTCCTCAGAGACCATGATACACACTGACAAAGAGCAGAATAGAGACTGTTCCCCCTACATAGGGTAACTTGGCAGATATGGATTGACACCTGTCCTCAAAGCCCCTGATACACACTGACATAGAGCAGAATAGAGACTGTTCCCCGTCCTCAGAGACCATGATACACACTGACAAAGAGCAGAATAGAGACTGTTCCCCCTACAAAGGGTCACTTGGCAGGTATGTATTGACACCTGTGCTCAAAGACCCTGATACACACTGACACAGAGCAGAATAGAGACTGTTCTCCGTCCTCAGAGACCATGATACACACTGACACAGAGCAGAATAGAGACTGTTCCCCGTCCTCAAAGCCCCTGATACACACTGACAAAGAGCAGAATAGAGACTGTTCCCCCTACATAGGGTCACTTGGAAGATATGGATTGACACCTGTCCTCAAAGCCCCTGATACACACTGACACAGAGCAGAATAGAGACTGTTCCCCGTCCTCAAAGCCCCTGATACGCACTGACACAGAGCAGAATAGAGACTGTTCCCCGTCCTCAAAGCCCCTGATACACACTGACACAGAGCAGAATAGAGACTGTTCTCCGTCCTCAGAGACCATGATACACACTGACAAAGAGCAGAATAGAGACTGTTCCCCCTACATAGGGTCACTTGGCAGGTATGTATTGACACCTGTCCTCAAAGCCCCTGATACACACTGACACAGAGCAGAATAGAGACTGTTCCCCGTCCTCAGAGACCATGATACACACTGACAAAGAGCAGAATAGAGACTGTTCACCCTACATAGGGTCACTTGGCAGGTATGTATTGACACCTGTGCTCAAAGCCCCTGATACACACTGACACAGAGCAGAATAGAGACTGTTCCCCGTCCTCAGAGACCATGATACACACTGACAAAGAGCAGAATAGAGACCGAGGGTCTAGTAGCGTGGACACCCAGCACAGGTCGTTCTCCTTCAGCCTTTTTATACGAGGGTCCCTCAACAGGCACAACAGCATGAAAGACCACATTTGCACAAGGTTGGATGCCGAGCTACTCATTTCCCATTCCTCCTCATCACACAGAGTAGAATAGAGACTGTTCCCTGTCCTCAGAGACCATGATACACACTGACAAAGAGCAGAATAGAGACTGTTCCCCCTATATAGTGTCACTATGCAGGTATGTATTGACACCTGTGCTCAAAGCCCCTGATACACACTGACACAGAGCAGAATAGAGACTGTTCCCCGTCCTCAGAGACCATGATACACACTGACACAGAGCAGAATAGAGACCGGGGGTGTAGTAGCGTGGACACCCATCACAGGTCGTTCTCCTTCAGCCTTTTTATACAAGGGTCCCTCAACAGGCACGACAGCATGAAAGACCACATTGCACAAGGTTGGATGCTGAGCTACTCATTTCCCGTTTCTCCTCCTCACACAGAGTAGAATAGAAACTGTTCCCCGTCCTCAGAGACCATGATACACACTGACACAGAGCAGAATAGAGACTGTTCCCCGTCCTCAAAGCCCCTGATACACACTGACAAAGAACGGAATAGAGACTGTTCCCCCTACATAGGGTAACTTGGCAGGTATGGATTGACACCGGTCCTCAAAGCCCCTGATACACACTGACACAGAGCAGAATAGAGACTGTTCCCCGTCCTCAGAGACCATGATACACACTGACACAGAGCAGAATAGAGACTGTTCCCCGTCCTCAAAGCCCCTGATACACACTGACACAGAGCAGAATAGAGACCGGGGGTCTAGTAGCGTGGACACCCAGCACAGGTCGTTCTCCTTCAGCCTTTTTATACGAGGGTCCCTCAACAGGCACGACAGCATGAAAGACCACATTTGCACAAGGTTGGATGCCGAGCTACTCATTTCCCATTCCTCCTCCTCACACAGAGTAGAATAGAGACTGTTCCCTGTCCTCAGAGACCATGATACACACTGACAAAGAGCAGAATAGAGACTGTTCCCCCTACATAGGGTCACTTGGCAGGTATGTATTGACACCTGTGCTCAAAGCCCCTGATACACAACGACACAGAGCAGAATAGAGACTGTTCCCAGTCCTCAGAGACCATGATACACACTGACACAGAGCAGAATAGAGACCGGGGGTCTAGTAGCGTGGACACCCAGCACAGGTCGTTCTCCTACAGCCTTTTTATATGAGGGTCCCTCAACAGGCACGACAGCATGAAAGACCACATTTGCACAAGGTTGGATGCCGAGCTACTCATTTCCCGTTCCTCCTCCTCACACAGAGTAGAATAGAGACTGTTCCCCGTCCTCAGAGACCATGATACACACTGACACAGAGCAGAATAGAGACTGTTCCCCGTCCTCAAAGCCCCTGATACACACTGACAAAGAGCGGAATAGAGACTGTTCCCCCTACATAGGGTCACTTAGCAGGTATGTATTGACACCTGTGCTCAAAGCCCCTGATACACACTGACAAAGAGCGGAATAGAGACTGTTCCCCCTACATAGGGTCACTTGGCAGGTATGGATTGACACCGGTCCTCAAAGCCCCTGATACACACTGACACAGAGCAGAATAGAGACTGTTCCCCGTCCTCAGAGACCATGATACACACTGACACAGAGCAGAATAGAGACTGTTCCCCGTCCTCAAAGCCCCTGATACACACCGACAAAGAGCAGAATAGAGACTGTTCCCCGTCCTCAAAGCCCCTGATACACACTGACAAAGAGCAGAATAGAGACTGTTCCCCCTACATAGGGTCACTTGGCAGATATGGATTGACACCTGTCCTCAAAGCCCCTGATACACACTGACACAGAGTAGAATAGAGACTGTTCCGCGTCCTCAGAGACCATGATACACACTGACACAGAGCAGAATAGAGACTGTTCCCCGTCCTCAAAGCCTCTGATACACACTGACAAAGAGCAGAATAGAGACTGTTCCCCCTACATAGGGTCACTTGGCAGATATGGATTGACACCTGTCCTCAAAGCCCCTGATACACACTGACACAGAGCAGAATAGAGACTGTTCCCCGTCCTCAGAGACCATGATACACACTGACACAGAGCAGAATAGGGACTGTTCCGCCTACATAGGGTCACTTGGCAGATATGGATTAACTAGCAATTACCTCTGGTACGACGACACTTTTTATTTACAGGCACGGGGCACAGCGATGGGCACCAGGTTCACACCCAGCTACGCCAATCTTTTTATGGCAGATTGGGAACGCCAACATTTATGGCGGAATGATGGCTGGGTGGAGGGCCTGGTGACCTATCGCCGGTACATCGATGACCTGTTTTTTATCTGGAAAGGAACTGACCCACTCTACTCACCTTTTTAAATCAGCTCAACAATAATGAGTAGGGTATCATCTTATCAACTAATTTTAGCCAAACGTGACATTTTTAGATTTAGACATTTTTATAGAAAATGAACAAATCAAAACTAAAACCCATTTTAAAGATGTGGATGTCAACAGCTTTATCCACACTTCTAGTTGCCATTTTTCTCCTTGGCTTCAAGGTATCCCTAAGTCACAATTCATACGCATCAGAAGAAATTGCACAGATGAAATGATTTTTAACGAACAAGCGAATAAATTAATTGTAGACCTGCTAGAGAAGGGTTATGAAGAAAATAAATTAAAGCAAACATTGGCACAGATCTCCAAAATCCCACAGAGCACTTTATTAAAAGAAAAGAACAAAAAAAGAAAGCACGGAACAAATGAATTTACCCATAATATGCAACTACAGTCATAACAATAAAACGTAAAAATTTTTTTAACCAAACACTGGCCTATCCTATTACAGGACGACACCCTAGCACAAATCCTACCACCTAAACCTAAAGTAGTATTTAGGGGAGCGGCCATTTTAAACAGACTCCTGGTAAAAAATCATGTTAAAAAAACAAAACCCATCACCTTCTTGGATAAAGAAAAAGGCTTCTACGGATGCGGCACATGTCTAGCATGTAGAAACACAAATAATAAGAAAAGACATATCACCAAATTTAAGAATTTTAATAATAAAGAAGAATTTCAAGTTAAAAATCTTATAACTTGCCACTCTAATAATGTAATATATCTGTTAGAATGCCCATGCGGTCTTAAGTATGTGGGCCGAACTAAACGCAAACTGCACATTAGGATAGAAGAACACACCAGGAACATCAAGAAAAAATTTGAGGGACACAGTGTATCTCACCACTTCTCCACGACACACAATAGTGACCCCACACTTCTCAAATTTATGGGGATACAGAGGATAAAAGGCAACTGGCGAGGAGGGGATTTTTTGAAACTATTAGGACAGAGCGAGATGAGGTGGATGTTCAACCTTGGGACTTTAAAACCCCAGGGTCTGAACATAGATTTCGAACTCTACCATTTTATTTAATTTTATTTTACTATATTCATATATTTCGCTTTTATAATTCAGGTTCAAATCAAGTGTAATTTTTAAATGTAATTGGATTGATGCATTTTTTCTATGAATATCATTCAAAACCAGCATCACTTTAAAATATTTATTATTCAAGAGGATCACTAGAAAATATGTATTATTTAATAGCACTTCAATGGTCATCACTTAATAGCACTTTAATATTACATATTCATTATTGCACTTTAGCACCACACTGATTTCCACATTATGGGTACCACATGTGTATATGTGTATATTTCCCATTTATGAATTGCTGCATTTCTTTATAATTCTGTTATTCATTTTCACACAGAATAAAGTGAGGCCGGCCTCCCTCTGCTTAGTTCACTTCCTCCCCTCTCAGACGTGCGCTGAGTATCGCTCGTTGCGGATTGGGGGGAGGAGCTTGGTTCCGTTCCGACACGCCTCAAAGGCGGGGCATGCCGTGATGAGCGCACATTGCTCCCTCCCGTCTGCGCGCCGATTCAGAGGGGAGGGTGAACTTCCGGGCGGCGGCGGAGTGGCAATCACGTGGGTCCATGACGCCACTTCCGCCAACCGCCCGGCTATGAGTGGATCACTTCCGCCAACCACCACAGTCCACCAATGAAATGTGAAAGAAAAAAAGGCGCAAATGTTCACATCCAATTAAAGAGATACATACAGGCAACACTACATAAGGGATATGTAACTAAGTGCATTATTGGATAAAAAGGACTGCAATCATCAAAGGGGAGGACCCCCAAAACCATTTAAAAGGAAGATCTAGAGGACAAAGTACCACAGCTGACTGAGGAAGCTCCACACCAAGGAGTGAAACGCGTATTGGCTTATTTTTAAAGGACTTTTTATTAAGGACTTTTTTATTACCATTGTTTTTATTTATTTCATAATAAATGTATCATCTTTTATTTAAGATCCTTTAAGTCCTTCCTTATTTTGAAAACCTCAAGAATATCTTCCCAGGGGTAGTGCCATCCCCATTCAAATTGGCACAACACGTATATACCTAGAGCCGGGACCCACAGGCTCAGGATCAGGTGAGCACACCATTTATCTTGAAAATAATTGTGTTTTACAAACACCTCCTACACATTGGTCTGCTTTCTCCGTTTTTGTCTTTGAGAAACATCCTATATCGAAGGAGACGGCGGTGCTACCCCCAAATAAGCACACAGGCTGAAATACGGAGCCAGTGTTCTTGTATACAGGCTCCTTTAAATGTGAGTGTTCCATTCATTTAAAAACCACCACTACAGTTTTTATTATAACCTTATTATTATTCCAAACCGTCTGCACTATATTGTATCTTTTTATGTTTTCTACATGTACCGTATATTCTATGATTGAATGAGAAACCATTTGGTAAGCTATACATGTCAAAGCGCTCCACTTGCTGGTATACGTTTTTTGTCACTTACACCACATCATAACTTCAATTCTGTCCTGTGGAATAGAGGATACTTCCACATAAGTGTATCGAGCTGCTTACAAACCACTGTATTTATTTAAAAATACTTTGTTGTACACACTCCTCTGTAAAAGAGGTACTCTTTGATTGGTATTCATAGATATGGATTGACACCTGTCCTCAGAGACCTTGATACACACTGACACAGAGCAGAATGGGGAATATTCACTAAATGCCAATCATTGTTATACAGGGGAATATTCAGTAAATAAGGATAAGGTGGGGGACCTACTGTCCTCCCCCCGGCCCCCACCCCTGCGCGGTTGGTGGGGGGCATAAATCACAATGGGGGGACCTACTGTCCTCCCCCCCGCCCCACCCGAGAGCGGTGGGTGGGGGCCATAAAAATAATGAGGGGGGGGACCTACTGTATGATGTTGTATCGATCAGGTAGTGTAAGGGTTACGCCCGCTTCACAGTGACAGACCAAACTCCCCGTTTAGTCGCACCGCAAACAACCGCAAACAGTCCATTTGCACAAGGTTGGATTCCAAGCTAGCCATGTCCCGTTCCTTGTCCTCACTGATGTAATTGAAGGTCTCTTCCTCCACCCAGCCACATACAACACCAAGGGTCCCCGAAAGATGACAACAAGCCCCCTGGGACGCCTGCTGTGTTTGGTCTTCCACCTCCTCAAAGCCACCTTCCTCCTCTGACTCCTCTTCTTCAGACTCCTCTCTCTGCGTTGCCTCTCTCTGCGTTATTATAAGGTGTGTTAAGTAGTAATATTCTTATCAGTTTAATACCTGTTGCATCTCCTATCAGTGGACGTGTATATGGCAGCGATTTTAGGAACCGTGAGATAGAAAAAGATGGCAGTGCCTGGGGGATACCCGACGCGGTCCCTGAGGAGGAGCTGCCGCACTTAGTAAGGAAAATGATGGGGGACTTGCTGCCACCCAAGCAGGCAAAGGCAACACCCTTGGAAGGGCTTTTTCGTATCCCTAAGCCACCTAAAGCCCCTGCAACAGCATCAAGCGACTTGATTATTCAATTCAGGCATGGAGCAGACAAGGCAGCAACCTTGAAGGCAATCAGGGGTAAGGCAAACTACCGCTTTGAGAACATGGCCTTAAAATTCTATAATAACCTATCCGGCAGCACAATGGTGTGGCGGAGGTCACTCAAACCCCTTACCTGACTCCTCCAACAGCGCAATATAGTATACCGCTGGCGTTTGCCACGCTTGCTACAGGTGACACGAGGCGAGATCACCCACCAAATCCATGACCTACAAGACGCAGCCACACTCTTACGAGATTTAGGTCTGCTGCAGGACTGTCTGCTAAAACCACAACCGCAACCCACCACCAGGCCCACGCACACCTGGGAGCCGAGCAAGGTCACCTCGTTCAACAGGCTCCAACATTTGTCCTTGGAAACCTGTCCGGGACATCATGCACAACTTGAATGGAAAACAGGACTAACAGGTCAACCCTGCTTACGGAGACTGTCAGGTGATTGATCGTGTCAAGAGGAGGGGAACAACTTCAAAAATAGATTCCTGGCAAATTCTTAAAAAAAAACGTGCAAACTGCTGCTGCCGAAATTCCAATACCTCATTAGAACGCTCAAGATCCCATTACCCAATGCGTACTTGCGACGTCTACAAAGGACTCTCACTAGCTTCGTGTGGGCACACAAAAAAATCAGGGTAGCCACTAGCATACTCACCAAACCCCTAGAGCAGGGAGGGCTAGGACTACCAGAGGTGAGAACCTACTATAGGGCAGCGCTGATGACCACCGCCCTGCAGGCACACACAGCCCACAACACACCACAATGGGTGGAGATGGAATCAACGTGGGCTTGCCCCAAGGGCCTTAGGTACTTATTCTGGGTCCCACATAGACATCGCCCTAAACTACCAGACACACCGGCCACTACCGCAATCCTGCTGAAAACCTGGGATACGATTAAACCACAATTAGGTTATACAGATAAATGGGCGCTGGCCACACCACTATACTGCATACACATGACGAATCCCACATTTGACCATCGACTATGGACCGAGCGACGATGCACGTTGGTTAGACACCTCTATAATCAAGGACAGCTGAGACAATTCCCCGACCTGCAACAGAGTTACGATTTGCCACAAAGAGTGATATTCTCCTACCTACAACTAAAGGGAGCACTGACAAACTCCACTATCCTGACAACCCCGACCCACACGCTTTGTATAGAGAAAGCATGCAAATCTAGAACAATGCCCAAGAAACCGCTTTCACTCATGTATGCAATTCTAAATAATCCTACCCAACAGCCACCACCGCAGCTAGATAAATTCAGAGAGGCATGGCATAAGGATTTGAGTTCAGTCTTCTCAGAAGAACAATGGAACCAAGCCTTCATAGCCCATAAAGGTAGATCCAGATGCGCATCCCACCTAGAGCTAATGCGCAAGATACAATATAGGTGGTACTTGGTACCGACTAGACTAGCGACCAAATATCCCAACACCTCAAGACTTTGCTGGAGATGTTTAATAGAGTAGGGCACAATGCTCCACATCTGGTGGGCCTGCTCGGCCATCAGAGGATACTGGAAGGCAGTTGAGGGGGTGATACAAGGGGCACTGGTCACGAGAACCAACCTGAGACCAGAAAATGCCCTACTCTTCATCTCGATTGACCCATTCCCAAAAGCACATGCCGACCTAACATATCATATTTTGATTGCTGCCAACTTATTAATAGCCAGAGGGTGGAAACAACAACAGCCACCGGAGAGATCTAGCCTTCTCCAACAGATCTCCCTAAACCTAGCATATGAAACAAAAACCTGCCAGCGGCTACACCCCCCACACCACATAGTGGAAGCCAGGAACATATGGGAGGCGTATCTGAGGAAGGAGGAGGAGGGGGTCGTGTTAGAACAATAACATATATCACATATATATATCTATATATATATATATATATATATATATATATATATACACGAAGGATGAATAGTACCACTCCTAAGACCTAACTGCTCTGACGCAGAGAGACAACGACTCCAAACACCATGGTACAACAGCCAACATTGAGGTATACCAAGCTGAGGTTAAACAATCTACAGGGCATAACGGAACAAACACCCACATTGTACATAGTTAAGTAGTTAGATAAGGGAATAGACCCGGTGACCGCACACAGCGTGCTAACTAAGAAGGAGACAAAGGGAGATGAGGGGCTTCCGACGTCTATTTCCCCCGTTCTTCTTCCCCTACCGTAGCCTGTCCCCAGGTTTCCCCCTTCCCATACCCCGGACCAAACCCAGGTTTAGGAGAGAAAGACAACCCTGACATGGTACTAGACCGAAGGCACAAGGGCAGCGGAAAAACTCCCACAAGAATGAATAACCAGTTTGCTCTTGAATGTATAAGATGTGAATAAGATCGCTTTTTTTCCTTTCTGTATCCTGAACAAGCTCTCTGATAAAATAAAAATTGTCAGATTCAAGTTCTTGTGCCCCACAGTTCAAATTAACATTCAAATGACAATTCATGATAGATCACACAAGTGAATAGCCCTGCCAACGTCGTCTCAGAATTTTTTTGTTATCTAAGAAGAAATAGAAATGCATATCAACGAAAAATGCTGGCGGGCTAATAGTTCGGACAAGCCAACTGTCAGACAAGGGGCAAGGGGGTGACTTTGTGACATTGGCTTCTTACGCTCAAACATGTCCTTGACAGACACCTGACTGTGGGCAGATGAGCGGGAACTGCTCAAGGCGAGAGACGGAGTGGCGGATGGTTGAGAGGGGGCAAGGAGGACAGCAGTGGTTGACATGGCTGAAGATGCTGGACCATGAGGAGGATGGCGGCTTTGAGTTTGTGTGCTGCTTGTACTCATGTGTTGATCCCATAGGCGTTTGTGATGTGCGATCATGTGCCTACGCAAAGCAGTTGTACCTAGGTGGGTGTTGGACTTCCCACGACTCAGTTTCTTTTGGCACAGGTTGCAAATGGCATCGCTGTTGTCACAGGCAGACACACCAAAAAAATGCCACACTGCTGAGCGCTGCAATGACGGCATTCTGGTGGTGGACACAGCATGCGTTGATTGGCGTGCTGTCGGGCTGACCCCGGGTGCCGATGCATGCTGTCTGACTATGCCACTAGCTCCTTGCAACGACCTCCCCCTGCTTCCAACTCGTCTCCTCTCTGTCTCCCCATCTGAACTTTCCCCCTGTTCTTCTTCTCTTCTAGTGGGCACCCACGTGACATCCATGGACACATCGTCATCATCAACCGCTTCACTTGTATCTGACAACTCAGCAATGGAAGCAGCAGCGGGTACAACATCATCATCATCACACCGTACGTCCATGTGTGTAATGCTGCCTGCCTGAGACATAGACCAGATATGAGTGGCACTGTGCAGTGGCAGAGGTCTGCAGAGTACATGCTGTAGGCCTGACACACCCGCTTGAAGACAACTAACTGCTATTAGCTTACACTGGAAAACTTTTATTCTTTGTAAAAGCACGCTACAGAGACACCAGATATGAGTGGCAACTGTCAAAGTACGCTGGCAGGGTTCTGCAGGGCACACGTTGAAGGCCTGAAACACCCGCTTTAAGGACACTGACTGCTATTAGCTTACACTGGAAAACTTTTTTTCTTTCTAAAAGCACGCTACAGAGACACCAGATATGAGTGTCAACTGTCAAAGTCCACTGGCAGGGTTCTGCAGGGCACACGCTAAAGGAAGGCCTGAAACACCCGCTTTAAGGACACTGACTGCTATTAGCTTACACTGGAAAACTTTTTTTCTTTGTAAAAGCACCTTACAGAGACACCAGATATGAGTGGCAAATTACACTTGCTGAGGTTGGCAGAGCACACGCTGAAGGCCTGACACCTAGATACTTGCAGACAACTAACTGCTATTAGCTTACAGTGAAACACTTTTTTTGTTTTTAAAGGCACGCTATAGTCACACCAGATATGAGTGGTGGCACTGGGCAAATGGGCACAGTATCCACTGAGCCTGACACAGAAGCTGGCAGACTTCTAACTGCTCTCCAATCTATTACAGTGAAAAAAGTTTTTTGGTTTTAAATGCATGCTATAGAGACACCAGATATGAGTGGCAAATTACACTTGCTGAGGTTGGCAGAGCACACGCTGAAGGCCTGACACCCAGACGCTTGCAGACAACTAACTGCTATTAGCTTACAGTGAAACACTTTTTTTTTTTCTTATAATTTATTTGATTTTAGTTGTCAGACATACAAAAACATACAAAAAGACAGTACACACTACACAATGCATTACCATCAACAGGAATATATATATATAAAGTGCATAATTAACAATTTCTCTCTCCTTTGAGAGGATATTACTGCCTTATCCCTAATTCAAAATTAATCCGCCTATCTTGTGCTCAGAAGTGTCATTACATCGTGAATCAATTCTTAGAGTTAAAGTGGAGTTATTTCTATGAATGTGAATTTCTCGTATTCTTTTTTTCGTCTCTCTTTCCTTTCTCTCACTTTCAATGCTCTCTTCTCCTCCCTCTTTACTTCACTCTTTATTCCTCTCTCTCCCAGTGGAGGCACTTCTTAACTATCTTATTTCATGTGCTTTCATTACTGTGATGGACTTAACATACACATAACACTAATATGCATTGCAAAACCCTTCTTGGGGAACATACGTGGGCCGCTGTATCTTAGTCTATGTTCAAAAAAGCAAAAGAAAAATGATGTTATCCTAATTGTTTTATCCAGGAATTTGTCTAATCAATCTCTCTATTTTTTCCTTCCAGAATTTACTGACTTCTCTGATTTTTGTAGACTGGTACCCCAAGGCCTCCATAGTTAATTGGTATTGGACTTGTGAATATAATTGGTCCTGTGTAAAAATCGCACTACTCTTCCAATTTCTTGCGATTATTATTTTTGTTGCAGCAACAAAGTGGACATATATAAATCTTTCTTTAAAGTGAAGTAATTGTAGGTTTAAATGGAATAGGCCGTTATGCTGACCTCTAGGAATATTTGTCTCTGTAATATACTCCAAAGATTCAAAGGTCATGTACCACAAATTTTTAACTTTACTACATTCCCACCATATATGACCAAAAGACCCCTCTTTTTCGTTACATCTCCAACACAATGAAGAGTTAGAGGTATTCATTTTGGACATTCTGGTGGGAACTAAATACCATCGATTCATTAATTTAAATAATACCTCAAGAAGATTCAGACAGTGGATTATTTTGCCTGTTTGAAATATTACTTGATCCCATTCAACCTTGAAAATCTGTACATTCATTTCGCTACTCCATTTCTGCATATTAACATTCCTACTAGGTGCCTCAATTTGTAGGAGAGCGCTTCTTGCCTTCGACACTATTTGTGGTACATTATCATTTTTTAATAGAGCTGTCAAATTTTCTATTCCCTCTATGGGTCGATATAACAAAAATTGTTGGATAAAACCTCTGATTCTTAGGTAATTATCCCACTCCTGCCTGGGTAGCGAATATTCATGTACCAGGGTTTCGAATGGTTTGATTTTATCTCCCAATATTATTTGATTTATAAAGTTAATACCCTTCGTTGTCCATGCACTTATATTTATATCCTTCATCCTTAGATGAATAATATTGAAGTTAAAATTTCCCAATATTTTATTACCTATTCCGCATTTCGTCCTCAACTTTTCCCATTCCATCAGAATTGATTGCAAACAACTATTTGAGGAACACACCTTCTTAATTCTTTCATCTTGTTTGGTTAACCAGATTAATTGGTACAAATTATCTGTTTCTGTCATCTCCTTTTCTAATTGGTACCAACCCAGTTCCTCAGAACTTAAGAGTTGCGTTTTATAAATATGAAACATCATATTAGCTACATAGATTGTATTAATATTCGGAAAATTTATCCCTCCTTTCCTAATTTTCTGCATCAAAAGTTGTTTATTCATCCTCGGCCTTTTTCCTTTCCAGATAAAATTATTTATATCTCGTTGTATCATATATAGCCATGGTTGTGGCATTCTCAAGGGGATCATGCGGAATAAGTAGGACCATTTGGGAAGTAAATATGAATTGACCAAATTAATTCTACCCCACCAGGACAGTTCAGTTTGTCCCCATATTTTTAATGACTCGTGGGTTGATCTATATGTTTTTAAAAAATGTATTTGCATTGTATCTTTTAAGTCATCAGTAATCATTATTCCCAGATAAGATATTATGTTTTTGTTACAGTTAAATTTATATTTGTCTCTTATATATTGGCAACATTCTCTAGAGATATTTATAGCTATATAGGTGGATTTATTTACATTTATTTTATAATTTGAAATCAAACCATATTTATCTACCTCTTCCATCAAGGCACCAAGCGATTCGACAGGGTCGGTTAAGGTCACAATCAGATCATCTGCATATAGATTTAATTTGAATTATTTCTCTCTATAGCTAAAGCCTTTTATTTGAAGATTATTTCTTATATTAATAGCTAGTATCTCCATTGTCATAATATATAAAATGGGCGATAGGGGGCAACCCTGTCTCGTTCCATTTTTTAGTGTGAACCAGTCAGCGCATATATTTGGAGCCACTGTTCTTGCTTCTGGACCTTCATATAGTGCCAGAATTGCTTTAAGCATCCACCCCTGTATGCCGAACTTTTCCATAGTTTTCCTTAAGAAGACCCAACCGACCCTGTCGAAAGCTTTCTCCGCGTCTACTGCCAAAATAAACAGAGAAGTTTTATTCCTTTGAGCTGCATCTATCAAATCGAGTAGTCTTCTAGAATTGTCAACTGGATCTCTCCCCTGTATAAAGCCAATTTGATCATTTTTTATTATCTTATCCATGAGTCCCTTTAGTCTATTGGCCAAAACTGATGAAAAAATCTTAACGTCCGTGTTGATTAAAGAAATAGGTCTGTAATTTTCCACCTTTAAGGGATCCTTATTTTCTTTTAAGATTGGAAGGATATTTGCTCTTAACATCTCAGGAGGAAATTTACCTACTGAGACTATTTCAATAAACATATTGGTTAAATGACAAACTATATGGTTTTTAAAGGATTTATAAAATATATTTACAAAACCGTCTGGGCCTGGCATCTTAACTGGTTTTAACTTGTTTATTGCTGCCTCCACTTCCTGGACTGTAATAGGAACATTTAACTTATTTCTTTGCTCCTCCTTAAGTTTAGGTATATTGCTGTTACTCAAAAAATCCTCATCATTCATTTTCGAAGGAATTAAGTTATACAGGGCCTCATAATATTTATTAAATCTCTCACCTATTTTTTTTGGATCTAGATAAACTCCTTCCTCATCCACTATCTTTACTATTTTATTGGAGCTGATTTTATCTCTTAATTTTTTAGTCATAATCCTGTTTGCTCGGTTTCCTTTATAATAGTAATTCGCTTTCAGTTTCTTCATAACCTTAGAGTTTTTTTCTATAAAGACGTTATTAATTTTATTTGGGATTTTTTTCAGGGCATCTGCATTTAATTTAGAAGGAGACTGCTTATTCTCATTCGAAGCCTTTTTTAATTCCTCTTGAAGTTCCAGAAAAAAATTATTATTTTGTGCCTTATACCTTGTTTGTATACTTATTATATTGCCTCTAATGGTAGATTTAAATGCACACCAATTGTTTGTATATGAAGTGTCATTTGGATCATTTTCAAGAAAAAAAGTTTCAATTTGTTTTTCTAATATATCAATATGGATCTTAGATTTTAACAAATTATCATTCATGCGCCAGGTTTCACGATTAATCCTGGTCCATTGATTTTTCGTCTCCCACATATTAATACTGTGGTCTGACCAGGTATTATCCAATATCTTACAGTATTTGATATTTGATAATGCTGTTATGTTACCCCAAACCATGTCGATTCGGGAGTGGGACAGATGCACATGCGAAAAATAAGTATATTCCAATGAGTCAGGATTAATCGTTCTCCATAGATCGAAATAGTCAAAGTTAATCATGTTTCTCTTAATAGATTTCGCTAACTTATCTGTTCTTTTTTGATGTAATAAAGTTACTGTTGTCTTTTTATCTAGTATCGGGTCCAATACACTATTGAAATCCCCAGCTACCAAACACATGCCTATTTTAATAGGTTCCATTAAACCCAGAACTTTTTTTAGGGTTGGGGCGGGAAAATCATTAGGAAGATATATGTTCGTCAATGTATATGGTATCTCATTCAGTTTACAGCAAACTATTACATATCTACCGTTCTTATCTATAATTTGATGTAATATGTCTACTTTTAGTGTGTGAGAAAAGACTATTGCTACACCTCTTTGCTTTTTCCCACTTAATGAGGAATGTATCACAGTAGGGAATTTTCCACCCCCCCAACCATGATTATCCGTATCTGACCAGTGGGTTTCTTGAAAGAAACCCACTTCTACTTTATTTCTTAGCATGTAGTTATATATTAAAGATTTTTTATTTGCAGTATTTAGACCCTGGACATTAACCGAAATCATCTTAACCATTTTAAATCATAGACCCTAAATACCACTGTCCCCAAGAGAGTTGCAATGCATTTACATAGAATACAAATAGTCCATTTATCATAGACCAAAAATGTCAGACATACAAAAACATACAAAAAGACAGTACACACTACACAATGCATTACCATCAACAGGAATATATATATATAAAGTGCATAATTAACAATTTCTCTCTCCTTTGAGAGGATATTACTGCCTTATCCCTAATTCAAAATTAATCCGCCTATCTTGTGCTCAGAAGTGTCATTACATCGTGAATCAATTCTTAGAGTTAAAGTGGAGTTATTTCTATGAATGTGAATTTCTCGTATTCTTTTTTTCGTCTCTCTTTCCTTTCTCTCACTTTCAATGCTCTCTTCTCCTCCCTCTTTACTTCACTCTTTATTCCTCTCTCTCCCAGTGGAGGCACTTCTTAACTATCTTATTTCATGTGCTTTCATTACTGTGATGGACTTAACATACACATAACACTAATATGCATTGCAAAACCCTTCTTGGGGAACATACGTGGGCCGCTGTATCTTAGTCTATGTTCAAAAAAGCAAAAGAAAAATGATGTTATCCTAATTGTTTTATCCAGGAATTTGTCTAATCAATCTCTCTATTTTTTCCTTCCAGAATTTACTGACTTCTCTGATTTTTGTAGACTGGTACCCCAAGGCCTCCATAGTTAATTGGTATTGGACTTGTGAATATAATTGGTCCTGTGTAAAAATCGCACTACTCTTCCAATTTCTTGCGATTATTATTTTTGTTGCAGCAACAAAGTGGACATATATAAATCTTTCTTTAAAGTGAAGTAATTGTAGGTTTAAATGGAATAGGCCGTTATGCTGACCTCTAGGAATATTTGTCTCTGTAATATACTCCAAAGATTCAAAGGTCATGTACCACAAATTTTTAACTTTACTACATTCCCACCATATATGACCAAAAGACCCCTCTTTTTCGTTACATCTCCAACACAATGAAGAGTTAGAGGTATTCATTTTGGACATTCTGGTGGGAACTAAATACCATCGATTCATTAATTTAAATAATACCTCAAGAAGATTCAGACAGTGGATTATTTTGCCTGTTTGAAATATTACTTGATCCCATTCAACCTTGAAAATCTGTACATTCATTTCGCTACTCCATTTCTGCATATTAACATTCCTACTAGGTGCCTCAATTTGTAGGAGAGCGCTTCTTGCCTTCGACACTATTTGCGGTACATTATCATTTTTTAATAGAGCTGTCAAATTTTCTATTCCCTCTATGGGTCGATATAACAAAAATTGTTGGATAAAACCTCTGATTCTTAGGTAATTATCCCACTCCTGCCTGGGTAGCGAATATTCATGTACCAGGGTTTCGAATGGTTTGATTTTATCTCCCAATATTATTTGATTTATAAAGTTAATACCCTTCGTTGTCCATGCACTTATATTTATATCCTTCATCCTTAGATGAATAATATTGAAGTTAAAATTTCCCAATATTTTATTACCTATTCCGCATTTCGTCCTCAACTTTTCTTACAGTATTTGATATTTGATAATGCTGTTATGTTACCCCAAACCATGTCGATTCGGGAGTGGGACAGATGCACATGCGAAAAATAAGTATATTCCAATGAGTCAGGATTAATCGTTCTCCATAGATCGAAATAGTCAAAGTTAATCATGTTTCTCTTAATAGATTTCGCTAACTTATCTGTTCTTTTTTGATGTAATAAAGTTACTGTTGTCTTTTTATCTAGTATCGGGTCCAATACACTATTGAAATCCCCAGCTACCAAACACATGCCTATTTTAATAGGTTCCATTAAACCCAGAACTTTTTTTAGGGTTGGGGCGGGAAAATCATTAGGAAGATATATGTTCGTCAATGTATATGGTATCTCATTCAGTTTACAGCAAACTATTACATATCTACCGTTCTTATCTATAATTTGATGTAATATGTCTACTTTTAGTGTGTGAGAAAAGACTATTGCTACACCTCTTTGCTTTTTCCCACTTAATGAGGAATGTATCACAGTAGGGAATTTTCCACCCCCCCAACCATGATTATCCGTATCTGACCAGTGGGTTTCTTGAAAGAAACCCACTTCTACTTTATTTCTTAGCATGTAGTTATATATTAAAGATTTTTTATTTGCAGTATTTAGACCCTGGACATTAACCGAAATCATCTTAACCATTTTAAATCATAGACCCTAAATACCACTGTCCCCAAGAGAGTTGCAATGCATTTACATAGAATACAAATAGTCCATTTATCATAGACCAAAAATAGCCTTATGGGCAATACACCCAGTCTGACCCAACACAGCCTAGCTCCTAGAGGGTTGTCTTTCAACCTGCCCCCAAAGGGCCATCTATGTCCACGTGATATGATATCTTTAGTTACCATATCTCGGTATTTGTGTCAACGAAAAGTTGACACTTGGTGGGGCGATATAGTATCGGGATGACCAAAAATCCTATCCTATTCCTTAATTTGGGAACACTCTACCATCTCGGATGACTACTTTTCCTCCCTTTCCCCTCTTTTTTCTTTTTCTCCCTTTTCCCTTAAAAAAAAAAAACAAAAAAAAAAACGTGATTTATTTGCATATATATTCCTCAAATTTATGTATACCCCCACTATATTCGTATGAATTTAAGTCTACTGAAACGCATAGCCAATCCACCCAAAAACTGTATAGTTTTCCCCACAGTGTAACACAGTCAATCCTTTTATAGTAATAGTAATAGTTCTTCCCCTACTACTTGTGCATATTACCAATCATCAATACTGTTGGGTTTCTATTACATCAGTGTTTATATAAAAAAAAAAAAAAAAAAAGAGAGAATCTTCCTAGTCATAAATACATAAATAAAAATTATAATTGTCCTCTTTCATCCGGAGAGCTTCAGGGCTTCTGCATTTAATAATTGTTATGTTGGTCCTGGTGTTAATGTTTCTTCCATCCATTTTCTCAACTCGACCGAAGTTGTAAATTTTTCATTTTTTCCTTTCCAGAAGATCCTTAAACATTTGGGGAAACCTCATATGTATTTCACTTCTTTAGCTCTTAACACAATTAATTCTTGAATGAAGCTTTTCCGCCATATTCTTGTGTAAAAAGATAGATCTGGAAAAATCTTCAAATTCTTAAATCTCTCTTCCAAGACCGGATTATTTCTTAATGAACTCATTATTTGGTTTTTAATATGGAAAGATTGAAATTTAACAATTACATCTCTTGGTAATGTTTCTGCTACATTTCTGGGTCTGGGTAGCCTATGGAATCTATCCAATTCAGAATCTTTTAAATCATCTTGGGATAATACAGACTCGAAATATTCCATTAGAAATTTTTTCAATATAGAGTCAGTGACTTGTTCAGGGATGTTACGAATTCTTATGTTGGTTCTCCTGGAACGATCTTCCAGGTCATTTAATTTATCCTCTAGTTGTTCTACTCTTAATTGCAGATCTGTTGTTATTGACTCCATATGTGCATATTTTATAACAGTTTGCGTCAACTTATCCTCTATAGATTCCAATTGGACTTTCATGGTTCTCAGTTCTTGTTTTAAATCAGATGAGCCTTTTTGGATGTCTTCTTTAATGCTCTCCTGAAATTTATCCAGGTAATTAATTAAGGTCTCTTCAGTGAGGGGTTTACCCACTTGTGCAGCATGAGAGGGATTGTGGTTGGGGATGGGGGGAGGGGAATGATCCTGATTTTCAGAAGGCAATTGAGATTTATTTTGAGAAGGAGAAAAATAACCTGATAATCTTTTCTCAATAACAAGATCTTTTTTTTCTCTCTTTCTTTTCTCCTCCTGTGGTTTTCTAGTTGTCATTTTGTGTTATTACTTTATTTTATTTTTATATATTTTTTCTATTTTTCCTTTCATTCTTTCTTTCTTTCTATTTTTTTTTCCCCTTTTTTCTTCACTCTTTAGTATTTTTTTTTTTTTTGGCTTTATTCCTTCCTCCTTATTTTTACTCTCCTCCCGAATCTCCTTTCTTCTTTATAATAGTTCTCCGTGTTGTACTATCTGCCCTCCTCACGACCCACCACTCTTCTGCCCTCTCACTTCAAATTTTGCAAGCATAAAGAAAAACACAGTCACTTATCTTGTTGCTGCAGTTTTGCGGCTCCCTACTCCTCCTCAAGACCTGAGTACATCTCCAAACCAGGGGCTCCCAGACACCAGCTCAGGCAGCAGCATTCCGTCTTCCAGGAGAAAAAAAAAAAAAATGTTGAACGCTGTCGCGCATGTGTCGAGCACTAAACAGAGACCCCGGTCGTTGCGATATTACGGTTGCTGCAGATATCGTCCTCTCGTCCTCTCGAGCGTTCCCACCAGCCGCCAAGAAAGCTCCCGCCGGTCACCCCTCAACACATCGCCCCTCCTCCTCCGTTGACGCTCACACACGCGCCCACGCGCCACTTTTTTTGTTTTTAAAGGCACGCTATAGTCACACCAGATATGAGTGGTGGCACTGGGCAAATAGGCACAGTATCCACTGAGCCTGACACAGAAGCTGGCAGACAACTAACTGCTCTTCAATCTATTACAGTGAAAAAAGTTTTTTGTTTTTTAAATGTCAAGCTTAAGCTATTGTGACACCAGATATGAGTGGTGGCACTGGGCAAATGGGCACAGTATCCACTGAGCCTGACACAGAAGCTGGCAGACAACTAAATGCTCTTCAATCTATTACAGTGAAAAAAAGTTTTTATTTTTAAATGTCAAGCTTAAGCTATTGTGACACCAGATATGAGTGGTGGCACTGGGCAAATGGGCACAGTATCCACTGAGCCTGACACAGAAGCTGGCAGACAACTAACTGCTCTTCAATCTATTACAGTGAAAAAATAAATATTTTTAAATGTCAAGCTTAAGCTATTGTGACACCAGATATGAGTGGTGGCACTGGGCAAATGGTCACAGTATCCACTGAGCCTGACACAGAAGCTGGCAGGCAGGCAACTGCAATTACATTACACAGAAAAAAAAAAGCAGACTGATGTTCTAGCCCTAAAAAGGGCTTTTTGGGGTGCTGTTCTTACAGCAGAGATCAGATGAGTCCTTCAGGACTGTAGTGGACACTGAATACCCTAGCCTAGCTATCAATTTCCCTATCTAATGAACAGCAGCTACACTTTCCCTCCTCTCACTAAGCATGCAGCTTCAGAATGAATCTAAAATGGATGCTGGGAGGGAGGTGGGAGGGTGTGGAAGGGAGGGTCTGCTGCTAATTTGCTGGAATGTGTCTGCTGACCGTGAGGCACAGGGTCATAGTTTGCTCAATGATGACGAATAGGGGGCGGATCGAACCGCCCATGTGTTCGCCCTCGGCGGCGAACGCGAACACGCTATTTTCGCCAGGAACAATTCGCCGGCGAACAGTTCGGTACATCACTAAATATAAAGAATGGAAGAGTAGAGATAGCTAAACTTAAAGAGAAAGCGTAGGGAAAACATAGCTAATAATATAAGATAAAAGGTTCGTTGGACTAAACTTATCCGCCTTAATTTCTCAGTAGAACTTAGTGTGTGTATAATACTACACACAAGAGGACGGTAGAGTGGAAACCTTTAGTCAATACTTCCAGAATGAGAGTAGTGGGTAATGTATGTGTATGTTTTTTTTTGTAGTACAATGTAATTGTCTAGGTATTTGTATGTTCTTCAGCATTAGGGTGAGTAAACGAGTCGGTCGGGGGAGGTCTTTGGATTTATTTGGGATGAGATATTGCTATGATTAGATTAGTTACTGAAAGATTCAGGGTCTTAATATTCCGCATAAAAGGTGGGCTCTAATTTATATAAATATCTTCCATAGTGATATATATTTAAACACTTAACTCTTTACTGTTTACTCTTTACTTATGTATGGCATTCTCTCACATAATGATTATTTACAAACAGAAAATATACAAATTGATCGAGATCCTGAAGGAAGATTTAATATTTTAGTATGCACTATCAATGGTGAATTGTTTACCCTGATTAATATTTATCTCTCCAATACAAATCCCTTAAGATCTATTCTCTTGAGACCTGAAAAAGTTACAATAGGCACACAAATAAGAGCAGGTGATATTAACTGTATAGTACAGGGGTAGGCAACCTTTTAGCAGCACTGTGCCGAAATAGGATTGTGATGTCCCGTAGCGTGCCGGTCTTTTTTTTTTTTTTTTTAAATTGAGGTGTGTATGTTGCTGTATTCTGCTTATGTTAGTTATACTGTAGTTGCTTTGTATCATTGCATTTGTGCTTATATGAGCGATTATATTGTATATGTTCATGAGTAGTTTGTGGTATCGTATATGATATCTAGGAATGTTGGCTGTGTATGGGGGCTGCTTGTGGAATTGTGTGTGTGGATGGTCACATTGTGTGTTTGATAGTGTGTGTGTATGTGTGGGGGCTGTTTGGGTTATTGCATGTGAGAGGCTGCATGTGGTGTTATGTGCATGTATGTGGATTGTCAGTGGTGTTGAGTTTGTGCGGATTGTGTGTATATTTGTATGTGCGCTGTTTGTATTATTTGTATAAGGGGAGGGTTATTATGCATCTCTGAGTATATCTAGCAGTGTGAGTGGTTTCCCTGGGTTCCAATGGGGACCAGGCTTGCCAGGTACAAGTCAAGGACAGGAGCTGCAGGCTGCTCTTCTCCAGTGTGGATTCCCATTCACAAGTGCTGGAATGAAGTGATCTGAGATCACGTCCTCTACGTGCCGCAATGCATAAATTGAGGATTGCCCATCACCACCTTTTCATATAAGCAGATTTCTGAAGATTCCCTGGGACTCTTGATAGGCCGGAGCCTGTTTGGCTCTAGCAGCCTTGAGTGCCGTGCAAAGACACCTTGAGTGCCGTGCAAAGACACCTTGAGTGCCGTGCACGGCACTAGTGCCGTAGGTTGCCTACCCCTGGTATAGTAGATGTGGAACTTGATAAATCTAGTACTAAAAATAAAAATGTAGATAAAAGAAGTATTAAAAACTCAAAAACATTTAATAAACTGTTGAAAGAGAATGCATTATTTGATATTATGATTAGAGATTATTCTTTTCATTCATGGCCTCATGACTCACAATCAAGAATTGATTTAGTTTTGAGAAACCAAAACTTATTAGAAAGAGTCAAGAGAATTCAAACCAGACCCATGATTTGGTCAGATCATAATAGTGTTGTTATGGAAATAAAATACAATAAAAAGAGGCATCCTAATTCAGCAAGGAGGTTGGATGAAACTATTTTAGCAAATAAGGAGAATAGAGAGTTCTTAGAAAACATGTCAACATGCTTCTTCAATGAGAATCAAACCACAGAGTTTAAAGAGGTAACGATTTGGTGTACATACAAAGCGGTGATTAGAGGACATTGTGTAAAATTAATTAAAATTAAAAAAAGAAAGCAGTACTAAGTCTATCAGAGTTGTTTATCCAACTATATAAAATATCCAATTATTATGTTATGTTATTAATTATATAGGGCCAACCAATTCTGAAGCGCTTTACAGTTGGTGGACGCAGGGATGTATTTACCACAAGGCAAACAAGGTATTTGCCTAGTGCGGCACTTTCGGGGGGGCACCAAAAAATGCCACCCCAAGCTCCCAGACAAATGCCTTGCTTGCCTTGTGTTTTGCTCGTCTTGTGTACTGTGAGTGTAGCTGTCAGTGTGTGTCTGTGAGTGAGTGAAAGTGTGTGTCTTTCAGTGAGAATGGATGTGCCTGTGAGTGTGTGTCAGTGTGTGTATGTCATTTTATGTGTATCTGAGAGTGTGTGCTTGTCAGTGAGTGGGTGTGTCAGTGTGTGTCTGTTAATGAAAGTTTGTGTTAGTTAAACAGTGTGTGCTTATGACTGTATGTGTGTGCCAATGACTGTGTATTTTTCAGTGAGTGTATATCAGTGCATGTAGAAACATAGAAACATAGAAACATAGAAACATAGAAACATAGAATGTGACGGCAGATAAGAACCATTCGGCCCATCTAGTCTGCCCAGTTTTCTAAATACTTTCATTAGTCCCTGGCCTTAAATTATAGTTAGGATAGCCTTATGCATATCCCACGCATGCTTAAACTCCTTTACTGTGTTAACCTCTACCACTTCAGCTGGAAGGCTATTCCATGCATCCACTACCCTCTCAGTAAAGTAATACTTCCTGATATTATTTTTAAACCTTTGTCCCTCTAATTTTAGACTATGTCCTCTGGTTGTGGTAGTTATTCTTCTTTTAAATATAGTCTCCTCCTTTACTGTGTTGATTCCCTTTATGTATTTAAATGTTTCTATCATATCCCCCCTATCTCGTCTTTCCTCCAAGCTATACATGTTAAGATCCTTTAACCTTTCCTGGTAAGTTTTATCCTGCAATCCATGAACCAGTTTAGTAGCCCTTCTTTGAACTCTCTCTAAGGTATCAATATCCTTCTGAAGATAGGGTCTCCAGTACTGTGTACAGTACTCCAAGTGAGGTCTCACCAGTGTTCTGTACAATGGCATGAGCACTTCCCTCTTTCTACTGCTAATACCTCTCCCTATACAACCAAGCATTCTGCTAGCATTTCCTGCTGCTCTATTACATTGTCTGCCTACCTTTAAAGGGACACTATAGTCACCTGAACAACTTCAGCTTAATGAGGTTGTTTAGGTGAGTGCTACAGCTACCCGGAGCCTTTTTCTTGTAAGCACTGTATTTTCTGAGAAAATGCAGTGTTTACATTGGAAGCTTGGAACACCTCTTGTTGCAGTCAATCAGACGGCCACCAGAGGGACTTCCGAGTTCAGAGGCCCTAAAAAGGCCTCTCGTCCGATGCATTCTGGGTGAATGCATCAGACGGGCTATCAGCACACAAAGCACTGTGAACGCGCTTTGTGTGCTGACAGCCTGTCAGCACTGCTGTGGGCGTGGCTTCAGCTGACAGCTGAAGCCCGAACCCACAGGGATGCTGTCTGGCCACAATAGTGGTTGAAGGGAGGGGGGGGACGGACCTACTCTCCTCCCCCCCCCCCCCCCGGCCCCCACCCCTGAGTGGTGAGTGGGGGCCCTAAAAATAAGGGTGGCACATACTGCCCCCCCGGCCCCCACCCCTGTGCGGCGGGTGGGGGCACTAAAATTATCAATAAGGGGGGACCTATTGTCCCCCCCCGGCCCCCACCCCTGTGCGGTGGGTGGGGGCCTTAAAATAAAAAATAAGGGGGGGACATACTGCCCTCCCCCCCGGCCCCCACCCCTGTGCGGCGGGTGGGGGCCCTAAAATTCACAATAAGGGGGGGGGGCCTACTGCCCCCCCCCCGGCCCCCACCCCTGAGCGGTGGGTGGGGGCCCTAAAATTCACAATAAGGGGGGGGACCTACTGCCCCCCCCCCGGCCCCCACCCCTGAGCGGTGGGTGGGGGCCCTAAAATTCACAATAGGGGGGGGACCTACTGTCCCCCTCCGGCCCCCACCCCTGTGCGGCGGGTGGGGGCCCTAAAATTCACAATAAGGGGGGGGACCTACTGCCCCCCCCCGGCCCCCACCCCTGAGCGGTGGGTGGGGGCCCTAAAATTATCAATAGGGGGGGACCTATTGTCCCCCCCCGGCCCCCACCCCTGAGCGGTGGGTGGGGGCCCTAAATACAAAGGGGGTGGGGACCCTAGTTAACCCTCTCCCCCCCCCCCCCAAAAAAAAAAACTTATCTCCCTACCTACCCCCTCACCCTAAAAATAATGAGGGGGGACCCTTTAACTAAAAACCTGTAAAGAAAAAAAAAATAAGATAAAAACAACTTACCATTCGATGTTTTCTTTCTTCTAAAATCTTCTTTCTTCAGCCCCAAAAAAGGCCAAATAAAAATCCATAATAACCGACGCAATAAAAAAAAAAAAAAAAAAAACCCGAGCGCAAAAAAAATAATCCATCTTCACCCATGGAGGGCTCCGCGCAGACTGAGCTCCGCAGGGCGGGGGAAGGCTTATAAAGCCTTGCCCCGCCCTGCAATTAGGCTAAGAACACTCTGATTGGTGGGTTTAAGCCAATCAGAGTGCTCTTTGTCATTTTACAAGCGTGGGAAAGTTCTTTGGAATTTTCCCACGCTTGTAAAATGACACAGAGCAATGTGATTGGATGGCTTGAAATCCATCCAATCACAGTGCTCTTTGTCATTTTACAAGCGTGGGAAAGTTCTTTGGAATTTTCCCACGCTTGTAAAATGACACAGAGCACTGTGATTGGATGGATTTCAAGCCATCCAATCACATTGCTCTGTGTCATTTTACAAGCGTGGGAAAATTCCAAAGAACTTTCCCACGCTTGTAAAATGACAAAGAGCACTGTGATTGGATGGCTTGAAATCCATCCAATCACAGTGCTCTTTGTCATTTTACAAGCGTGGGAAAATTCCAAAGAACTTTCCCACGCTTGTAAAATGACACAGAGCACGGTGATTGGATGGCTAGAAATCCATCCAATCACAGTGCTCTTTGTCATTTTACAAGCGTGGGAAAATTCCAAAGAACTTTCCCACGCTTGTAAAATGACACAGAGCACTGTGATTGGATGGCTTGAAATCCATCCAATCACAGTGCTCTGTGTCATTTTACAAGCGTGGGAAAATTCCAAAGAACTTTCCCACGCTTGTAAAATGACAAAGAGCACTCTGATTGGCTTAAACCCACCAATCAGAGTGTTCTTAGCCTAATTGCAGGGCGGGGCAAGGCTTTATAAGCCTTCCCCCGCCCTGCGGAGCTCAGTCTGCGCGGAGCCCTCCTTGGGTGAAGATGGATTATTTTTTTTTGCGCTCGTTTTTTTTTTTTTTTTTTTTAATTGCGTCGGTTATTATGGATTTTTATTTGGCCTTTTTGGGGGCTGAAGAAAGAAGATTTTAGAAGAAAGAAAACATCGAATGGTAAGTTGATTTTATCTCATTTTTTTACAGGTTTTTAGTTAATGGTCCCCCCTCATTATTTTTAGGGTGAGGGGGGTAGGTAGGGAGATATTTTTTTTTGGGGGGGGGAGGGTTAACTAGGGTCCCCCCCCCCTTTGTATTTAGGGCCCCCACCCACCGCTCAGGGGTGGGGGCCGGGGGGGGACAATAGGTCCCCCCCCCTTATTGATAATTTTAGGGCCCCCACCCGCCGCTCAGGGGTGGGGGCCGGGGGTGGGGGACAGTAGGTCCCCCCCCCTTATTGATAATTTTAGGGCCCCCACCCGCCGCTCAGGGGTGGGGGCCGGGGGGGGGACAGTAGGTCCCCCCCCCTTATTGATAATTTTAGGGCCCCCACCCGCCGCTCAGGGGTGGGGGCCGGGGGGGGGACAGTAGGTCCCCCCCCTTATTGATCATTTTAGGGCCCCCACCCGCCGCTCAGGGGTGGGGGCCGGGGGGGGGGACAGTAGGTCCCCCCCCTTACTGATCATTTTAGGGCCCCCACCCGCCGCACAGGGGTGGGGGCCGGGGGGGGGACAGTAGGTCCCCCCCCCTTACTGATCATTTTAGGGCCCCCACCCGCCGCTCAGGGGTGGGGGCCGGGGGGGGGCAGTAGGTCCCCCCCCTCATTGATAATTGTAGGGCCCCCACCCGCCGCTCAGGGGTGGGGGCCGGGGGGGGACAGTAGGTCCCCCCCTCATTGATAATTTTAGGGCCCCCACCCGCCGCACAGGGGTGGGGGCCGGGGGGGGACAGTAGGTCCCCCCCTCATTGATAATTCTAGGGCCCCCACCCGCCGCACAGGGGTGGGGGCCGGGGGGGGGACAGTAGGTCCCCCCCCTCATTGATAATTTTAGGGCCCCCACCCGCCGCACAGGGGTGGGGGCCGGGGGGGACAGTAGGTCCCCCCCTCATTGATAATTTTAGGGCCCCCACCCGCCGCACAGGGGTGGGGGCCGGGGGGGGGGACAGTAGGTCCCCCCCCCTCATTGATAATTTTAGGGCCCCCACCCGCCGCACAGGGCGGGTGGGGGCCCTAAATTATTATTGATAATTTTAGAAAGCGAGCTGAGCTGTCAGTCAGACAGCTCAGCTCGCGAACGCGCATTCCCCGCACATGCGCGGTAAAGCGCTCAGGTTCTTCATAGGGCGGCATTCAATGCCGCTCTATGAAGAACGCGATTGGTCCAGCGCGAAGCCGTCCCATTGGGCCCCGCGATTTCGTCATTTTGACGAAAAAGAGGGCGCGGCCTAGCGGGGAGCTCGGCGCTGGAACGGAGGTAAGTTTTTAATATAAAAACACCGATTTTTTTTTTTTTAATGAATGAAAGTTCATATAAAAGCAAGAAGGAAGGCTGGGGGACCTGTCTTTCTTGCTTTTATATGGTGACTATAGAGTCCCTTTAAGTCATCAGAAATAATCACCCCTAAATCCCTTTCCTCAGATGTTGAGGTTAGGACTCCATCAAATATTCTGTACTCTGCCCTTGGGTTTTTACGTCCAAGATGCATTATCTTGCACTTATCCACATTAAATGTCAGTTGCCACAACTCTGACCATTTTTCTAGTTTACCTAAAACATTTTCCATTTGGCTTATCCCTCCTGGAACATCAACCCTGTTACATATCTTAGTATCATCCGCAAAAAGACACACCTTACCATTAAGACCTTCTGCAATATCACTAATAAAAATATTAAAGAGAATGGGTCCAAGTACAGATCCCTGAGGTACCCCACTGGTGACAAGCCCAAGCTTCGAATATACTCCATTGACTACAACCCTCTGTTGCCTGTTGCTCAGCCACTGCCTTACCCATTCAACAATATTGGAATCCAAACTCAAAGATTGTAGTTTATTGATAAGCCTTCTATGTGCAACAGTGTCAAAAGCCTTACTGAAATCTAGGTAAGCAATGTCTACTGCACCACCCTGATCTATAATTTTAGTTACCCAATCAAAAAAATCAATAAGATTATAAGATGTATCAATGAGGGCATGTGTCTGTCAGTCAAAATAGTGGGGGGGTCAAATTTAGATTTTGGGGGTGCCTGAATTTAGTGGTGCCTAGGGCAGCACAAATCCAAAATACACAAATGGGTGGACGAACAGACATGTAGTTGTAACCAGACAAGTTGGACACACAGGAACAGAGGGGTTGAGGGCCCTGCTCAATGAGCTTACATGCTAGAGGGAGTGGGGTAAAGTGACACAAAAGGTAAGGATAGTATTAGACTAAGGACAGTTGCAAGAGAGGAATCAGTCAGGAGCTATTAACAGTTTTATTGATACGCTTTTATGAAGAAGTGGGTTTTTAATGATTTTTTTGAAGGAGTGGAGACTGGGTGAGCATCTAACGGAGGAGGGAAGTGAGTTCCACAGGAACGGTGCAGCCCTCGAGAAGTCTTGAAGGCCAGCATCAGAGGAGGGAGTACGGACAGAAGATATCAGATAGTTTAACTAAGACCTTTAATAATGCGGTTAAGGAGGGATGTTTCCCCCAAGAAATGCTAAAAGACAATATATTACCTATCTTAAAGTTAGGAGAAAAGCCTTCTGAAAAGTTATCGTCCCATCTCACTTATTAATGTTGATGTCAAATTATATGCCTCTATTATTGCAGCTAGAACTAAAATGGTTTCAACCGATCTTATACACTCTGATCAAATTGGTTTTGTACCAGGAAGAATGGCTCGTAACAACGTAAGAAGGCTGATTGATTCTATTGACTTGGCGGAACAGGGAAAGAGGCCCCTCCTGATCCTGTCGCTAGATGCCGAAAAGGCCTTTGACATTATATCATGACCCATTAGCAAGAACTATAGGTCCTGACATGTGCTCCTTGGTTCGAACTAAAAAATGGGACGAGACAGGGTTGTCCCATGTCTCCTATCATATATATCTTAAGAGTCGAAGCCTTAGCTTCTAAAATAAGGGATATGAAACAGGTTGAGGGAGTTAAAATTGCCTCGGGAGACGTACAAATTTCGTTATATGCGGATGATATACTGTTGGATACCTCTAATCCTACGGCTAACCTACCTAAAGCTTTTGAAATCTTGGATGAGTATTCTCTAATTATAAGTTGAACAAGTCAAAATCTATTGCTCTATACAAAAATATAGAAACATCTGAAATAAGTATAATCCAACAGAAATACAATTTTCTCCATCCTAAAGTCTTCACATACTTGGGGGTTAAAATATGTAGTGAATCTGAAAGAATGGGGCAGAGCAGAAGTCTCGTGGTGGTGGCAGGTTAATATTTTAAAGTCCTATGTACTTCCTAAATGGATTTACATGTTTCGAATGATACCCCTGATCATCCCCATACCCGGGCTTGCTATGAGTAAAAGATCTTTTGCCAATTTTATCTGGAGAGGGAAAAAACACAGGATTAAACAGTCATTACTGTCTAATGGAATTAAGAAAGGTGGGATGGGTTTTCCTTATATTGAAGCTTATTATTAAGCTGGGATAGTTTTCCATATAGCCCTTTTAAATAAAGAACAAATAAGAAGCAAAAGATGGTTTACAATAGAAACAGAGATTTCTAACATAGAAGACCTCTCTATCTTGATCTGGAGCGCTAAGCAAGGGAACTACTCTTTATACTATATATTAAATCAGCTTATACCAATGTGGATTAAAATTAAGAAGACATTAAAAATCAATGATAAATTGTTTAATTTTCAAAAAATAGATATTATTGAGAGAGTAATTTCTACTATATCTTGAAATAATTGGAGGGAAAATAATACTAAAGGATCACTATAGGGTCAGGAACACAAACATGTATTTCTGACCCCAATAGTGTTAAAACCACCATCTAGCCCACCTGGGCCCCTCATGCCTCCATAAATATAGCAAAATCTTACTGTATTCAAGGCTGAAGCTGTAACTCTCCATGCTTTTTGCCTCAGAAAGAAAAACAAGCTGTCTGCTGACATCATCAGAAGTGGTAGCCTGATCCAATCACAGTGCTTCTCCATAGGATTGGCTGAGACTGACAAGGAGGCAGATCAGGGGCAGAGCCAGCATGATTCAAACACAGCCCTGGCCAATCTGCATCTCCTCATAGAGATGAATTGAATCAATGAATCTGTATGTGGAAAGTTCAATGTCTGCATGCAGAGGGAGGAGACACTCTGCATTTTAGGCAGTCATGACCCAGGAAGGATCTCTAACAGCCATCTGAGGAGTGGCCAGTGAAGGTATCACTAGGCTGTAATGTAAACACTGAATTTTCTCTGAAAAGACAGTGTTTACAGCAAATACAGCGAATTTCGGTTGCCGAATAGAAAGATCTTCAATTTCCTGAGAGTACATTTTTTTTTTTATCTAATAATACCATTCTTTCTAAGGGAGATCTATATAACCAGATGAAATTATTATATATATTTTTTTACATATACTTTGAAGAATCAGTTTTCTAAATGTGTTAAAATGATTGATTTAGGAAAGGCCAAAAGCATTCTGATGACAATAGTAAGATGGGAAAAAGATTTGAATATCCATATAGAAGAAGAGGAGTGGTGTTCAGCACTCTATAAAGTGAACAAAGTAGTCCATGGTCCACGCGCTTGAGATTTAGCTTTAACTCATGGTTGACATACAAACATACCCCACTACCCTGTTTTTTTCTATCTTTCCTAAATAATGTGTATTCATGCTCCATTTCCAAAGAGTATTAAACACCAGTTAAGCAAAATCTTTAACCTCAGTGTCCAAATGTATGGCCCATCTAGAGTTAAAAAGCTCTGAAGAAAGATTCTTGCCCAATAAAATAACTCTGGCCATTTCAAGTTAATTAGCTTCCCTCTCTAAGAAGAAGCTGCTGAGTGTGCCACTTCTTCAAACTCCCAGTTAATTCCAGGAGAAACCTAGGAGGTAGGGATGTTATAAGCAGGGCCGGTGCAAGGATTTTTAGCTACACAGGTGAAGATGCATTTTGCTACCCTCCTTCCCCCGCAAAAAAAGTGTATCTTCACCTGTGTGTTTTGTAACCCCCTCCCTTTTGAATTTCTTACCGTCTTTAGTGTTTTATATCTCCTCTTTTGAATGTATTACCCCTTTTGTGCTTTAGTGTATTTTATTCCCCTTTTAATGTGTCTTACAACTCCCTGTATATGTCTCTTACATCCCCCCAGCCCCTTTGGATGTCTCATACTTTCCCCCAGCCCCTTTCTGTGTTTCATTCTTACCCCAGCCCCTTTCTGTGTCTCTTTCTTTTCCTCAGCCCCTTTCTTTGTCTCTTTCTTCACCAGTTTTGCACCGGGGCCCCATGGATCGTGTGTACGCATGCATACAGAAACATACATACAGAGACATACAGGCATACAGAGACATACAGGCATACAGAGACATACATGCGTACAGAGACATACATACATACAGGCATACGGATAGATAGATACATACATACAGAGACATACATGCATACTGGCATACAGAGATATACATGCATACAGAGACATACATACCAGCATACAGAGACAACCATGCATATAGAGACATGCAGACATACATAGACATACATGCACACAGAGACATACAGAGACATACATACATACAGGCACACAGAGACATACATACATACACAGTCACAATTACATACCTACTGTACAGGCTCTGTGGAGTCCCGTCCTGCAGCCCAGCCCAATCACTGGGCGCCAGGCGCGCTGTGTGGTACACAGGGAGCAGGGATATGATGTAATTATTAACCTGCCTCCTCCACACAGCCTGCGGCAGACACTAGGGTAGGAGGCTGGGCTCCACGTGCGGTAGGATGCTGGGCGGGCGGGAAGAGGCTAAGCTCCGCTGGGCTGCGCTGAAGGTAGGTAACCGAAGTAACCGGCTGGTCAGCCTAACATTGCACCCCCAGGGCCAGTGCGCCGCCTTATGGTAGCGCCGGCCCTGTTTATAAGAAGACTACCTGATATTTTGAGTTATTTAAAAATCTAGGTAATTTAGCATTAGTGCTTATACCTCTTTCACTATTATCTAACACTACTAGTTACTTTGCCTGAGGTCTATCTCTTGAAACTCCCTCCACACATTTTCCATTTTTTTTATCTTCTTTTGGCTCAACAGCAAAAAACAAACATGATAAAGGCTGAACTTGAACAGGCATACGGATAGATAGATACATACATACAGAGACATACATGCATACTGGCATACAGAGATATACATGCATACAGAGACATACATACCAGCATACAGAGACAACCATGCATATAGAGACATGCAGACATACATAGACATACATGCACACAGAGACATACAGAGACATACATACATACAGGCACACAGAGACATACATACATACACAGTCACAATTACATACCTACTGTACAGGCTCTGTGGAGTCCCGTCCTGCAGCCCAGCCCAATCACTGGGCGCCAGGCGCGCTGTGTGGTACACAGGGAGCAGGGATATGATGTAATTATTAACCTGCCTCCTCCACACAGCCTGCGGCAGACACTAGGGTAGGAGGCTGGGCTCCACGTGCGGTAGGATGCTGGGCGGGCGGGAAGAGGCTAAGCTCCGCTGGGCTGCGCTGAAGGTAGGTAACCGAAGTAACCGGCTGGTCAGCCTAACATTGCACCCCCAGGGCCAGTGCGCCGCCTTATGGTAGCGCCGGCCCTGTTTATAAGAAGACTACCTGATATTTTGAGTTATTTAAAAATCTAGGTAATTTAGCATTAGTGCTTATACCTCTTTCACTATTATCTAACACTACTAGTTACTTTGCCTGAGGTCTATCTCTTGAAACTCCCTCCACACATTTTCCATTTTTTTTATCTTCTTTTGGCTCAACAGCAAAAAACAAACATGATAAAGGCTGAACTTGATGAATGCATGTCTCTTTTCAGCTATGTAACTATGTACTATGTAAGTGCCATTTAGTCAATACACCCAGTTGGAGTTATCTTACCTGACTTGCTACTCTTTACCAGATTTCAATGCTGATGATTTACTGTATGTAAGGGCACTTGCCAGAGAATGCTCTCCTTGAGTAGTGGGTCAACTGCCATTATCTTAGATGTCTTATACAGCTAGTTGATACATTTTGATACATTACTCTTTGAAATTCAGGTGGGTATCATAGCTTCTTTATGTGACAGTTGTTTTTCTAAAAAAATGTCTAACAAGCAGATACATTCGATACAGTGGGCTATTATATTGTTACTTTCTGCTTAGTTTTAAGGGAATGCTGTAGTCACCAAAACCAAGACAGATTAATGTAGTGGTCCTGGTGTCATAGCCTGTCCCTGCAGGCTTTTCAATATAAAAACTGCCATTTTACATTGCTGCCTAGTAACACATCTAGGGGCATTTAGACAGCATAGAGGTGTTTTGTAGTTCAGTGCACAGTATGCAGCACCTAGGTACAGCGTCTCCACGCTCTGCATAGAGACACTGAAAGCTCCCCATAGAGATGCATTGCTTAAATGCATCTCTATTAGGAGATGCTAATTGGCACATTATGATGTTGTGCTACGCATGCGCAAAATCCTCTTAAAGCATTGGATTGGCTGAGATCATTGAGATTGATGATCTGAGCCATGGACGTGGAACCTGGTGGGGCCAGGCATGGCAAGACTAGCATGGCATGGGAGAAAAGGTAAGTAAAGTCACATTTTTACTGCAATCTAAGTAGGGCTGGGAACCTAAATAGTTAGTTTGTATACACATTTGCATTCCTGACAATATAGTAATTCATTAAGCTACCATCACAATCAAGATCCTCTATTTCTTAGGTGTGCACCTCATACCCTGCTAACCATATTCACTCTGTCTTGACTGAATGATTTATACATAGTTTAACCCCTTAAGAACACATGACATGTGTGACATGTCATGATTCCCTTTTATTCCAGAAGTTTGGTCCTTAAGGGGTTAAAGGAACACTACAGCGTTAGGAATACAAATATGTAAACGGTGACTAGGGCTCTATAGCTTTAGGAATACATATTTGTATTCCTAAAGCTATAGAGCCCTAGTCACCATTTAGGTGACTAGGGCCCTGTTCTGCGGCAAATAAATGGTTAATTTTAATTTAAAGCGTATCAATTAAATAGCCCCCAACTGATTCCTCTCTTGCCACTGTCATTGGTCTAATACTATCCTTACCTTTTGTGTCACTTTACCCCACTCCCTCTAGTATGTAAACTCATTGAGCAGAGCCCTCAACCCCTCTGTTCCTGTGTGTCCAGCTTGTCTGGTTACAACTACATGTCTGTTCGTCCACCCACTGTAAAGCGCTACGGAATTTGTCGGCGCTATATAAATAATAACACAATAATATTAATAATTAACCATTTATTTGCTTACCCTAATCCAGGGGGCTCCCTCGGCACTGGTGACCTCTCCTCCTCCATCGACGTCAGCTTCCGAGTGGAGCCGAATGCGAATGCGTGGCCAGATGCGCGTGCAAATTCAAACCCACCCATAGTAAAGCATTACTTAATGCTTTCCTATGGGGATCTTTTTTGACACTGGACTCCGCGAGGAGTCAAATAAGTGTGATATACTTGTAAATCGTGGAAGCGTCCTCTAGTGGCTGTCAGGGAGACAGCCACTAGAGCCGGATTAACCCTGCAGTGTAAACATAGCAGTTTCTCTGAAACTTCTATGTTTTCAGCTGCAGGAATAAAACTAGAGGGACCTGGAACCCAGACTACTTCATTGAGCTGAAGTGGTCTGGGTGACTATAGTGGTCCTTTATTTAGGATAGTTTCAAGATGCTGTACCCCTTATATATGTAAAAGGATTTGTGTATGATTTCACTTTTTTTACCCACCTCACTGTTTATTTCTATTGATGTAGCCTGACAAAGACAAACGATGTTAAGATTGAAACGTTGCTCTGTAGCATTTGAGTTCCAATAAACCTGCCTAAAAAAATTAACGTTGTGAGTGCCTGAAGCTTTTCTACTTCATACTATTTCTTTTGATGTAGACTTATTCCAAGATGATGTAATAAAAGTGATTTTAACCTTTAAGTAATTTTTCTATATTTTAGGAGTATCTGGTAGAGGGAGTATTCCTTTTTTTGTGTAGATTTAGCTTCCATATTGTTGGGTTAGGCCCAGTAGTTGCCTTCTTTAACAAATCGCTTGACACTACTATATGGACCAAGAACTGTTGTATTGCTATTTAAATAGACATAGGGAGTGTTTTGCTGTGATGGGGGTAAGTGAGCTCACAGTTTAATAGCCATTGTAGTGCTACTAAAACCTACTGTTTTGGAAGAGGTCATCGAAAATTTGGGATAAGGTGCAGGTAAAATGTTTTGCAGGGGTAGGCAACCTACGGCACTAGTGCCGTGCACGGCACTCAAGGTGTCTTTGCACGGCACTCAAGGTGTCTTTGCACGGCACTCAAGGCTGCTAGAGCCAAACAGGCTCCGGCCTATCAAGAGTCCCAGGGAATCTTCAGAAATCTGCTTATATGAAAAGGTGGTGATGGGCAATCCTCAATTTATGCATTGCGGCACGTAGAGGACGTGATCTCAGATCACTTCATTCCAGCACTTGTGAATGGGAATCCACACTGGAGAAGAGCACCTGCAGCTCCTGTCCTTGACTTGTACCTGGCAAGCCTGGTCCCCATTGGAACCCAGGGAAACCACTCACACTGCTAGATATACTCAGAGATGCATAATAACCCTCCCCTTATACAAATAATACAAACAGCGCACATACAAATATACACACAATCCGCACAAACTCAACACCACTGACAATCCACATACATGCACATAACACCACATGCAGCCTCTCACATGCAATAACCCAAACAGCCCCCACACATACACACACACTATCAAACACACAATGTGACCATCCACACACACAATTCCACAAGCAGCCCCCATACACAGCCAACATTCCTAGATATCATATACGATACCACAAACTACTCATGAACATATACAATATAATCGCTCATATAAGCACAAATGCAATGATACAAAGCAACTACAGTATAACTAACATAAGCAGAATACAGCAACATACACACCTCAATTTAAAAAAAAAAAAAAAAAGACCGGCACGCTACGGGACATCACAATCCTATTTCGGCACAGTGCTGCTAAAAGGTTGCCTACCCCTGTGTTTTGCTTTGTTATTCATTTATATATATTTGTTCTGATGATCATAGGGATGCAGAATAGTATGCAGTTAACGTTCATGGCCCCTATACAGAAACATGTACACACATATTCAGTTCAATAAAGCCTTTTGGGACTTATAGAGGTGTAAATAAAACTATAAACATAATTAAACTCTCCAGATTGTCCTCAGTGTAATTATTCTCCTATAATGCACACTTCACCATTGTGTACCCACAATAAATTATACAGATGCATTGTGTAGGTATTTGTAATAAAAAAATATTTTTAAAAACATTCAATATTTGTGTATTTTCTGCAGGTGTGTAATCGTATTGTAACAAATTTGTTAATATGGTCTCAATGCTACAATCAGAAGTACACATTGGCTCTTCCCATATTAACAAACACATGCATACATGTACAGAACTCTATAAAACAACACGTGTACTTTTGGATAAATATACAAAATTATTATTTTTTATTATTTTTGACATGTATACAACTACACAAATCACTAAAAAAAAAAAATATAAAAAAAACCCCCAAAGATAATAAGCATTAACACACTGCACATTTTGCATTAAAATACAACTATTAAATACAATGAACATCCAACAGTATATAAATAATTTTATAGTATTTACATTTAAAAACCAACAATAATTTCACATGATCTTAGTTGTTTAGTTAGGTAAACCATGTACACATTATCATAATAATAGTATATATTGCAAATAAGTAATTATTTTATTTTGCGGATGCGCCTCTTATTACAGTAATTAATTCCCTCACTATAAATAAATATGTCTAATTTCAAACAATGTATTTTGAGCAGCACGGTTAGCCTGTAGAGAAGATATAGTAGTATTATTTCAGAGATTCTGAACTAAGATAAATGTGATACTTTGTGTTCTACGTTCTATACGATTCCCCCTTCTTCTTCAGCCCCCGTGAATCTCTTTTTGTGTTTAGTTGCACGGTTGATGTTAATGTGGGTTTATACAGGAATGCCAGCTACCTCCCAGCAATCAGTCTCAGCACTCTCTCCAGCTGTCAGACAGTGGCAGTCAGTCCCTGTCTGTCACCGTGTGTCTGCCCCTGTAACCCGCACCTCAGCTCAGCCTGGCTGGCTTGGCAAGGGCCGAATGTGGCAACCAGCCAATGGGAGGGCGGGAGGCGCCGGAAGCTCCTGCTCCAGCCAGGGAGGAGGAAGGGGACTCTGCGGCTGCTGTTCTCATCATTACAGCTGCGGGGAGATAGGAAAGTAGCCGGCTCTCCCTGGGCCTTATTGTGTCTGCCTTGAAGGATGTCATCAGATCCGGCCTGGTGCCCTTCATCAGAGAGGAGAGCTCTGTGAGACATCATAGTGTATACAGGCTGGTGTTCAGTGCAGCCCTGGAGCACTGTGTGAGTAACCTGCATCCTTCCCATAGCCATCAGCAGGCTGCCCCAGCCATCATTAGTCATACTCACCCGGCACATCTGTCACATCCAGCCACAATGGGTCATACTCAGCATTACTATACAGGCAGATATCTATCTATCTATCTATCTATCTATCTATCTATCTATCTATCTATCTATCTATCTATCTATCTACCTTCATGACATAAACATATGAAAATAATGTTATTATTTTCATATATATATATATATATATATATATATATATAAGTAGAAATTGTAGCCGTATTAGTCCAGTTATGTAGATGTAAAAAACTGAGTTTTATCTGGTTTTTTTTTACACATATATATATATATATATATATATATATATATATATATATATATTCTTTTCTTTTTTTTTTACATTGCCTTGCATGCAGCATGACTACATATGCATAGTGGCATTTGTAAGAAAGGATGCCGTTTTTAAACATTCTCTATGTGTGTATTATTTGCAGGTATGCATTTGTTACTGTATTGCAAAGCCTTGGTGAATATGATCTCAAAGCTACAATCAGAAGTACATGTTCATGTTGGCTCTCCTTATACACATTTGGAGTTTATTCACTAAACTGGAAATTTGGGAGAATTCACTAGGGAATAACAAATGGTAGGCCAAAGTGCTGAGTTGGAGAATGCATCCAAATTCATTTTTGTTGGCACATAATGTGCAATTGATTTGTTCTTTACCTGAACTAACTGACATAAGACATAGAGTGGAGTAATATACTGTAGAGGATGGGTATGAGATGCTGAAACTGTTTTTGTATGATATTAGAAATCTATGTGAAAAAAAAAGATCTGAAGTGTTAAAATAATCTGAGGACTTTGTTCTGCGAAACATATTATGCCATCTGAAGATTCAAGTTTTAGCATAGTCTTCTATGGAAGAATAATTATTCATGATATTACGCCACGGATAATATTGAATGCAAGCTGAATGCCAGTAATGATATTAAGGAGGAGAACCTCTGCTTGAAGTCAGTGTTCCTTTACTCACATGTAGTGGATATCAGTTTTCTGCAATATCAGATTGTATATATGTATATAGATATGGAATGGGGATGTTGCAAACTGTATTATTTGCTGTTTAATTACGTAATTCCACTAGCCATAAGGCAAAATAAATTGTGTTTAAATGAAAAATTACTTTATGGCACAATCAGCCTTTCTATCAATATTATCTTGCTTGTAGATATATATCACTAGTGTTGAATTTATTTTTTGGAATTATCATTTAAATATTAATTAATTTGTCAAATACCAGTTATATTTTCAATTGTTGTATCCAAAATAGAGGTTGTTGTAGTCCTTGAATACCACTATTCATCCACGATCACATGATTTGTTTAATAAACAGGTAATAAACCCCGTAACTTGTGTACCTCTGATCAGTGTGCTATTAACCTTAAAACCTACTGTTGTGTGTAGAGAAAAAAAAAACTGCTGATAATCAAATTATTGGGAAAATACGTCAAGTGGCCAATTTGCCGGTTAAGGCAGACAAACATAACACATCCAGGCTTAATGTATTTCTTCATAAACTATATGTGGAACATAAATTGTGAATAAAAAAAAAAAATCAAAGTAATACAATACCCAGTGATGTAATCGTATAGATTAAAGACAAAGATATAATTATTATTGCACAAACATAAGTAAGGCTTATGCTATTCTATACCAATGTACAAAGAGACTGTGCAGTAAAGAAAATAACTGAAGTCCAGCATTATAAACAGGTGCTATAAGATTACAATATATAGTGAAAGGGGGATTAACTCTTTCAGCAATAATTACATTACTGGATGATGTTTGTGCTGAAAAATGTCTAAATTCGGAGAGATTGCATATTTCAATGGGTTTGAAAAGAATACAAAGAAAACTTAAACATTCCAAACTGCATACATGGTGACGATGGAGGCAGGTGGGAGATCCCTCTTTTGTGTATAATTCCTTAACTACATAATTTATAGACACTGTTAACGCCAAAACATCTTTAGTTTAATGAAGTGGTTTTGGTGTATAGATGGTTTGACTTCTAATCTTGGGTCTGCCAGGGCCTCTTCTTGCTTCCACTACAGCTAGGCTTAACTCAGACAGAGATTCTCAGTAGCATGTAGCAGAGGCAGAGAGTGGCACCTGTTGGCAGGGCCGGCGCGTCCATAAGGCGGCACAGGCAGCCGCCTTAGGGCGCATTGGCTCTGGGGGCGCAAGATTTCGGTGACCGGCAGGAGGGAAGCGCTCCCTCTTGCCAAGTCACCTTCTGGACCCCCGGCGGGCGGCAGTGTTCTAATGAGAGGCGGCGAGGGAGCTCTAACCTGTCTGCTCTGCTCCCTCGCGCGCCGTGTGCTGATGCTGCGGGAGCCGGAATATGACGTCATAATCCGGCTCCCGGCATCAGTAGACAGCCCGCGAGGGAGCAGAGCAGACAGGTTAGAGCTCTCTCGCCGCCTCTCATTAGAACACTGCCGCCCGCCGCACTGAAGCCCCACTGGACCCCAGGGACACATCCACACCAGCTCTCCAGGTAGGGTGGCTGGGTGGATATTATTATTAATTTGTGTGTTTGAAAGTGTATGTGTGAGTGTGTGTGTGTCTGTGAGTGTGTGTGTCTGAAAGTGTGTGTGTCTGAAAGTGTATGTGTGAGTGTGTGTGTCTGTGAGTGTGTGTGTCTGAAAGTGTGTGTCTGAAAGTGTATGTGTGAGTGTGTCTGTGAGTGTGTGTGTCTGTGAGTGTGTGTGTCTGAAAGTGTGTGTGTCTGAAAGTGTATGTGTGAGTGTTTGTTTGTCTGAGTGTGTGTCTGTGTATGTGTTTGTCTGTGAGTGTGTGTCTGAAAGTGTATGTGTGAGTGTGTGTTTGTCTGTGAGTGTGTGTGTCTGTGTATGTGTTTGTCTGTGAGTGTGTGTCTGTGAGTGTGTGTCTGTGAGTGTGTGTGTATGTGTCTGTCAGTGTGTGTGTGTATTTGTTTGTCAGTGTGTGTGTATGTGTTTGTATTTGTGTGTGTATGTGTTTGTCTGTGAGTGTGTGTCTGTATGTGTTTGTCTGTGAGTGTGTGTGTGTCTGTGTGAGTGTGTGTATGTGTCTGTGTGTGTATGTGTGTGTCTGTGAGTGTGTGTCTGTGTATGTGTTTGTCTGTGAGTGTTTCTGTGTGTGTGTGTCTGTGTATGCTTGTCTGTGAGTGTGTGTGTCTGTGTATGTGTGAGTGTGTGTATGTGTCTGTGTGTGTCTGTGAATGATTGTATGAATGTGTGTGTCTGTCAGTGTATGAGTGTGTGTTTGTGAGTGTCTGTCAAATCAGTGAGAGTATGTTTGTGATTGAGTGTGTGTCTGTCAATGAATGAGTGTGTGTCAGATCAGTGAGTCTGTGTCTGTCAGTGATGTCTGTGTGTTTGTCATTGAGTGTGTGTGGCTGTTAGTGTGTATACACCACTGAGTGTAGCGTGGCGGAGCGGAGCGCAGTACAGGAGCTTCTGTTTCCTGTACCCGGCCAGACTGAGAGGAGGTGCTCACTGAGAGAGCACTTCCTGTCAGTCCAGCCAGGCACAGAAAACTGAAGCTCCTGTAGAGGGTCTGCTCTGCAACGCAGACAGGTAGGAGGCACACCAGGAAGGGGAGTGTGACCGCTAAGAGGGTGGGGGGTGCACCAAGAGACAGAGAGGGGAGGGGAGAGAAAAACCAAGGGACAGGGAAAAGAGGGGGGAGGGGAGAGGAACACTAAGGGATGGGGAAGAGGGAGGGGCTGGTTAGGAGGCACATAGGTGAAGATGTTAATTTTAGAGGGGGGGGGCGGAAAAATTAATCTTCGCCTATGTACCCAAAAATACTTGCACCGGCCCTGCCTGTTGGACTCCAGTTCCAGTTTGACTACTTACAATGAGGGGTGCCAGAGCACTCAATATAATGGTTATGGTGCTTGCAATGTACCTTTAAAAGAAAAACGTAAAAAGAATACAAAAAAAAAAAACACCTTATCATCTGTTCTCTACAGGGAGTCAGCTATATAGTTGCCTGCCTGTTCCTCAACCATTTGTGGTGGTGAGGATTCAGAAGGTAATGCATGCATGGTTAAACAGGACCACTTACCAACCAGGATGGATCTTTATCTCCATTTTTTTCAATTTGGCAATTTTTGTTTTTCATAACGATTAGGGGGTACAGAAAAGAAAAGGGGAAGTGGGGTGGCATGTATAATTACTTAGTGGATACATTACAGTAAACAAAAAGCATTGTATAGTTTACAATAGGTACACAGTTGTAGTATGACTAACATAACATGCATACACCTGTAAGGCATGGGGTTAGAACTTGGTTGAACAAAGGGAGGAGGGTGGTGGTGGTTGTGGGGGGTTATCTTCATTTTTATTATCAATGGGAGGGAAGACTCCGCTTATGGTGTGTGAGAATAGGATGGGCTATTGAGTGGTTCCCTTCTTAGGTACTACATCTATTTAATTAATACCTCACTTTAAACATATACTTACACATTTAAAGAACCTTACCACTTACCTTTCTAATAATCTGATAATTATGAAAACTAACAACTCCATCATTAGGCTTCCACCAGGGCCGGTGCAAGGATTTTTGCCGCCCTAGGCAAAAAAATTTTGCCGCCCCCCCATATGTCCAGCCCACCATGTGACATCACAATGCCCCGCCCATATGCTCTGCCATATGGGCCAACGCCAGTCTTCACAAAGTGTCTTATCTGAAAAGACAGTGTGTTTACATTAGAAAGCCTACAGGCACAGGCTATAGACACCAGAACCACTACATTATGCTGTAGTGCTTCTGGTGACTATAGTATCCATTTAATGTGAGGTAAATTAGAGATTAGTGCCACTAATAATATATTGGATTGCCTACTTACCACCAGATGAGGACAAGAGGCTGATGATGGGCTCAGTCTGGCTCCACAGGTCTGGTGTAGAAGAGGCTCTCTAGAGACTGTTTTTAACAGTGCTCACAACAATTAACGAACAGGAAGCAGCTCCATTTTTTAGGGCCCCTTACACAGCTCAAGGTCTGGGCCCCCAGGGGGCATACGCCTACAATGTCCACCCATAAATCCACCTACATGGCCCATCCGTGAGTTGGGGATGTTTTATGTGTGCAATTTGTGTAAGGGATGTAGTGTGTTTATAGGGGATGTAGTGTGTTTTTGCTTGTAAGGAATGCATTGTATGTTTCTGGGTGTGTGTGTGTGTGTGTGTGTGTGTAAGGGGTGCAAGGTTTGTTTCTGTGTATGTAATTGAATGCAGTGTGTGTCTGTAAGGGGTGCATTAATTATGTAAGAGAACGTAAGGGATGAATTGTGTGTTTCGGGTGTGTCTGTGTGTGAGTAGGAATGCATTGTTTGTTTCTGTGTGTGTGGGGGGGATGCATTGTGTATGTGTGTAGTGTAAAAGAGAGGGTTTGTGGGGTAGGATAGGGTCCTTATCCCCCCTCCCTCCTATAGTGCTCCTTATCCCCCCCTCCCATAGTGCTCCTTATCCCCCCCCTCCCATAGTGCTCCTTATCCCCCTCCTCACATAGTGCTCCTTATCCCCCCCCCCTCCCATAGTGGTCCTTATCCCAACCATCCCTCCCCTAGTGGTCCTTATACCCCCCCCATCCCTCCCCTAGTGGTCCTTATACCCCCCTCCCCTAGTGGTCCTTATACCCCCCTAGTGGTCCTTATACCCCCCCTCCCCTAGTGGTCCTTATACCCCCCTCCCCTAGTGGTCCTTATACCCCCCCCTCCCTTAGTGGTCCTTATACCCCCCTCCCTTAGTGGTCCTTATACCCCCCCCTCCCTTAGTGGTCCTTATACCCCCCCCCTTAGTGGTCCTTATACCCCCCCTCCCTTAGTGGTCCTTATACCCTCCCCCCCTCCCTTAGTGGTCCTTATACCCTCCCCCCCTCCCTTAGTGGTCCTTATACCCTCCCCCCTCCCTTAGTGGTCCTTATACCCCCTCCCTCCCTTAGTGGTCCTTATACCCTCCCCCAGTGGTCCTTATACTCCCTCCCCTAGTGGTCCTTATACCCCCCCTCCCTTAGTGGTCCTTATACCCCCCCCTCCCTTAGTGGTCCTTATACCCCCCCTCCCTTAGTGGTCCTTATACCCCCCTCCCTTAGTGGTCCTTATACCCTCCCCCCCTCCCTTAGTGGTCCTTATACCCTCCCCCCCTCCCTTAGTGGTCCTTATACCCCCCCCCCCTTAGTGGTCCTTATACCCCCCCCCCCTTAGTGGTCCTTATACCCTCCCCCCTCCCTTAGTGGTCCTTATACCCCCCCCTCCCTTAGTGGTCCTTATACCCCCCCCCTCCCTTAGTGGTCCTTATACACCCCCCCTCCCTTAGTGGTCCTTATACCCTCCCCCCCACCCTTAGTGGTCCTTAAACCCTCCCTCCCTCCCTTAGTGGTCCTTAACACCCCCCCCTTAGTAGTCCTTAACTTAAGGACTTAGTGGTCCTTACCCTCCCCTCCTGCCCATGTAGCGTGGCCGGGCGGCGCGGAACGCGGGACAGGAACCATTGTTTCCTGTACCCGGCCGCCGGCGGAATGACAGGAAATGCTCACTGAGTGAGCACTTCCTGTCATTCCGCCGGCGGCCGGGTACAGGAAACAAAGGTTCCTGTCCCCGTTCCGCGCTGCCCGGCCACGCTACATGGAGACGGGCAGGAGGGAGCGCTCTGCGCTTCCCTCCTGCCGGTCACTCAAACCCGGCCGCCCTCACACAGCAGTGCTGCGCCGCCTGGGGCTTGCTAAAGCGCTCAGGCGGCGCAGCATGAGGAGGCGCACCGGGGACAGGGATCCGGCGCCCCCTTGTAAGTTGCGCCCTAGGCGGCTGCCTAGGTCGCCTTACAGGTGGCGCCGGCCCTGGCTTCCACCTGAGCTTCTCTGTTTTTCTAGTGGACACAGACCAACTATATGGTGATGACAAGTGGTGGGGTTGTCTAGTGAAGAGACAGGTCTTCCTAAAATGTGTGTGGATGGCATGTGCGCATGCCAGACTAACTGATAACTGCTCTGACTGGCCCTCTTCAGGGCTGCCCATGTGCACAGTGCTCCTGAAACACTCTAAGGTCCAGCTTCTGTGTAGTCAATTAGTGTGCTCTTGCTATGCTCACTGGAGACATAACCCCAGGTCACTTCATGCGTGACACCAGGTAACATACCCGGTGTGACAAAACAGGAACTGTGGGGTAGTCCTGTCAAATCCAAGACAGTTGTGAGGTATACATAAATCTTTCTTTCTTTTGTGCATTACTCTGTTGTTCTGTCCCTATCACCCTGTTTCCTGTGAGATTATAAAGTCATAACACAGTTAGCAGTCCTTGTGGTCCTTATGTATTTCTGTATATACAGTGGGACCTCAGTTTACAAACGCCTCGGTTAACATAATTTTCGGTTAACAAATGAAAATCCATTGAAAATAATGCCTCTGTTTACAATTTTTTTCCGCAATACAAAGCAAGTTTCCCCAGGATGCATTGCACCTGGGAGGTTTATAGCACCGCCCCCTACATGCTGGTGCCTGTGGGTAGCACGTGGCATCGAGTGTGGAGGTGTTGGAGCGGCTTTTGCATCGAGTTTTGGAGCCATTCTGGAAATAGTTTTCAGTTGTTTTGGGACTTTTTGCTCTATTTCTCAAGCTGTGGAAAGGTAGGGAGCTGAGCTTCGTCGTTTGCATGCCTTTTATTATGTGTTCTGCATTGTAGGTTGGTTTCCATGCCAGCTCATTTTGACTTTTTTTCTGACCTCCAGAACAGATTACTTGGTTTTCAATGTATTCCTATGGGAAACCACATTTCGGTTTACAAAGGTTTGCAATAAGAAATGTCCCGGAGAACGCATTAAATTCGTAAACCGAGATCCCACTATTTTTGTTTAATATATATATATACAGGGAGTGCAGAATTATTAGGCAAGTTGTATTTTTAAGGATTAATTTTATTATTGAACAACAACCATGTTCTCAATGAACCCAAAAAACTCATTAATATCTAAGCTGAATATTTTTGGAAGTAGTTTTTAGTTTGTTTTTAGTTATAGCTATTTTAGGGGGATATCTGTGTGTGCAGGTGACTATTACTGTGCATAATTATTAGGCAACTTAACAAAAAACAAATATATACCCATTTCAATTATTTATTTTTACCAGTGAAACCAATATAACATCTCAACATTCACAAATATACATTTCTGACATTCAAAAACATAACAAAAACAAATCAGTGACCAATATAGCCACCTTTCTTTGCAAGGACACTCAAAAGCCTGCCATCCATGGATTCTGTCAGTGTTTTGATCTGTTCACCATCAACATTGCGTGCAGCAGCAACCACAGCCTCCCAGACACTGTTCAGAGAGGTGTACTGTTTTCCCTCCTTGTAAATCCCACATTTGATGATGGACCACAGGTTCTCAATGGGGTTCAGATCAGGTGAACAAGGAGGCCATGTCATTAGATTTTCTTCTTTTATACCCTTTCTTGCCAGCCACGCTGTGGAGTACTTGGACGCGTGTGATGGAGCATTGTCCTGCATGGAAATCATGTTTTTCTTGAAGGATGCAGACTTCTTCCTGTACCACTGCTTGAAGAAGGTGTCTTCCAGAAACTGGCAGTAGGACTGGGAGTTGAGCTTGACTCCATCCTCAACCCGAAAAGGCCCCACAAGCTCATCTTTGATGATACCAGCCCAAACCAGTACTCCACCTCCACCTTGCTGGCGTTTGAGTCGGACTGGAGCTCTCTGCCCTTTACCAATCCATCCATCTGGCCTATCAAGACTCACTCTCATTTCATCAGTCCATAAAACCATAGAAAAATCAGTCTTGAGATATTTCTTGGCCCAGTCTTGACGTTTCAGCTTGTGTGTCTTGTTCAGTGGTGGTCGTCTTTCAGCCTTTCTTACCTTGGCCATGTCTCTGAGTATTGCACACCTTGTGCTTTTGGGCACTCCAGTGATGTTGCAGTTCTGAAATATGGCCAAACTGGTGGCAAGTGGCATCTTGGCAGCTGCACGCTTGACTTTTCTCAGTTCATGGGCAGTTATTTTGCGCCTTGGTTTCTCCACACGCTTCTTGCGACCCTGTTGACTATTTTGAATGAAACGCTTGATTGTTCGATGATCACGCTTCAGAAGCTTTGCAATTTTAAGAGTGCTGCATCCCTCTGCAAGATATCTCACTATTTTTTACTTTTCTGAGCCTGTCAAGTCCTTCTTTTGACCCATTTTGCCAAAGGAAAGGAAGTTGCCTAATAATTATGCACACCTGATATAGGGTATTGATGTCATTAGACCACACCCCTTCTCATTACAGAGATGCACATCACCTAATATGCTTAATTGGTAGTAGGCTTTCGAGCCTATACAGCTTGGAGTAAGACAACATGCATAAAGAGGATGATGTGGTCAAAATACTCATTTGCCTAATAATTCTGCACTCCCTGTATATAACAAAAATAGTAATGCACTCCACCTTCCCTGATGTACTTGCCCGGGGCTCATCAGCAAGCAGATACAGCCAAAAGTACAAGATAGCACTCCAGGGACTTCCAAGTCGAATGAATAAAACTTAGCTTTTATTAGCTCAAAATAAAAATCAACATTTCAGTCTGTATCACAGACTTTCATCAGGATCCTGATGAAAGTCTGTGATACAGACTGAAACGTTGATTTTTATTTTGAGCTAATAAAAGCTAAGTTTTATTCATTCGACTTGGAAGTCCCTGGAGTGCTATCTTGTACTTTTGGGTGTATATATATATATATATATATATATATATATATATATATAGACTGCGGTGGAATTTGATTGAAAATCTTGTGCATTCAAAGCATATTATAACACAAGCCAAGCCCAAAGTTAATAAATTGTCAAAAAGCAGAACTTCCATGATCACGTTTTGTCAATTCTCACAGCTTTTGCTGCTTCACTGGCATGGCTCTTGGCAGCAGGAGCTCCAGGTACTGACAATGGAGCCCCCCCCAGCGGGCTGCTCTCTCCCTGTCACACGCGGCGAGGGAGCTGTGTCCTCTCTGCTCCCTCTCGCCGCGCGCCGTTTTCTGATGCAGGAAGCCGGAATATGACGTCATATTCCGGCTCCCTGTATCAGCAGACAACCCACGCGGCGAGAGGAAGCAGAGAGGACACAGCTCCCTCGCCGCGTGTGACAGGGAGAGAGCAGCCCGCCGTGGGGTGAGGGGGGGGGGGGGCAGGCAGGCAATCAGGTGGCCCCCCATGACAGGGAGAGAGCAGCCCCCCTCACTGCAGCCCCACTGGACCCCAGGGACCCATCCATGCCAGCTTTCCTAAAAGGTAGGGAGGCTGGATGGGTGGGCAATGTTAATTTGAATAATTTGTATATGTGTATGTCTGTTAGTGTATGTGTATGTATGTCTGTTAGTGTATGTGTATGTATGTCTGTTAGTGTATGTGTGTGTATGTCTGTTAGTGTATATGTATGTATGTCTGTTAGTGTATGTGTGTGTATGTCTGTTAGTGTATGTGTATGTATGTCTGTTAGTGTATGTGTATGTATGTATGTATGTTTGTGTATGTATGTGTGTCTGTTTGTGTATGTATGTGCGTGTGTATGTCTGTTAGTGTGTGTGTGTATGTCTGTTAGTCTATGTATGTGTGTGTATGTTAGTTCATGTCTGTTGGTGTATGTGTGTGTTTGTGTCAGTGTGTGTATGAGTGTATTTACGTCTGTTAGCGTATGTACGTGTGTGTGTATGAGTGTATGTGCTTCTGTTAGTGTATGCATGTTTGCGTGTATGTGCTTCTGTTAGTGATGCACGTGTGTGTGCGTATAAGTGTATGTGCTTCTGTTAGTGTATGCACATGTTTGCGTGTATGTGCTTCTGTTAGTGTATGTTTGTGTCTGTCAAATCAGTGAGAGTCTGTTTGTCATTTAGTGTGTGTGTGTGTGACTATTAGTGTGTGTCTGTCAGTGTGTTTGTGTGGGTCTCTCTGTCAATGAATGAGTGTGTGTCAGTGAATGTGTGTGTGTGTCAAATCAGTGACGTCTGTGTGTTTGTCACTGAGTGTGTGTGTTACTGTCAGTGTGTATCTGCCAGTGTGGGTGTCTGTCAGAGAGTGTGCTTAGAGGGACACTATAGGCACCCAGACAACTTCAGCTCATTGAAGTGGTCTGGGTGCAGTGTCCCAGTCCCCTTAAATCTGCAAGTGTAATTATTGCGGTTTCTCAGAAACTGCAATAATTACCTTGAGGGGTAACTCCACCTCTAGTGGCTGTCTATCAGACAGCCACTAGAGGGACTTTCGGGTGGTTAGGTGACCAAAAGTCGCCTAACTGATGCTGGACGTCCTCACCCTGTGCATGAGGACATCCAGCATCTGCTAAATACCCATAGGATTTTAACCCCATCAGTGTCGAGTGGGGGAGGGGAGGACATGAGGGAGGGGGGGCACTACAGGGAATTATAGTGCCAGGAAAACAGCTTTGTTTTCCTGGCTCTATAGTATTTCTTTAAAAGGAGCAGGAAAAGTTGGAGTCTAAAGAGGAAGGGGTGGGTTCTTAATCAGGAAGCGGTGCGCCCTTGACAGGAAGGGGTGGTAAATTTAGATTAGGGGGTTCTCAGGTATAGTCATGCCTAGGGCAGCACAAAATTAAAATACACCACTGTGTGAGTGTCTGAGTATGTGTGTGCGTCTGTGAGTGTCTGAGTGCCTGTGTGTGTCTGTGAGTGTATGTGTGTGCACGCGTTTATATATGCATACGAGTGGGTTTTTTTTTGGTGGGGGGGAGTTCCCACACTTTTTTCCCCAGGACTTGACCCCTGAATATATCTCCCTTCAACTTCTCCTCCTGGCCTCCACACATCAAGTAGACATTCCACTATAATATATATATATATATATATATATATATATATATATGTATATATATATATATGTATATATATATATGTATATATATAAACCTTATATACAAGTAGCTTAGTCAACATGACTGGTCCATCATTCTTCACTAGACACCTTAAAGGAGAACATTGTAAAATACCTATAACACAAGTTGATGCTCTCTGTTTATTACAGACCCCTATTGTGAGTACATTGACAGTACATGTATAGTTAAACTGAAAACACAGGGATAGATTCTATTACTAGAGATAAAATTAAAGGGCCATTCTAAGCACTCTAAGCACAATAAACACTATATATTTATGTAGTGGCATACAGTAGATGTCCCCCCCCCCCCCCTTTGTTTGATAGTGTGAAAGGTTGCATTTTTCTGAAAAAATGTAAGGGCTACATTTTGCCAAAATTATGCCTCTGCTGTTATCAAGCAGACGGCCACTAGTGTGGCTTACTTTCTCTTACACTTCACATTTGAAGTTCTGCATAGTTTATATCATGCACAGCTACTGCGTGTCATAGAGAAGCACTGGATTCAATGCATCCAATGAATGAATTTAATGAATTCGATGAATGACATAGCACAGCAATTGCTGTGCAAGTTCCATGTGTCATCAACACATTTCTATTATTTTTTTTATTGTTTATTGTCAATATAAGCTGTGTTTCTGACCAAAAATAACTCCCTCCATAGAACAAGGACCACAGAGCAAGGATTAGGAGATGCACTAAAAAGATGTATTAGCGTATATATTTTATAACAGAATCCCATGGCAGAAGGCATTGCTTGAATATTTTTTTTCAAGTCATCTTTTTTGGTCCCAGATTTAAAATCCACTTCGAAATCCCAAACTTTCTCACTTTGGAGTTTTTTCATTTGCAGTTTATTGAATGAAGAAATATCCAAGCTATGACTGTAAATGAGATGGAGATTTTTCTAAATCATCTCTTTTTTGCTTACATTTTGCATTTGGTTTTCAATTCACTACAGTTTATTGTTCAGTGAATACATCTGTTAATTTTGCTTCAAGACTGAGCACCTAGCTTATAAAACCTTTCAAGCGTACCTATTTAGGAGAGGCAGTCCCTATGGTGGACCCAAATAAATAAGTAAATAAGTTATTGTTGGGAGGCATGTTATAATATGAGCAAAAAGGAATAAAATAACATAGTTATCTAATTAGTTTGTCAAGGATCATTATCAGAAAGGTCATTATTTTAATTTAACATTTTCTATATAGGTTAAATGATAAAATATATCCTGGTACAGTTTATTACTGTATATTACTGGACAAATACTTTAAAATCCACTTTTGAGTGGTTATGTTAAGAAGTGTGTTTGTGCCTGTGATGTTTCTCATTTAAAGTCCTGCTCTCTTTTAGAATCTTTTGATCCTTGCATTCATGGATTTTGCTGCAGGTCTTAAAGGACCACTATAGTGCCAGGAAAACATACTCGTTTTCCTGGCACTATAGTGCCCTGAGGGTGCCCCCACCCTCAGGGACCCCCTCCGGCCGGGCTCTGGGGAGAGGAAAGGGGTTAAAACTTACCTTTCTCCAGCGCCGTGCGGGGAGCTCTTCTCCTCCGATCCTCCTCCTCTCCTCCCATTCAGCTGAATGCGCACGCGCGGCAAGAGCTGCGCGCGCATTCAGCCGGTCTCATAGGAAAGCATTATCAATGCTTTCCTATGGACGCTTGCGTGCTCTCACTGGTATTTTCACAGTGAGAATCACGCAAGCGCCTCTAGCGGCTGTCAATGAGACAGCGACTAGAGCTTTGAGGGCTGGATTAACCCATTTACTAATATAGCAGTTTCTCTGAAACTGCTATGTTTATAAAAAAAAAAATGGGTTAACTCTAGCTGGACCTGGCACCCAGACCACTTCATTAAGCTGAAGTGGTCTGGGTGCCTAGAGTGGTCCTTTAAAGAAGTGTCCTGTCACAAACTGTTGTAATATATAGACCACATATTAATTTTGAAATACTCTCAGTAGTGGTAGTGCAACCAAGCATAACAAATGTAGCTAATTGTCTCTTTTCTTTATGTAATTCTTATTTTTACGTAAACCTGTGTGTGAAGATTTTACTTACAATTTATCATAAAGTGACACATTTTTCATTAGTGTGATGTAAACCCAAGTGCTTTCTACGAAGCTTTAAAAGTTAAATCACTATTGTTTCTGTCCTTGCAGCTCTAGCCACACCTTCCTTGGCTGTAATTCACACTGCCTGCATGAAAAAAGTGGTTTAATTTTAATCAGATGTTAACTTTAGAAGTTTTAATCTCCTGCTCTATAAATTGAATTGTAATCACATACAGGTCTAGCAAGCTATCAACAGAGCAGGAGATAAGAAATTCTAAATTAAACAGAATTTGCACTGAAGAAAGTGTAAACATTAGATCTCACTTTACAGGAAGTGTTTAGGAAGGTTGTGCAAGTCACATGCAGGGAGGTGTGACTAGGACTGAATAAACAAAGTGATTTAACTCCTAAATGGGAGAGAACTGAGCATTGAGACTACAGGGATATGATCTGTACACCAAAACTGCTTAATTAAGCTAAAGTTGTTTTGGTGACTATAGTGTAACTTTAAATGTGTAGCACATGGCCCCATGAAGAGATGTTTTCAGTGGCTTCTGCCAATGCACATAGCCAGAAGGCCCTTTGCATGTTTAACTATGCAATAAGGGTGTCTAATGCCCACAGCTCTTGGTGGTGTAGTCCGACTGTTCTAGGAGACCTTTGTCTTCTTCATTGTTTTCATAATTGAAAAATCTATGTATTCCTTTCATAGATTGTCATAGATTGACAGCTGATTGCCTGCCTGTAGATATACTCTGAGTAGTGGACAGTGTCTATATGGTTTTATCTCTTTTTACTTGGACCCTTCTCAAACCGTTGATTTCCTACCACTTGTTCCCTGACCACCCTCTTTCACCTAATGACATTCTATTCTTAGGGAGTCTCTACATTTTATATGTGAGAAAATGTCCACCTACACTGCTGGCACCTCTAGCACAGAGAGATAGTAGCATGGAATATCTTTGCAGAAAGTGTCTACATTTTAATAGGCCCTCCCTACACTACAGTTTTCTCTTCGGAAAGTAAATTTTCGAGGATAGCTTGGTCTATTGAAGAGGTAGCTTCTATTTGTAACAGATAGGGATTAAAGTTTGTTTGGTGGTTGTGAAGATTTAGAACGAACTCAGAGGTTCTAAGACGTACAGAGGTGAATTTAAACCACTGCTTCTCTCAAAAGCAGAATTTTTCACCAATGGTACTTTAAATGACATATTAAGAACGATATTATGTTTGTACACATCCGTATCTTTTAGCAATCTGTCACTTATATGATTATATCATTGAACATTTGTAATAGGTAATATAATGAGATTAAAAATAATTCTGGTTTATAGATGAGATTGACATTTTTTTTCTGAAGAATAGTAAATCTTGTGAAATATTCTATCCAGGGTAAAAAAAAACAAGTCAATATACATTGTTGTGTATTGATATCAGAAGTAGGTTTTTCAATTTCATTAATTTTGTTTAACTCTGAAATATATTTATTAATTAATCTGAAAGGCAATGGCCATTCACTGTATCCCCAGTCAATTTAGTGTGGTTTACACTAACATGGCATTGTTAGGTTTTACCATACTCTTAAATCAGAACTGACTTACCTTTGTATGATTGTGTTTACTTTTTCAGACAATCTTCAGTGTTGGATCTTAGAAGAACTTCATAACCATTTGGAACTTTAGACATATTTTTCTCTCAGTTGCAACTTTCCAGAAACCTGGACAAATGATAGTGTTGCAACATGGTAGCCCTTCGCCTCATCCAGAACAGCCTCCTTTTGCTACATCCATTGGATTGGGCAAAACACAAATCATTTTCCCTGTGCCAGCTCAGCCACAACGGAGGCCAAATCATGTATTTCAACTGCCACCATTGGAGGTTGTGCAAGAAGAAGACCTTGTTAAAGTTCTTGACCAAGAACCATCTCTGGAAGATCTTTGTAAGCCTTTGTCCTGTAAGCTTTGTAACGTCACTCTGAATTCCGCACAGCAAGCACAAGCTCATTATCAGGTAAAAGAAAGTATGAGTGTTTTAATTAGCTTTTTAGAGCTGTACACCATTGCTAAAATGATACTGAGCAGACACGCAAATGTTTTTAGCATAGAATAAATATTTTAGGAAAGTCACTGTCTGTGGGCTCTAGACTAACTTTGGGAGTGTATCCTCTGACTGGTAGCTTACAGCGGATGATCTAATGGTCACAAACTAAAACCAGACTTAGATGTAACAAATTGGTGTTTAGGCCTTCTGCAAGGTTTACAAAAGAATACATTTTATTTTTACTGTGACTACATTGTTTTGGATGTGCAAGTCAAATACTCTAGTAAAAATAAAAACCTATTAAGACAGAATAGTGTGGCATCAGATATTTTTAAGGAGTTGAGACTGAACCCAGAATTAAGAGTTACTTCAGTACCTATGTGCTATCCATGAACATGTTGTTAGTCATTTCTAAGTGACAGGAGCCTTTAATGTATGACCTAAGTGCATTATTGGAATATGAGATGGAAAGCTAAGGCTACTACTGAAATCCTGTGAGTATTTAGTATACTGGATTTTTTATAAAATTAATCCACTGTTATCTGCATACCTATCAGTATTCCGGAGCACTGCTGATTACTTTAAATAGATAGATCTATAGATAGACAGAGATAAACAGAGATAGATAAATAGATAGATAGATAGATGACATACAATATCCAGTGCACTCGCTTTTTCACTAAACAGCAATTTCAATTTCACAGAATGTAATAATTTTATTTAAAAACACCTCACATAGGCAAAAAGTAATGGGGGTTTAGTTACAGTATATGACAACACATTGCACAAGCCACAACGTCAACTAAACCCCCCCAAAATAAACACCTATGTGAGGTGTTTTTATATTAAACTATGACATTCTGTGAGACTTGAAATTGCTGTTTAGTGAATAAGTTAGGGCACTGGATATGTTGTATTAAAGGACCACTATAGTGCCAGGAAAACATACTTGTTTTCCTGGCACTATAGTGCCCTGAGGGTGCCCCCACCCTCATGGTCCCCCTCCCGCCCGGCTCTGGAAAGGGGAAAAGGGGTAAAACTCTGGGCAGTGGGCGGGGAGCTCTCTGCCTCCGTTCCGCCCCGTCGGCTGAATTCACAGTGAGAATCACGCAAGCGCCTCTAGCGGCTGTCAATGAGACAGCCGCTAGAGGCTTTGGGGGAAGGCTTAACCCATTTATAAAGTTTCTCTGAAACTGCTATGTTTATAAAAAAAATGGGTTAACCCTAGCTGGACCTGGCACCCAGACCACTTCATTAAGCTGAAGTGGTCTGGGTGCCTAGAGTGGTCCTTTAATTGGCCCCAGCAGCACCCTTAATATATAATTGGCCCCAGCAGCACCCTTAACACACTTAATACATTGCTAGACACACAAATACACACACCAGTCAACTCATAAGACTTGCATTTCCCATAGAAATCTCACTTTAACAGTGCTCTCACTACTGCAAGGGATACTGAGCAGGCGTATGCTCTTTTGGTATGTACTTTATATACAGTATATATATTTAGACAAAGAAGAATATATATTTAGATGGAAATTTAGATAGATATGAATGATACATGCTTATTTTACTTACTCAGCAGATGTTATTGTTTTTAATGTTTGATTTAAAAAAATAAAATAGTTATGTTAAAATATTGGTATGTGGTTCACTTTTACCTTATTGAAAATCTGGATTGCCTGAAGCTAATGCAAAGTAATTTAAAAGATCAACTAAGATAAAACCTTTAAAAAATGTAAGAGGTTTCTGTTTCAAACGTGCTCTTTAACCCCTTCATTACATTTTTGTTTGTTTACTTCCTTCATAAAGAGTTAGGGAAATACAGTAAAATCACAATACAGAACATTATCTGTTTTGAAAGATTTAGACCAATTATTTATTTAAAATATGGGATGCATAGCTGACACAGAAATATTGGATAAAACAGCAAATTCAAAGATAATTTTCGGTTTGAAGATACATAAAGAAAGCACAATAAAATTAGATAATATGGTATGAAAAAATATGTTGTCATACAGAGTGAAATGTTTGCATAGAGGCATGCAAGCATATAGATAAATAAAAATGGTCACTTAATCTGTTTGTGGATGTTTGTAAGGAATCTTATGCAGATTCCTAAATATTCCACCAGAATGTAAAAATATTTTTATTTTCACATACAGTATGTACAACTTCAGTGAGAAGTACATGATTTTGCTATTTCATGACGAAAAGTCAAGTCAAGCTTGACAAAGGCCCTAAGGTGTCGAAACGTTGCTGTTTGATTCCTTGTTCCAATAAAGATTGCCTATATTTTGGAATTCACTGGAGTGCCTGGATTATTTTCTATATTCAAAAACATATGACATAGTCAGGGCACATGAGCATAAATGGTAAAATAAACACAGAGCGCATCACAAATACCTACCACCCCCTGGAAACCTACATGAGAGAGAAAATCAAGAGGGAGGGATAATCAAGTGAAATAAACGTAGAAGGGTGGGACAGTACTCACCTCCGTGTTTTTCATAAATTCATGACTTATCGTCATGAAATAGCAAAATCATGTAATTTTATGTCAAGACATGGAGGCTCATATTACAAGTTTAAAGCTGATCAATAACAGAAGAAAAAGCGCGAGGGGTTGGTCTAAAGTAATATTCGCGAAAAGTGGATTCGCGGGACCAGTCCGCCATCCTCATCAGGTCTTCAAGATGCGCCCCTGAAACCACCATAGACATGGATGCCCCCCGGGAGGAATGGGCGCGAAAGATGGACGTATCCACAGCAGCCAGCGACATCACCCATTTCACCCAGCGAGCCAAGGTAGTACTGGAAACAGGGGAAAAAGGTTGACGAACCGAGAGAAAAAGCTGAGGGGACGAAACCAAACGATGTGCACTCGTCCGAAGTTCATATTCCTGCAAAAAGGTCATTGGACACAACGCTGGGATAACTTTGATACGAAACTGACCAAATAGCTGTCTTAGTGCGTCTGGAGAAGTTAAATGTCACCCTGTCCGGAGTGAAAGACCTAGCGTCGTAGTCCAGGGCACGAACATCCGAAACCCATTTGCAGGAAATTAGGCAAAAAAGGGAGGCAACTGTCATAAGGAGAGGTCTGAGTTAGGAGGCCGGGAAGGAAAGAGCGACAAAACTCAGGAGTATCGAGGCCTAGGAGAGCGCAACAGTCGCGACCCCCGAAGCAAGCGGCACACTAAAGGGTGTTGGCCTGCGGGACAGCCGTCAAAGCCATGATGAGCCAAGGAAATGGCTGAGCTGTACAAGTTAATCGTGCTATATGCCCGACCAGCCTCGAATAACGAAGTGAGGACTTGGAGGATCGCAGTTACAGGTGCCGAAACAGGATCCATGTTCCAAGCCAGACACCAGCTAGCCCAAGCTCTCCAAGTGGTCCCATATGATCATCTAGTCCTGGGAGCCCATGCGTCCATCAGGAGGCGTTGAGTTGCGTCCGAAACTCCTTGGACGTCCCAGGCACCCGCAACGACCCGTTGAGCAGGAGAGGGTGTCGTCGGACCGATGGGTCCAGAAGGAGGTCCGGATAGAATGGCAGCAGTCTGGGCACATCCACTGCTAGTTCCATGAGCTGTGGGAACCATGATTGAGTCCCCCAGAACGGGGTCAGCAGAATCAGGTCGGACATTTGGCAGCGAACTTGGAGCAAGATCCGGGGGATCATGGCAAATGGAGGGAAGGCATAAGGGAGCGAGCCAGTAGAACCATGGTAATTGGTTATTAAGCCGGGAAGCGAAGAGGTCGATGACAAAAGGACCTCAGAGAGACGAGATAGCGGAGAACGCCCCTTCGTCCAATCTCCAATCGCTGCTGTCCGACAGATATCGTGAACTCCAGTCCGCATGAATGTTGTGGAGTCCCGCGAGGTATTCCGCCTGGACAACCAGATCCCTGGCCAAGCAATAAGCCCAAAAGTCCTTCGCCAGACGTGCCAGAATCGCCGACTGCGTGCCGCCCATGTGATTGACATAACGGACCGCTGAGATGTTGTCCATGCACAGCCAGATGTATGCGCGTTCGCAAGGCTCCGGATTGCGAAGGAGCCAACCAGAAGTTCCAGAGCATTGATGTGGAGTCGGGATTCGTCGTCCAACCAACGTCCCCTGGTAGTCACACCGTTGCAGTGGGCACCCCACCGTGGTGACTTGCATCTGAATCCACTGTGAACTCCGGTTGGGAACCGAAGATGGCCTTGCCATTCCAAGCTGAGAGGTTGTGGATCCACCAGGTCAACTTGTCTCGAGTCTCCGTGTCCAGCATAGGATGCCCCGTTGCGGAGGTGTGCAATCTTCAGGCGTTGGAGGGCACGGTAATGGAGAGGGGCTGGAAACACCTCCTGGATTGAAGATGCCAGTGGTCCAATGATCCATGCAGATGGTGTAGCGGTAGCTGGTGGCGCGCTAGAGCGCAGTGCAATTCCTTGCAGATGGTCAGAATCTTGGACGGAGGAAGGCTGAGTAACTCCACTTCGGAGTCTATGATGAAGCCGAGGAACTCCATGCGTTGCAAAAGAGACAGGCAGGATTTCTCCCAGTTGAGGAGGAAACCCAGACGAGAAAGCAGGTCCATTGTCCAATGCATTTTCCTCAGGAGAACCGAACGAGCCTGTGCCATGATCAGGATGTCGTCCAAATAGACAATCAGCCAAACTCCTCGACTGCCAAACCATGGCTGGGCGCATCTTTTTTGTGAAGCACCAAGGAGCCGACGAGAGTCCAAAGGGAAGGCATGTAAAGCACCAGGGGTTGCCTTTCCAGAGGAAGCGTAATAAGTCCCTGGACGTCTTGGCCACTGGGACCGTCAAGTATGCGTCCTTCAGATCTAATTTCACCATCCAGTTGTCGCGATGGAGTAAGTCTCGCAGGAGGTGGATGCCCTCCATCTTGAAATGGTGGTAGGCACCAAGGCGTTGAGGGGACTGAGATTGATAATTGGGCGTTCTTTTCGATTCACAGGAGTGGTAGTTGGAACGACTGGACAGACGACCCCTGAATCTGCTGGCCCTGGTAGAGACCCGCCCTTGAAATACCCTCTTAATGGAGAATTGGGCTTTGTCCAGGGCTGTCAAAGCTCCCACAAAGCGACCCAGGTACTTTATAAAGGAGTCCCTAAACAACAGGCCCTGGGCATCCTTGCCCGCCTCGGTAAGGGTGAGGTTGGCCAACTTCGGCTCTGTTTTAAAGAGAATGGCATGACGTCGTTCTATGGACAGGAAGGTGTTAACACTTCCCACTATTCAGATAGCCCTCTGTACCCAGCCACGGAGTTCCTTCGAGTCAACCTGCTTGTTCTCGGCTCTGGCAACTTCAGCCAGGTCAAATAATTTAGCCAAGGGACCAAATATGTCCAGATGTTTGTCTTGGCACAATTTAAGTGCAGAATCCAGACCCTTGCAAGGATTCCATCCCAATTTGGAGAGGAATTGGGTAATTTTGGGGTCGACTATCGGGGTCTCACATACTTTGTTAGGCACCAAAAGCCGTGGGCATTCCACCCTTGCCGCCTTACTGAGGGGCGCCGTACCCAATTTTTGAGGTAACAGGCCACATGATCCACCGGCAGCCATTCAGTCAACCTCGGATGATGGAGAGCATACAGGTCAAACATGGGTTCCCCAGATGGACCCATAAGGGTGGAGCCCGCAGTAGTGGGGGAGTCACTCCAAGAGCCACTCACAGTCACCCCCGACTGAGCAGGAATAAAAGGATCAGTGCTCTGCTCGCCCATTTCATTGTCAGAGTCACTCACGGACTCAGCGCCAGCATCCTCACTAAACCCGATTTCTGAGTCAGAGTCGCTCTCATGTTGTGCTCTAGCACATTTCTACTGCCACGCCCGTTCTGCCTGGCACGGAAAGGCTCCTTTGCGTGACATGGGCATGATATCATGGGTGGTCACGGTTACACCTGTCATATGGGTTCTAGAGGCAGAGGGGTTTGGCTTTGGCTTTGGTGGTAGCCTTTTTAGGTGCGTCACCTGAAAGGTCTGAGACAGGACAAATTATCCGCGTCGGTGTGGCTGAACTTTCTGCAGCCAGTGGGCGCGCAAGTGAAGCCTGGGAGATGGTCTGGGAGAGGGCAGAGGACATAGAGCCCATAGCTACCATAATGGTGTCAGTGACTGAGTGCTGTAGCGCCTGGGACTGAGCCTCATCAGGCAGAGACATAGGGTCCACTGCAGATGAAGGGGAATTAGAACTGGAAGAGGGGTTCACCAAGCCCTGGGGCATGTCCATCTCCCTAGGGGAAAGGGGGCAGGCACAGAGATTTGGGCATAGTATGTTGTGAGATTCCCCAACAAAACATAAGGTTTACTGAATAAATAGTCTAAACAAAATAAAACAGTACAGGCTAGTAGGAGTTAATCACCCCAGACTAGATATTCACCAGAGAAGGTAGAGATAGGGGAGCTCACCAGGGCCCAGACCGGCAGACAAGAAGAGACACTAGGTAGAGCACAGAGCCAGAAGGACAGGATGTCAGAAAATGGCTGCCGCCAGTCTTTCGCGGCAAAAAATCAAGTGAATGTGTCCAATTCACGAACCGAACGTTCGGTAAAAAATGACGAATTTGTGGGAAAAAACAAACGAATGGTAAGAATAAAGGAAACAGACAAACGAAAAACCCATTTGCCGCAAAATAGTCAAACGTAGCAAACAGATGAACGGTGCTATATGCCGGTCAAACTAAAGAACGGCATAGATTCATGATGAATTTAGCCGAACGGGCTTGATTCTTACACAAAATCAGCCAAACAGAGGTGGTGAAACAGGCGCAAAAGGGCGCCACACAAACAGGGAGAAGGGGGGAGAGAGCCAAAAGGCAGAGATAAGGAGAGAATAAAAGGAAAAGAGATAAGAGCAACAAAGGAAAGTTCAAGGGAGATGGGTACAAAGAATAGTTCCCCAAGGAAGGTCTGGAACCCTGGGCTCAAAGGTAACAAACATAGACATAATATTAGACAACAATATAAGTAATAAACAGGAGAAAAATCGGTTTTTACTATAAGAATAATAAAGCAATAATAATGTATTCAAAAATAAGAACAATAAATAATAAATAATAATCAATAGCTAATCAAATATAGGTAAGAGTAAATTTGTAATATACTTATCTTTGTGTGGAGCAGCAAAGAAAGAGGAAATATGTGGGGAGGTGCTGACTATTATACTGGGACTTGGTATGGGAGTGGCTTATCACTATGGTTACCATTTTTTCTTACTGTTTGTATTCTTTGCTGCTATTGGTGGACAGTAAAGAAAGGGTTAAGCAATATGAGCCTCCATGTCTTGACATAATATCGGAATTAAACAGGACAGTGATAGCTCAGATCAGCGTTGAACAGATTTAGTTTTTTTAAATTCTTTATTTATTCCATAGTAAGACAAAGACAAACATATCATTAGGCAAGAACTAATAAAATGACTCAATAAAAGGAGTAAATGGCACCAAATAAGCTTTGTATTTTGACTAGATGTTGCAATCCCGTGTTCTGTGCTCACAACTTCGCATTACCTATTTGCTTTTATTGACATGTCACTTTATGCTTATTTGTAAATCACTGCACAATGGAAAAAAAGACTGTAAAAATAGAGTAATTGATCAGACAATGTTTTTTTTTTTTTTCAAGTTAAACACTAACTGTATGCAAGGATTTGAATGAGCTCTCCGAAAAAAAAGAGTGTTTAAAGTGATACAGTAGAGATTATAGAAGAGTCAAAAAAAGAATTCACTAGAAATCCTAGCGCGTTAGGAAAAACAGCTCCACATGCTAACGTGGCAGGGTAAATGACTGGGGCTGAAGTAGGGGGGTGGTTGTTGTAATCAAGGGAGCCCCAAGCCTAAAGTCCTTTAAGAGATCCCTCTCTACATACCTCAAAACAGAATGCACCTGTCATGGGTGATTATATATTTCCTACCTGTTCTATGTTAAATTTTGTATATATTGTATATTAATATTGTTTTTGTATTTTATTGTACCATAATGTATCAATGCAATGTGTTTTGGACCCAGGACATACTTGTAAACGAGAGAAATCTCAATGTATCTTTCCTGGTAAAATATTTTAGAAATAAATAAATATGGGTTGGACAGTTGTCTGAAAATAATTTGGAAGTGAAACTTGGGCTGAGGAGCTGGGCCTTTGGTGCTAGGCAGAACAAAATGAACCATAAGGCCACCTTAGGTACCTTGAATCAAATGATTCCATGGTACAAATGAATCATTGAGGAAACCCAATTACAAAGTTAATATTGGACAACATTTTCACATTCTAGCAAGATAACCTGAAGTAAAAATCCAGAACTACACTTAGATGAATGATTAAACACATACTAATGTTCATCACGCTGCTCTGTCGCCCTCTGGGGTCTTTGCATTTTTTGTCGAGTTTTGTCAAGAGTATGAAGTTTATCTTATGATATCTTTTGACCGCATTGTAATTTTTTGGTGTGAAATTCCAACACAGCCTGTCAGTGTGAGTATTTTATAAATACTTTATTTTTATGAAATACAAATTTTGGGGGGCGTGAGGTGACAGTGGTCCAGCTTATTCAATTGATAATTTCACTATAAAAGTTCTCAGCTTAAATGCTAAAGCAGATATGCCTTATGAAGAAAAGCTGTACATGTTTGATTAACTTGTTTTCTGTTGAACAGATGAGGTAAGGAATTTAGTATTCAATGACTGATGTGTCATTGTAGAACGTTTCAAAAGTATGTATTTTTCACTCATATATTAATATGATATCATAGCAAATAGATTCTGTCCCTTCTCCTCAGTGTTTGCTGCTATACTTTTTTATTTTAGTGAAATATAGGCAGTTTTAACCCCTTAAGGACCAAACTTCTGGAATAAAAGGGGATCATGACGTGACACACATGTCATGTGTCCTTAAGGGGTTAAAGGACCACTATAGTCACCCAGACTACTTCAGCTCTATGAAGTGGTCTGGGTGCCAGTTCCCCAGGTTTTAACCCTGCAGCTGTAAACATAGCAGTTTCAGAGAAACTACTATGTTTACATTGCAGGGTTAATCCAGCCTCTAGTGGCTGTCTTCCTGACAGCCGCTGTAGGCGCTTCTGCGATGCAAAATGCGAAAATCGCATTGAGCACGCAGAACGCCCATAGGAGAGCATTGAGAAATGCTTTCCTATGGGCGTTTTTAAAGCACGGAGGGGGAGGAGAGGTCACCAGCACCGAGGGAGCCTTGCGCTGGATAAAGGTAAGTGGCTGAAGGGGTTTTAACCCCTTCAGCCCAGCGGGAGGGGGGCCCTGAGGGTGGGGGACACCTAAGGATTATATAGTGTCAGGAAAACGATTATGTTTTCCTGACACTATAGTGATCCTTTAAGTTTTCATTCAAATGACCCTCTGCGCATAATATATTGGATATATTACACCATTTAGAATAGAAGTATCATTCAGAATAGAACTATCAATTCTCTAGGACAGGGCTTCCCAAACTTTTATGGGCCGAGACCCACTTTTGAAAATGATAATTTTAACTTTTAAATTTGTACATCATGGCAATCAGTTTTAGATGCATAAACGTTGGCAGTTTTAGAGGCATAATTCTGGGATCTCATGGTAGTTTTAGAGGCACACTTTTGTCATGTCATGGCAGTTTAGAGGCATACACTTGGCACATCATGGCAATCAGTTTTAGGGGCATATAACTAGTTACTCATAGACTCAAGGTCAAACACTCAGAATCAGAAGTGCTATGTCCCTCTCTTTCATCCAGGCATCTCACGTTAAGTATCCCAGTGGTAGATCCCCATCTGTTGGAGAACTCCAACAATGCTATTCCAGCTAGGGATCTGCCATTTGCCATTTGTATTTGTGAGCAATGTTTGAGTGTTTGTAAGCATGTTTTTGTATGAAGTATGTGTTGATGTATTGGTGTATTTGTAGGTACTGTTGCTATTAGAATGTAGTGGTGTAGTGTTTGCGTCTGAATGCAGTGGTGTTTGTATGTTGTGATTGATTTTTAACACAGGCGTGCTTTTGTGTGTAGTGTTGAAGTTTGAATGGAGGGGTGTTTGTATATAATAGGGTTGTTTGTATATAATTTTAGTTTTTTTAATACAGGGATGTATTTGACTGCAGTGCATGTGTAGTGGATGCAATGTGTGTATTTTGTGTGTATAAAAATATACACATATACACAATGTATATTTGAATGTAAGCATGTTTTTGTATGTAGTATGTGTGTAAATGTAGGCAGTGGCGTCTCTAGGATTCATTTTTAGGGGGGGCACAGGGTGGGCCAGGGACAAAAGTAGGGGGGCACATTCAACCCCGCCCTCGCCGCAGTTTGACCCCGCCCCTGTCGCATGTTAAGCCCTGCCCCCGACAACATGTTTTTTTTTTTTTTTTAGAATCCCTGGTGGAGGATTCATTATTTTCCACCAGGGATTTCCACCAGCACAGCTATCAATTACTGTCTGTGTATAATATCCCTGGACAGTCAGTGCTCTCTGTATAATACAGGGTTGTGTGTATAAGAAATTGGGACAGTCAGTGCTCCCTGTATAGTGCTGCTCTCTGTATAATACAGGGTTGTTTGTATAATAAATTGGGACAGTCAGTGCTCCCTGTATAGTGCTGCTCTCTGTATAATACATGGCTGTGTGTATAATATCCCAGGACAGTCAGTGCTCCCTGTATAGTGCTGCTCTCTGTATAATACAGGTCTGTTTGTGTATAATATCCCAAGACAGAGAGCAGCACTATACAGGAACACTGACTATCCCGGGAAATTATACACACACAGATCTGTATTATACAGAGAACAGCACTATAGTATTATACAGATAGCTGAGCATATACCCCATGTCCCAATCTCTAGACTACTAGTACCTGTCAACAGCAGCTCCCAGACGTGTGTAACAGGGCTAAAGTGTTCGGCAGCTCACACAGATGATTCAGCTGTAAAGCGCACTCGCTGGCAGAGCCAAACTGAGAATCCAAAGCAGCCCTGGGAAAAAATGTATGCCATTTCTACAAGTCAATATGTATATATTGTACAGTAAGCACACAAGCTCACTGACATGCGCAAATAGGCTTACTGACAGAAAAACTCTCTGACTCACACACAAGCCTACTACAGACAAACTCACTTGTATAAACACAAGGCTTACTACAAAGAAGTTCAAGGACACACACAAGCTCACTAAAGACAAGCTCACTGACACACACATGCTCACTAAATAGAAGCTCACTGACACACACAAGCAGTACCATCTTAACAGCGTTAAGGGCCCCCGGGCAAAGCAGTGCACTGGGGCCCTTCCTACACAACAACTCACAGGAATAGAATTTGAATTATTGATAGACTGCTGAGTACATACACACAGTACACTGAATACACACAGACTACTGAATGCACACAAGTGTTGCTGAATGCACACAGGCTGTTTTATACACGTACACACAGACTGCTGAGTCCATACACACACACACAGACATACAGACTGCTGAGTCCATACACACACAGACACACACAGACTGCTGAGTCCATACACACACACAGACTGCTGAGTCCATACACACACGCAGACTGCTGAATCCATACACACACACACACACAGACATACAGACTGCTAAGTCCATACACACACAGACTGCTGAGTCCATATACACACGCAGACTGCTGAATCCATACACACACACACTGCTGAGTCCATACACATACAGACTGCTGAGTCCATACACATACAGACTGCTGAGTCCATACACATACAGACTGCTGAGTCCATACACACACACACACACACACACACACACACACACAGACTGCTGAGTCCATAAACACACACACACACACACACACACACACACACACACAGACTGCTGAGTCCATGCACACACACACACACACACACAGACTGCTGAGTCCATACACACACACACACACACACACACACACATACTGCTGAGTCCATAAACACGCACACACACACACACACACACACACACACAGACTGCTGAGTCCATACACACACACACAGACTGCTGAGTCCATACACACACACATAGAACTGCTGAGTCCAGACACACACACAGACTGCTGAGTCCAGACACACACACACACAGACTGCTGAGTCCATACACACACACACATACAGACTGCTAAGTCCAGACACACACACACACACACACACACAGACTTCTGAGTCCATACACACACACATACAGACTGATGAGTCCAAACACACACACACACACACACACAGACTGCTGAGTCCATACACACACAGACAGACAGACAGACAGACTGCTGAGTCCATACACACAGACTGCTGAGTCCAGACACACACACACACAGACTGCTGAGTCCATACACACATACAGGCTGTTGAGTCCAGACACACACACACACACACACACACACAGACTGCTGAGTCCATACACACACACACACATACAGACTGCTAAGTCCAGACACACACACACACACACACAGAGCGTAAACCGGACCTTAGAATGGCCGGACTAATACGCTAGAGATGGTCAAAGGGAAAGCCGAGGTCAAGGAAGCCAGAAAATACACAATACCGTAAACACAAGCCAAGTCAGGGAAACCAGAATTCAGAATAACCAGGGAAAAGCCAAGATCAGGATACCAGGAAATCGGATACACGAATATAGAGCACTCTCAGGAAACCAGGAAACGGAAACCACGACAGGGCAAGGTACTGGGGTGATTTAGGGATTTAAATATCCCTCTCTATGCTCTGATTGGTCAGAGGGCGACCTCTGACCCCAAAACATGCGTGTGCGTTGACGTTGTGACGTCACGCACACGTTAGTATAATTTTCGGGGGCGGAGCTAGAGATGGACGCGACCATGCGGTCAGCGCCATCTTGGATTTGGGCGCGATGCCCGGAAGACCTGGGGGAGCGGTTGCCGGCTCGCCGACGAGCAGGTAAGCTCGTGTTGTCGGCGAGGCTGTGCCGGTCGGGCACAGCCGTGTGACGCGGCGGGCCGGCGACCGCAACACCCTATCACATCAAGCCCCCAATCCTGTCAGACTCATGTTCTCTTGCATTGTCACACTCACCCCACAAGCCTGTCACACTTATCCTCTATCAATCTGTCCAACTCACCTCTTTCACCGTGCCACACTCACCCTACCACATAAACCCCTCAAATCTTGTCCTCCAACTGTGCCACACTCACCCCAAACTCTGTCACACTCTCCTCCCCAACCCTGCCACATTCAGCCTTTCACATGAATGCCTCTTATCCTGCCACATTAACCTCCTTAATCTTGTCAAGGTCAACTACCCTCATTCTGACACACTGCCTCCTCTAAAAATGGCACATGCACCCAACCCTTTGATACACTCCCCAACTATGCCACACTCACCCTGTCACGTTGACTTCCTCCAATCCTGTCACACTTACTTGCCCTGTCACTCTCCCTCCTCCAACCATGTGACAATTACTTCCCTATCATTCTCACCCTCCCTCATTCTGTTACACCTACCCCCGCAACCCTGTCTCGTTTACCCCCCTCATCCTGTCACACTCAGCCTGCCACAGTTACCCCTTTACTCACCTTGTCACAGTCACAAACTGAAGACATTCATCATACACACACACATGCACAAAGCTTACAGGCAGCCCCCATGAACACATCACACAGCAAGCAGCTACCCCACACACATACTGTCCCAGACACATGCTCACAGAGACATACATTCACACACCAGGATACTCTCTGTCAGACACACACTTTCAGGCACATACACGGGTCGACAATGCCAGAGACGTTCAGAAATACACACACCAGCACGTATGTATTACTGCAAGGCTATGTAACCATACCCTGCATTCAGGTATAAACGAATAGCATAATTGCTAACTAAATTTGTTTATTGCAAAATAATTTATGCCATAACTACAGTCAGAGAGCTCCCAACGCAGCAACACAGGGAGCCGCGACATTACAAGCCTTACTTTATCCAGCGCTGCAAGCTGGTCCTTCAATTCTATGTATAACTACCTTATACACAGAATACAACCTCTATTTTTCATTTACTTTGGGTGTTAGTGGCTGCCTCATGTTTGAGTTTCGCCTAAGGCCTCACAAAGTCTAGAGCCGGCACTGGATCCGGTAGCCATGGATGGGAAAGTGTGCTCTAGGACATTACACAATTGAATAAGACACTAAAAATCAACTATGACTTTATCAGTACTTTTTTTTGCACATGATGTTCTGTTTTCTTTTAAAATATAAACTAAAGGTTTAATGATAACAATTCAGTTCAGTCCAGGCACAACCATGGCACATAATACAAATGACGAGGACAACAGAGACAGTGTTTTTATCTTTCCTCTTCCTCAAATTCTATTGAGTGGCAAACATTCTACATTTGATTTTATTTTTCAAATCTCAAAAAAGCACATTTGCTGAAATATATGAGTAAGTAAACAGTATTAAAAAAATCCCCTTTAAAATTACCTTTGTATATTAAAGGGACCCTGTAAGAAACCTAACTGCTACAGCTCAATGTATTGATTACATTCCAAAAAGTGTTTGGGTGGGTGTTTTTTTTCTTCTTTTTCATCAGAGTGTTTAGGAGCAATCTGTCAAAAGCCAGGAGTCTGTGCTGACTCTGCTTTGAATTGATTGACAGGTGGCAAGCATGTTTTTAAATAGAATTATCTTAAACTTTAGACATTTACAGACTCTAGCACATTGAATAGATGATTTTTATTCTTCCATTAGAGCATAAGTCAATGCACCCATGACAGATAAACATTATTAATTGCATGATTTTGCTATTACATGACGAAAAGTCATGATTTTATTAAAGACACGGAGGCGAGTATTGCATAACCCTTTTTTTACTGTCCACCAATAGCAGCAAAGAATACAAACATAATGAAAAAAGGAAGAACATACATTAACATAGGCCCCTCCCCGCTCAGGTCCCGGTATATTAGGCAGCACTTCCCTTCCATATCCCTCTTTCTGAAGATGCGACCTTGTAACAATGTCCGAACAAGAACAAGAACAGAGTCCAATAGTCCACATTAGGGAATCTCACAACAGGGAAGCAGGACCAGATGAGCTGTAGGACCAGAGATTTTCAGCGGGAAGAGTCCTTTCAAGTTGGATAACAACATGCCATCTTATTGGATCAGGCTGTGAAAACATAAAGAAAACAGGAGCCGAGAGGTTAAGATCGATAATTGCAACTATTGTCAGGTACCAACTGAGGAGAAAAAATTCCAAATGAATACAAACCCACATCCTAGGGTGATTAGTAAACCTATCATAACCTGAATAATAAACCTGAATAATAAACTCGCCTCCGTGTCTTTAATAAAATCATGACTTTTCGTCATGTAATAGCAAAATCATGCAATTTTATGACAAGACACGGAGGCTCATATTGCAAGTTTAAAGCTGATTAACTACTGCCGTAAAGGTATGTGGGGCCGGGCGAAAGTAAAATTCATGGAAAGTAGATTCCCTGGACCAGTCGGCCGTCCTCATAATATCTTCCAGCCGAGCCCCTGCGGTCATCATCGAGGATGCTGAGGCCCCCCGGACCGAATGGGCGCCGAAGATCGCGGTATCGATGCCCGCCTGATCCAATAACCATTGCACCCAGCGGTGGTGCTAGAGACCGGTCGGAAGGGTGGCCGAAAGGACAGGAATAGCTGTGGGGATACATGTGAACGATGAAGTTTGGTACGATCTTCGTATTCGCGAAGGCAAGCCACTGGACATAATGCTGGAGAGGCAGGAAAAACTGGATAGGACACCGACTTGATAGAGGTTTTTGTCCGGCGACTGATGTTGAACGTGACCCCGTCCGGGGTGTATGACTTGGCATCGAAGTCCAGGGCTCTAACGTCCGAGACCCTCTTGCAAGATACGAGGCAGAGCAGGCAAACCAATTTGGCAGAAAGTTGCTTCAGGGAGAGCGCTGAGTTAGCGGGCCATGAAGAGATAAAGGATAGTACAACGGACACATCCCATGACGTGGAGTAGCGAGGCCTGGGTGGTCGGGAGAATTGCGAGCCCCGGAGGAGCCGGCACACTAAGTGATGTTGACCCGCCGGGCATCCATCGAAACCTTGATGAATTGCAGAGATGGCTGACCTGTAAAGGTTGATAGTCCTGTAAGCCTTCCCCGCCTCGAAGAGGGACGTCAAAAATTGCAGGACCATGGTTACAGGGGCCGAAACGGGATCCGCGTCCCTAGCCATGCACCAGCTAGTCCAAGCTCGCCAAGCTGACCCATAAGCTCGTCTAGTTCCTGGGGCCCATGCTGTAACGGATCCACTGGCACCCCGACTGGGTACCTCCGTTGAAAGATGCTCCTAGTGCTTCCAGAGGACTCCAAGCACTCCACCAGACACCATAAGCACCGCAGGCTGCAGCTATCTCCCTTCAGAACGAAGCAGGAACAAGCTCTTACAAGAGCTCAGTGATTATAGCAAGGGAATATGCCTAGCATAGCAATCCCTTGTAGCAGGTTCCCCCAATAAGACACAGGACTCAAGTTGAGGGTAAAACAGGAACTCTGGACTGGCTCATCCAGCCTGGCTTTTATTTCCAACTCACACATACAGGCCACACCCAGGGGGAGGCATAAAAGAACCAATGACATAGATGTTACCTCCCACACATCCCCTCCCCTTAGTGTGACACATAATCCCATTATGCATACAGTGTAACATATACTTTTACACAACTTTCATAACTTTAAAACCATACATCACATTCACATAAAAATACATATCCACAATCAATCCATTCAGGGGAACAACATATTAAAAAATGGCATGAATCCGACCAGGGGTTAAAAAGTTACTAAAAGTATCTTTTGTTCCTTTCTGGCTGGCAGAAAAACATCCCCACAATGCACCCTGGTTTCCTCCCTTCTGCCCTGGAGTTAATTGGAGAAGTAATCCAATTACCCAGGACTAAAGGCAGACTCCATTAACCACATGGTTGCAAAACAACATAAAACACTTTAAAATACATAAAGTCACATTTACACATAACACACAGACATTTCACCTATCCCCAGATAGCTGGGATCTGCACGCACAAAACTACCGAATAGCGCGCAGATCCTACTCACACAGTACAATTGCCATGGAGCTAAAGTCTTTCCCATAGTCTTTCATTATATAGATAGGCTCCATGGTATGGCTATCTGGGGTATCACATTCCCATAAAGTCTGGTCCATAGTCCAAAGGCAAGAGGCGGGCAAGCAGCCCCCTCCAAGGACACGTGGCGAGTTCGGTTTCGCCACACTTCTCCCCTTTACCCCCCAGACTAACAGGGTATCTGACCTCCTGCCGGTCCGTGCCCTGGTTAGTCCAGCAACCCACCCATGAAGCACAAACAGCAGTACCTCCCACCCACAATAACTGGTTACTACACCTGGGTAGAGGAGAACTTTGTCCAGGTCCAGGTGCCTCACCACGGCTGTGTGGGGGACTGGTAGTCTGCCTTGGTGGGTTGCTGAGTGGGCAGAGACCAGCGGTACTCTGCCCTGGTGCCAGCGCTACCACTGAAGTAGCCTGATTGGAGCCTGGTTGTGGGAGGGGGAGACCGACCGTCTCCCCTCTGGGTACACAGCTCTGCTGCTGGAGACAGACTGTCTCCCCTTTGGCTAAACAGCCCTGTCGTGGGGGGGCAGGACCGACCGTCCCTACCCCCTGTGCTGGAAGTGCAGAGACCACTGTCCCATCTGCACAGGTGTGGGGCTTACAGTCTCCCCCTGGTACATTAAGCTGCCGCTGGGGAGAGGTGGTAACCAGCTCCTCTCCCATTAGAACACTCTGCCGCTGGGGAATGGAGACTGAGCTCTCTATTACCTGTACATTAATGATCCGCCGCTGGGGAGAGGTGGTAACAATCTCCTCTCCCATACATACTTTCCGCCTTTGTGGAGGGAGACCGACTGTCTCTCCTCCCAATACAGTGCCCTGCTGCTGGGGGAAGGAGACTGGGCTCCCTATTCCCTGCACATCAATGATCCGCTGCTGGGGAGAGGTGGTAGCAAGCTCCTCTCCCATACATACTTTCCGCCTTTGTGGAGGGAGACTGACTGTCTCTCCTCCCAATACATTGTCCTGCTGCTGGGGGGGGAGGTCGATGCTCTCCACTTTCTGTAACTCCAGCTCTAGTTGGGCATCTGGGCCGGTTGCCCAGCATCCCTGTAGGGCCGGTGGAGAGATCTCGGTCCCATCTCCACCTGCCTGCAGGGGGTCCTCCCAGGACCAGTCTATGAGGTCCTCTACCTCGGGTACCTCTGGTTGCTGTTGGGGAGGGAGACCGGTTGTCTCTTCCTCCAATAACCCATTCTGCCGCTGAGGAGTGAGACCGACTGTCTCCCCTCCCTGTAAAACATACTGCCGCTGGGGATCTGGGCCGGGTGCCCAGCATCCCTGTAGGGCCGGTAGAGAGACCTCGGTCCCATCTCCCCCGGCCACTTCGGTTTCTTCCTCGTCCCACTCTACCTGTGGCTGGAGTTTCTCCCAACGTGCCCACTGGCCTTCCCTCAACGCCCTGTGTTGTAGGTTCCGGGTCACCATGTCCCACACGAACCGCACGTATTTCTCCTCTGGATTGGGTCCGTAAAACTTCAGGCGCAACCCTACCATCGTGCCAAACTCTAGTACGGAGTAGCTATACGCCATGCTTGCTGTAGCCACTGCTGGTTCCATTATGTTGCTGAAGATAGGGACGCTGCACAACTCCACACGTTACCGGTGTCTCTGAGCTGCTTCTCCTCGCACTAGGACGCCATCCCACCGCTTGCCACCAATGTAACGGATCCACTGGCACCCCGACTGGGTACCTCCGTTGAAAGATGCTCCTAGTGCTTCCAGAGGACTCCAAGCACTCCACCAGACACCATAAGCACCGCAGGCTGCAGCTATCTCCCTTCAGAACGAAGCAGGAACAAGCTCTTACAAGAGCTCAGTGATTATAGCAAGGGAATATGCCTAGCATAGCAATCCCTTGTAGCAGGTTCCCCCAATAAGACACAGGACTCAAGTTGAGGGTAAAACAGGAACTCTGGACTGGCTCATCCAGCCTGGCTTTTATTTCCAACTCACACATACAGGCCACACCCAGGGGGAGGCATAAAAGAACCAATGACATAGATGTTACCTCCCACACATCCCCTCCCCTTAGTGTGACACATAATCCCATTATGCATACAGTGTAACATATACTTTTACACAACTTTCATAACTTTAAAACCATACATCACATTCACATAAAAATACATATCCACAATCAATCCATTCAGGGGAACAACATATTAAAAAATGGCATGAATCCGACCAGGGGTTAAAAAGTTACTAAAAGTATCTTTTGTTCCTTTCTGGCTGGCAGAAAAACATCCCCACAATGCACCCTGGTTTCCTCCCTTCTGCCCTGGAGTTAATTGGAGAAGTAATCCAATTACCCAGGACTAAAGGCAGACTCCATTAACCACATGGTTGCAAAACAACATAAAACACTTTAAAATACATAAAGTCACATTTACACATAACACACAGACATTTCACCTATCCCCAGATAGCTGGGATCTGCACGCACAAAACTACCGAATAGCGCGCAGATCCTACTCACACAGTACAATTGCCATGGAGCTAAAGTCTTTCCCATAGTCTTTCATTATATAGATAGGCTCCATGGTATGGCTATCTGGGGTATCACATTCCCATAAAGTCTGGTCCATAGTCCAAAGGCAAGAGGCGGGCAAGCAGCCCCCTCCAAGGACACGTGGCGAGTTCGGTTTCGCCACACTTCTCCCCTTTACCCCCCAGACTAACAGGGTATCTGACCTCCTGCCGGTCCGTGCCCTGGTTAGTCCAGCAACCCACCCATGAAGCACAAACAGCAGTACCTCCCACCCACAATAACTGGTTACTACACCTGGGTAGAGGAGAACTTTGTCCAGGTCCAGGTGCCTCACCACGGCTGTGTGGGGGACTGGTAGTCTGCCTTGGTGGGTTGCTGAGTGGGCAGAGACCAGCGGTACTCTGCCCTGGTGCCAGCGCTACCACTGAAGTAGCCTGATTGGAGCCTGGTTGTGGGAGGGGGAGACCGACCGTCTCCCCTCTGGGTACACAGCTCTGCTGCTGGAGACAGACTGTCTCCCCTTTGGCTAAACAGCCCTGTCGTGGGGGGGCAGGACCGACCGTCCCTACCCCCTGTGCTGGAAGTGCAGAGACCACTGTCCCATCTGCACAGGTGTGGGGCTTACAGTCTCCCCCTGGTACATTAAGCTGCCGCTGGGGAGAGGTGGTAACCAGCTCCTCTCCCATTAGAACACTCTGCCGCTGGGGAATGGAGACTGAGCTCTCTATTACCTGTACATTAATGATCCGCCGCTGGGGAGAGGTGGTAACAATCTCCTCTCCCATACATACTTTCCGCCTTTGTGGAGGGAGACCGACTGTCTCTCCTCCCAATACAGTGCCCTGCTGCTGGGGGAAGGAGACTGGGCTCCCTATTCCCTGCACATCAATGATCCGCTGCTGGGGAGAGGTGGTAGCAAGCTCCTCTCCCATACATACTTTCCGCCTTTGTGGAGGGAGACTGACTGTCTCTCCTCCCAATACATTGTCCTGCTGCTGGGGGGGGAGGTCGATGCTCTCCACTTTCTGTAACTCCAGCTCTAGTTGGGCATCTGGGCCGGTTGCCCAGCATCCCTGTAGGGCCGGTGGAGAGATCTCGGTCCCATCTCCACCTGCCTGCAGGGGGTCCTCCCAGGACCAGTCTATGAGGTCCTCTACCTCGGGTACCTCTGGTTGCTGTTGGGGAGGGAGACCGGTTGTCTCTTCCTCCAATAACCCATTCTGCCGCTGAGGAGTGAGACCGACTGTCTCCCCTCCCTGTAAAACATACTGCCGCTGGGGATCTGGGCCGGGTGCCCAGCATCCCTGTAGGGCCGGTAGAGAGACCTCGGTCCCATCTCCCCCGGCCACTTCGGTTTCTTCCTCGTCCCACTCTACCTGTGGCTGGAGTTTCTCCCAACGTGCCCACTGGCCTTCCCTCAACGCCCTGTGTTGTAGGTTCCGGGTCACCATGTCCCACACGAACCGCACGTATTTCTCCTCTGGATTGGGTCCGTAAAACTTCAGGCGCAACCCTACCATCGTGCCAAACTCTAGTACGGAGTAGCTATACGCCATGCTTGCTGTAGCCACTGCTGGTTCCATTATGTTGCTGAAGATAGGGACGCTGCACAACTCCACACGTTACCGGTGTCTCTGAGCTGCTTCTCCTCGCACTAGGACGCCATCCCACCGCTTGCCACCAATGTAACGGATCCACTGGCACCCCGACTGGGTACCTCCGTTGAAAGATGCTCCTAGTGCTTCCAGAGGACTCCAAGCACTCCACCAGACACCATAAGCACCGCAGGCTGCAGCTATCTCCCTTCAGAACGAAGCAGGAACAAGCTCTTACAAGAGCTCAGTGATTATAGCAAGGGAATATGCCTAGCATAGCAATCCCTTGTAGCAGGTTCCCCCAATAAGACACAGGACTCAAGTTGAGGGTAAAACAGGAACTCTGGACTGGCTCATCCAGCCTGGCTTTTATTTCCAACTCACACATACAGGCCACACCCAGGGGGAGGCATAAAAGAACCAATGACATAGATGTTACCTCCCACACATCCCCTCCCCTTAGTGTGACACATAATCCCATTATGCATACAGTGTAACATATACTTTTACACAACTTTCATAACTTTAAAACCATACATCACATTCACATAAAAATACATATCCACAATCAATCCATTCAGGGGAACAACATATTAAAAAATGGCATGAATCCGACCAGGGGTTAAAAAGTTACTAAAAGTATCTTTTGTTCCTTTCTGGCTGGCAGAAAAACATCCCCACAATGCACCCTGGTTTCCTCCCTTCTGCCCTGGAGTTAATTGGAGAAGTAATCCAATTACCCAGGACTAAAGGCAGACTCCATTAACCACATGGTTGCAAAACAACATAAAACACTTTAAAATACATAAAGTCACATTTACACATAACACACAGACATTTCACCTATCCCCAGATAGCTGGGATCTGCACGCACAAAACTACCGAATAGCGCGCAGATCCTACTCACACAGTACAATTGCCATGGAGCTAAAGTCTTTCCCATAGTCTTTCATTATATAGATAGGCTCCATGGTATGGCTATCTGGGGTATCACATTCCCATAAAGTCTGGTCCATAGTCCAAAGGCAAGAGGCGGGCAAGCAGCCCCCTCCAAGGACACGTGGCGAGTTCGGTTTCGCCACACATGCTTCCGCCAACAGGCGTCTAGTCGTGTCCGAAACTCCTTGGATTTCCCCGGAGATCCGCCATGCCAGGAGTGGGAGGGAGCCGTCCAACCGGAGCGGGTGACACCGTCCCATCGGGTCTAGCAGTAGATTGTGGCGTGACGGTAGGAGCCGTGGGTAGTCCATTGTCGTCTCGAGAATTTGGGGGAACCAAGGCTGGGTTTCCCAGAATGGGGTCACCATGACTAATTCTGCCCGGTGTCTGCGGGTCTGGAGGAGGGAGCGTGGAATCATGGAAAACGGTGGAAAGGCATATAGGAGGTCCCCGCTCCAGTCTTGCAAGAAGGCGTCTACTGCCTCCGCCATCGGGTCTGGTCTCCAGCTAAAGAATCGAGATAGCTGGGTGTTGAGACGGGAAGCGAAGAGGTCGATAGAAAAGGGACTCCAGAGAGACGATAAACTGGAGAACGCCTCCGTGTCCAACTTCCAGTCGCTGGAGTCTGAAAGATAACATGACCCCCAGTCCGCTTGGACGTTGTGAAGACCAGGTAGATACTCCGCGTGGACCATCAGGTTCCGTTCCAGGCAGAATTCCCAAAAGTCCTTCGCCAGGGTGGCCAACACTGCTGACTGTGAACCCCCCTGGTGGTCGACATATCTCACTGCTGAGACGTTGTCCTTGCGCAGACGGATGTAAGTTTGGGGCTCTGTCCCTCGCGAAGCTGCGGATGGTGAAGGAGCCTGACAGAAGTTCCAGTGCGTTGATGTGTAGCGTGATTCGGCTGCCGACCAACGGCCTCCTGTAGAAATCCCGTCGCAATGGGCCCCCCATCCATGGAGGCTTGCATCGGAGTCGATTGTGAATTCCGGTTGCGGGCCGAAGATCGCCTTGCCGTTCCATGCGGACAGGTTGAGAATCCACCAACGCAGTTCGTCTTTTGTTTCGGTGTCCAGTGACACCTGGTCTGCGTAGGATGCACCGGCTCTCAGGTGTGCGATCTTCAGTCGTTGCAGTGCCCAGTAGTGTAGTGGGCCCGGGAACACTGCCTGTATAGATGAGGCCAGTAGACCAATGAGCCGTGCCAGCTGTCGCAGGGTGAGTTGGGGCCGTACCAGTGCTCTGCGTAACTCCTTGCGTATGGCGAGTATTTTGGACCTTGGCAGGCTCAGAGTCGCCTCCCCTGAGTCCACGAGGAATCCTAGGAATTCCATCCGCGTGGCGGGGGTTAGGCATGACTTTTCCCAATTGATAACGTAGCCCAAGCGGGAAAGGAGATTTATGGCCAGCCGTAGGTGGGTAAGGAGAGTGGAGCGATCTTGAGCCATAAGGAGTATGTCGCCTAAGTATACGATTAGACGAACTCCCCGGCTGCGTAGCCATGCCATCACAGGGCGTAGTAGCTTTGTGAAGCACCACGGTGCTGATGAGAGGCCGAAGGGTAGGCATGTAAACCGCCAAGTCTCGTGTTGCCATTGGAAGCGTAGGAGGTCTCGGGAGTCCGAGGCAATCGGCACCATCAGCTATTTATCCCTGAGGTCTAGCTTTGCCAGCCAGTCTCCGTGAAGGAGAAGGTCCCGTTAGTAGGTGAATACCTTCCATTTTGAAATGGCGGTATCGGACTATGGCATTGAGGGGGCGCAGATTAATGACGGGCCTCAACTGTCCGCCTTTCTTTTCCACCAAGAAAATATTGCTTACGACCCCTGTGGGTTCGGGAGGTGCTTTTTCTATAGCCCCTTTGGTAAGAAGGGTGGAAAGCTCCATGTCGATCCGTCTGCGATCCTGGAGTGAAAAGCAGATCGGTCGAGGAGGGGGAATGTGTACGAAGTAGTCTATCAGTTCTATGTGAAACCCTCGAATGGGCCACGGGCGTCCTCGAGATGGGAAGAAGGAGGGGCGGGTGTTAGCCTCCTGGTATTGGGAGCGTTAGTGAAAGGAGCCTCGTCCCGTGCCACGGGATTGGAAATAGCTCCGGCCGGACAGATGGCTCCTGGATCTGCCGGCCCTGGTAGAGACCCGTCCCTGGAAAACTCGCCTCATAGAGGATTGAGCCTTATCCAGGGCAGTAAATGCCCCAACAAATCGACCCAGGTCTTTTATAAAGGAATCGCCAAAGAGGAGGCCTTGGGCGTCCCTACCGGCTTCTGTTAGGGCGAGGTTAGCCAATTTGGGCTCTATCTTAAATAAGATAGCCTTACGTCTCTCAATTGATAATGAGGTGTTAACATTCCCTGCAATACAGATTGCTCTCTGGACCCAACCACGTAGGTCTTCAGGGTCAACCATGCGGTTTTCCGCTCTGGCGTCTTCCGCCAAATCAAATAGTTTAGCCAATGGGCCAAATATGTCCAGGTGCTTATCCTGGCAGGATTTTAAGGCGGATTTGAGCCCTTTACGGGGATTCCAGCCTAGCTTGGTAAGGAATTGGGTCATCTTGGGGTCTACCTCTGGAGTGTCGCAAACTTTGTTAGGCACAATAGGCCTTGGACACTCTGCCCTCAATTTGTTGCGTGCCGCTTTACTAAGTGGGTGTCGCACCCACTTCTGCAAATATGTGGCAACATTGTCGGCCGGGAGCCACTCTGCCGATCTCGGATGGTGTAAATCATCCGGGTCGAAGAGTGGAACACCTGACGGATCCACACGGGGTGGACTCCGCGGCCGCGGAGTGCCTAGTCCCTGGTTCGCCCCCGGACGTCTCTGCCTGGGCAGAGGGAAGGAGGTCAAAACCTGTATGAGCGGCATCCGCTTCAGAGTCGCTGTCCGACTCAATCCTAGCCTCCTCACTTGACCCGATTTCTGAGTCGGAGTCGCTCTCTACCTGTGCTCTGGCACATTTCCATAGCCGCGCCCGTTCTGCCTGGCGCGGAAAGGCTCTCTTGCGTGGTTGTGACACGCTTTCAGGGGCGACCGAAGGTACGCCAGTCATGGTGTTTCTGGAGGCAGAGGGACATCTAGATTTGTGGGTAGCTTTCCTAGGTAAATCTCCCGGTGGGTCCACAGGAGGACGCGGCTGAGGCGTCGTGTAGCCCGAGTAGCGCTCGTCCAAAGGACGTGGCAGGAGGGCCTGGGAAATGGTGTGGGAGAGAGTAGAGGACATGGATCCCATTGCTGCCATAATGGCGTCTGTCACTGAGCGCTGTAGCGCTAAGAACTGAGTCCCATCTGAGTGGGTAGTTCTGTCGGAGCGAGCAGGTGAATTACCTGAGGTGACAGGGGCTTCTCCCATGCTGAGTGGGGCATCAGACTCCCCAGAGGGAGGTGAACCAGAATTTAGTCTGGGTTTAGGCATTTTAGATAGAGTGAGTATAGTTAGTGAATCAATACTAAATCTCAGGAAAACTGACAAGGAACAGATTTGGGTTAGTCACCCAAAGTATTAACAAGCAAAGAAAAAAAAAATGATCTCACCAGGGCCCAGACCAGTGCACACTCTGACAGGGAATAGGGAAGAAGACAGGAAGTTTAGAAAATGGCCGCCGAGAATCTCGCGAGATTCGCGGCAAAAATGAAGTAAGGTGAATAAAGAGAAAAAACTGAATGTTCGGTTAAAAGAGGAGAATTAAATGAATACAAGGTGAGTATAGGACAAAATACAAAACTGACGAACGGGCCGTTCGCAAGAAACAGGCGAACGCGGCAAACAGCCGAATGGCCCTAACTGCCGAAGGGTTAGCTGTGTGTGTGCATTATGAAAAAGACAGCTTGAGACAAAACGTGCGCAAAATGGCGCCGATGCGGGAAAAAGCAATGAAGAAAATAAAACGGAGAGTAAGAGAAAATAAAGGGGGGTCTGGACCCTGGGCACAATAGCAACTACCAAGTATGAGAGAGGAAAACAATTAAAGCAAGAAGCAATAAGCAATAAGATAAATCAGGATAGAATAATGAAAATACAATATTAATAAAATATTAATAAAATACTAATAAAATTAATAACAATAATAAGAATATAGTAACAATAGCTAAAGGTTAAACAGAGTAAACAACTAATAATACTGAGAATAAATTTAAATCGGTATTGAAAGAAATAGCTATAAAGACAAAGTGACATGTACTTATCTTTGATCGGAGCAGCAAAGAAAGAGGGATATGGAAGGGAAGTGCTGCCTAATATACCGGGACCTGAGCTGGGAGGGGCCTATGTTAATGTATGTTCTTCATTTTTTCCATTATGTTTGTATTCTTTGCTGCTATTGGTGGACAGTAAAGAAAGGGTTATGCAATATGAGCCTCCGTGTCTTGTCATAAAATTACAGATTAACACTGTGAAGAATAAGTCAATGAACATTTTAATATAACATATAGACTGAAAAGTCCCATTATAAAAGAAGAATGCATATATTTATGTATTTACTTCAATTACTTTGTTTGTAGGGGTTGAGTGCAAGAGCCTGGGTGTGTGTGGGTGGGTGCGTGCGTGTGTGATTTTAATCATATTTATTAACTTTTAACTGGAAACCAGTGTTGACAATTTAATTTGCTTTTTGATGTTTTTTTTTTGTTTTTTACTTATTTTTTTTTTTAATGTCTAATCTTTAAAGATTAACCTAATTTTTTAGGGCAAAAACCACAGCAAGAAGTTACGGAATTATTGTGCATCTAGTAGTTGTCCAGCCTCATCTAGATTAAGTCATAATCTAGAAACGACATCAGGCCAGGCTTCCGCTACATCTCCAAATGTAAGTTCCAATTAATTGTGTGAAGTAAGTCAATTATTGATTTTTAATTAATTCAAGTATTTTACAATGAAGTGTATTGAGATTTTTTTTGTCTTGATGTGTTGAATTTGTGAAATATTCGTATTTAATATATAATGAAGCATAAGTGATTATAGCAGATCTGATTGTATTGTGGCATAAGCCACCATGTCATCCTCATGAAAGACTGATAGTGACCTACTATGCGTACATTGTGTTAAAAATATAAAGTACTACTTTAACATTAAATACAATTGCTTATTATCATAAATACAATAAAATATTTAAAGGAACACTATTGCATTAAGAATACAAACAATGTATTCCTAAGGATTATACACTAAAGTGAGAATTCCAAGAGAATTTAAAATTTAAGGCCAAAGTAGCAGAAGTGGAAAAACATCTCTGTCAGCTCTGCTTCTATTTCTGCTACTTTGACCGTAGATTTTAAATTCACTTTACATTCACTTGTAATTCTCACTTTGGGCAATATCCCTGTATAGTGTTCTAGACCCTATTCAATCAAATAAAAAAGGGTATTACTTTGTTTCCAGGAATGAGACTCTCTCCTTGCAGCTTCCTGCTTCCCCTCCCTTGTCACGTGACTCCTCTTTTGTTTCTTGTAAAATTCTACTTATACAGATGTTCATTCCTGGTAATAAGAGCATGCGTAACAAGTGCCACACTCAATACTGACGTCAGACATTACAGCACCGAGTCTGACTTGGGTGGGGAAACACCCTTGAATGATTGTCAGGGACATCGCACCTTGAAATTATTTTAGCCCTGAAATGGACACATCTTCAAAATGCCAATGTTCTAATGCAGGAGCAAAACTTCACTGGCACTTCACACACTTGGTTGGGCTGCCCACAGGGCCGGTGCAAGATTTTTAGCTACACAGGCGAAGATGCATTTTGCCGCCCCCCTCCTTCCCAAAAAATAATGCATCCTTACATGTGTGTCTATTTGTAAGCCTCCCCCTCCCCCTTTGAATTTCTTACCCCTTTTGTGCTCTTGTGTATTTTATTCCCTCTTTAGTGTGTCTTACAACCCCATTTTTATCTTACTTCCCCGCAGCCCCTTTGTGTGTCTCTTCCCTCCAGCCCCTTTCTGTGTTTCCTTCTTACCCCAGGCCCTTTCTTTGTCTCCTTCTCCACCACAGTCCCTCTGTGTGGCTCTTTTTCACCTCAGTCCATTTTGTATGTCCCTTCTCTCCAGATCCCTTTGTGAGTCTTTCCTTCCAAGCCACTGGCACACAGGCATCGTTTTCAGGCACACAGTCATAAAAGGCACACCATCAAAGTCATACAGATACACTGTCATATAAACACAGACATACTCATACAGAGACATACAGACAAGAGACATACAGACAGAGACATACAGACACACAGGCAGAGACATACAGACACAGTCACACAGAGGCATACACACATACAGAGACATGCAGGCATACAGAAACATCAGGCCTACAGATAAATACATACAAACATTGACATACATGCATGCAGAGGCATACATGCATACAGAGACATACATAGATACAGAGACATACATACATGCATACAACGACACACATACATACATACCTACATACATTCATGCAGAGACATACATTCATGCAGAGACATACATACATACAGAGACATACATACATGCATACAGAGACATACCTACATACAAAGACATTCACAATTACATACTTACATCAGTTCAATCTGGTCCCGGGGGTGCATGCTGTCCGGCTCTGTGGAGTCCTGTCTTGCAGCCCAGCCTCATCACTGGGCACCAGCCGTGCTGTGTGGTACCCAGGGAGCAGGGATATTATGTCATTCATATCCCCGCCCCCTCCACTCAGCCTGTAGGAGGTGGGCAGGCAGAGGCTGGGCTCCGTGGGCAGAACGCTCTGGGCTACGCTCGGCCATGCTACAACTAGTAACCTGCTGGAGGGGAGCACAGTGCTCTTCCCTCCTGCCGGACAGCCTGACATTGTGCCCCCAGAACCGGTGCGCCCTAAGGCAGCCGCCTTGGCTGCCTTATGGTAGCGCCGGCCCTGGCTGCCCATTGTGTCTATATGTTAGGGTAAAATAGTGCCATAGTAATTACATTTAAAAAATAGACATTCAGTTTATTCAGATACAAATTATGTTATTACACAGATTCAAAAACAATAAACCTTCTACATTTTTATCTCAAAGCTTAGCTAATTCTAGGGCAGTATATTTCCTGGGATGCAAAGTTACAAAGCAAGTTACAGAGTTTACAGAATTTAACTTTAATGCAACAACCTATACATAAAACAACAATAATATAAGATGTTCTGATAATGATATATAGATTTACAGGGTTATTCACTAGGGAGAATTCAAAGTACATTTCCAATATCAGGTTAAAATAGCAATACAGTAATTGCTCTTATTGCTGAGAGCTATTATTGCTCTCAGTGCAGATATTCTGACCCAGGGCTGGCATGACCGCTAGATGAACTAGGCAGCTGTACCGGGCACCCCGACCCGGGGGGTGCAGACTCCAGGTGACTGGCAGGAAGGGAGCGCACAATACTCTCCTACCGGTCACAGCATGTAGCATTGCCGAGCCGCGAACCACGGTAGAGGAGCTTCTGTATCTCCTTCCCGGTCTAATAAGAAGGGCACGTAGTGAGCTCCAAACCATTTCCTGTCAGACTGGGTAGAGGAAACTGAGGGTTCCTCCACTGCGGTCCATGGCAAGACCTTGATACATGAGTGTGGTGAGCTGGCATGTGCAAAGTGGGTGTGAGAGAGAAACCACAACAATACAAGGGGGAGGTGGGACCATAAAGGTATAGTTGGTGGGGGTTAGAGAACAAAAAGGGTCATGGGAGGAAGAGACCATGAAGTGACGAGGGGATAAAAGACCATAAAGGGAAGGGTGGTGAAAGTCTCCAAAAGGGCGTGGGGAGACCAGAAAGGGATAGGGGAAGACCACAAAGGGACAAGGAGAAGACCACAAAGGGACAGGTGGGGACAAAGATGCACAAAGAGGGCTGAGGGGAAAAAGAGACACACAGAGGGCTTGGGGGACAAGAAGGCACATATAGGGGCTAGGGATGACAAAGAGACACACAGTGGAGCTAAGGGGACAAATACAGAAAGTGGGCCTGGGAGAGAAAAAAAAAATCACTCAGTGGGGCTGTGGTACTGATAAAGAGACACACAGTGGTGGGGGACGAAGAGAAACACAGAGAGGCTGGGGGGAGCAAAGAAATACACAGTGGGGCTGAGGGAACAAAGACATAAAGATGGGCTGTGTGGACAAAGAGACACACAGTAGGGCTGGGGGGAACAAAGAGACACATAGTAGAGTGGGGGTACAAAAACACACATAGGGTCACATAGGGTGGGGGTACAAAGACACACATAGGGTCTGTGGAGGGACAAAGGCACACAGAAGTGCTGGGGGAAGAATGAGACACGCATAGGGGATATGGGGACCAAGAGATACACAGTATTTTAGACCTTAGATTTGAAATTCACTTTGGCTTTTCACTTTAGTAAATTACTTTGCTCATATTTTTTTTTTCAGTCTTTCTCTTTATTACATTAAATGTGAATCTATGGTCTGCAGCTTGCTCAATGATCAAGTTATCGTCTTTGAATATCCCAGAGATTTATTCCATTATAAATAGTTATTGTGTTTTATATTCATAGCTATTGTGCTTAATTGTTATATCATTAAAACTGCAAAACACAATGAATAAATAATATAAACGTATAAGTAACATTACCATAATTACTTTATTATACCAGCTGAGTATAATTCTGTGTTTATATAATTGTCTGAATGTTCTTATGGTCAGTTATTTGTTAAAGCCTACTTTCAGAGGTACGCATGTGTTAGTCCTGGTTTATTTTTCAGCCAAATTTTAGTCAACATTTTTATGTCTAAATGTAGACACATAGATAGAGACCATTAAATTATGTCTCAGGGGATAATAACATACAATTTATCAAAATCACAATATCTGAAATTTAGAAAAAAATACAAAGAGAGGATAATATATGAGTCTAGGGACAGGATGAGTTACTTATGGTATTTTACCAGCAGTTATTTTTTTATTAATTTATTTTTGGTTACAGGTTACATCTCCCAAAACAGGTGGGCGGGTGATTCTTGCCACTGAGAATGACTATTGCAAACTGTGTGATGCCTCATTTAGCTCTCCTGTGGTAGCCCAAGCTCACTATCAAGGAAAGAACCACGCAAAAAGGCTACGATTATCAGAGTCTTCAAACACCTCCGTAATGTAAGTATTGATTGAGTCTGGGCTTAGAAAATGTTTATAGAACACAGGACACAGACAATGTAGCAACCAGTTTTAATATTTAATGGGACACTGTATGCACGCAGGCCACTTCATCTCCTTGAGGGGTACTGGGTGTACTGTCCCAGTCCCCTTAACCCTGCAATATAAAAAATACAGTTTTAGAGAAATGTTTATATATTAGGGTTAAGACTGCCTCTAGTGGCAGTCAAACAAATCTGGACATCCTCACGCTTTGCGTGAGGACATCCACGATCTTAAAATCCCCTATAGGAAACCATCGATTCAAAACTTTCCTATGGGGACTGCCTAATGCGCACCACACATGCTGGACTCATGTGGGGGAAAAATAACCAATGATGAGGGATCTTGGCCCCAGAAAGAGGTAAGTATTTAAAAGACTATTAAACCCTTTAACTGCAACTGGAGGGGTGAGGGAGGAGGGATTAGGGGGAATGCAAGGGAGAAACAGAGGGACACTATAGTGTTAGTAATAAGTTCCAGGCAAAATCATTAAAGGGACACTATAGTCACCTGAACAACTTCAGCTTAATGAGGTTGTTCAGGTGAGAACTATAGCTCCCTGCAGCCTTTCTCATGTAAACACTCTATTTTCTGAGAAAATACAGTGTTTACATTGAAAGCTAGGAACACCTCCAGTTGCAGTTACTCAGAGTGAACCAGAGGGACTTCTGAGTTGATGGAGGCATAATATGCCTCCACCCACTCAGATCTGCTGTCAGCAGAGCACAGGGCAGCACTGTGCACAGCATCCTGTGATTCAGTATCTCCTCCCTCTGCATGCAGACACTGAACTTTCCTCATAGAGATTCATTGATTCAATTCATCTCTATGAGGAGATGCTGATTGGCCAGGGCTGTGTTTGAATCATGCTGGCTTTGCCCCTGATCTGCCTCCTTGTCAGTCTCAGCCAATCCTATGGGGAAGCACTGTGATTGGATCAGGCTATCACATGTCAGCAGACTGCTTGTTTTTCCTGAGTCTAACAGCATGCAGATTTACAGCTTCTGGCTTGAATACAGTAAGATTTTTACTATATTTCTGGAGGCATGAGGGGCCCAGGGGGGCTAGATGGTGGTGTTAACACTATAGGGTCAGGAATACATGTAGTTGCACTGGTGACTATAGTGTCCCTTTAAAGAGACTCTATAGGCACCTAGACCTATTAATCTCAATGAAGAGGCGTCGGTGCCATGTCCCACTAGTTTTAACGCTGTTAGTGAAAACAATGCCAATCTTGATTATCTCAACTAAGGAGGCGGAGCTTCCCTACAGAGACAGGGCAGCGTAGGCTTAAATGTAAGTAGAACTCACCCTTCGAGCTCTCAGTTTACTAGGGGGGCGGGGTTGAAATATAACTTGAAACTATAACCCTATATTGTTCTTTGAAAGTGTTATATAATACTACTAAACATGTATGCACAAGCTGTATTATTTGTACAAGTTATTATGCTCTAACTCTTAGGCTTTTACATTTTGTAAAAAAAATCTGTTTGCAGTAGGCATATTGTATTTGGTATCAAAACCATGCACTATCAATGTGAGATCACCATGTTGTGTTGTTTCTAACATGCATTTGTGCCTGTGGCTATACATTTACATGAAAATGAATGCTTGCTTAACATATTATGAACATATTTCCAATATTGAAATCCTTTCAGTTTTACCACGCTTCACATTCAGGCTCCTTGCTTGTGCTTGTATTACTCTAGCCTCAAATCATTGTTGTCACCTTGATCTGAAATAAACATCTGTTACATTTTAAAAATAATATACATAGGAGCGCTATTGCTGTCAATATAACAGTGAAGTGTCTATTTTTCAAAAATAATGCCTTTGAGGGTTCTGAACACATCACAATAAACCATGATACCATGAGTACACACATAAGTATGCGTTTGTTATATTTTTAAAATTGAGGTTAGGATTTTAAAATTAGGGATTTTAATCCTAGAGCTGGGTCTGGATGTACATGTTCCATTTTTTTTTTTGTCTACTGGAGAATATCTACTTTGTGGCTACTGTCCTTAAATTCTGCTTTCTCCCATTACTGACGATCCCGTTTCTCTCCTGGGATAATAAGGATAGTATTATACAATACTAGATGTAAAAACATGATCTGCATATTGAAATATCAAATGTAGCAATAATAAAAATTATTTTAGTTCAATAAAATGTTTAGAAATAATTATTAGGTACAGTCGACATATCTTTTTTAATATTCATAATGACTTTATGTCTGTTTGCCTGTGGCTGACCTTATTGATTAACAGAGGATTTTTTTGTCATGCAGGCTGTGTGAATCCCAGACATGGCATGTGTGGGGATGCATGAACAGAAACAAAACTTATTTAACTTTAAATGGCAGTGAGGCTGCAGAGGCATGATCTACACACGAAAACTGCTTCAGGAAGCTAACGTTGTTTTGGTGATTATAGTTTCCCTTTAACTATGAATTACAGAATGACTCCTAACTTCCTCTGGCATCATATCTGTTGTAAATTCTACTTTATCGTATTTAAAATAGGGATTAGTCTTAATCTCTTCATGAATATTTATTATTTAATGCTTATAAGACATTTCACCTGATTAGTATACCTAACAAAATGAACATTATGCAGCAATTGTAAACTTTAGTTAGCATTTAAGCGCATCTCCACCTTATTAGGGCACAGTTGTACTGTATAGTACTGAGTTGGATCTAACTTTGCCTCTAGAACAACCTAAATACTTGAAAGCATAAATTCAAGTAATTTGTTGACTTGATATAAAAATCATGTAATTCTTGCAAATTTGTAGCCAACTGTCCTACCACATCTCAAAGGCTGACATTGAGTTGACTGTCTGTTAGTGCAATGGTGATTATTTTAAGGATCCCAATATACAATAAAATCATTATCAACATCATAATGTGGTGGAATCTCAGTAAAAATAAATTTATTAGGACAAGATTGCCACGTGGTATGTGCACTTGCATATGTTGATGTACCAGTTAAGTCAGTTACACGTAGCTAAGATACAATCAGTAGTGTAATGAGCATAAGTAGTATTTCCCCATCTCCATTGTGCTGGGCAAGCCATGTGGTCAAACAGGATTTTAGTCTCTATTCTGTTGATTAGATAAGAGTATGTGTAGGTTGAACTGATTATGGGAGGAGCTACATGCCTATATAAGGGACCTACACTGTATGATCAGGACTCAGACTTTGCTGTTTTTTGGTGACATTAGTCCCTCTGAGTCCCGATCGGTGAATCGAATAAAGAATCTCTTCCTTCCTGAAGAAACCTGTGTCCATCTCTCTGTGCTTGGCTTCCGTCAGTTTCTCCGGTATCAATAATACTGCAACATTCATATTTTAAATGTACTATTTACATAAGAAAAAATTAAACCACACATTTATATGGTTTAGGTGAAATTCAGATTTTTCTACATCAAAACCTAGCATTTTTTAAATTGAAGCAGAAATCAAAATTAACCAGATCAGGTGATATTTACTAGTTTTAATTAGTCTGGTTTTGGTACAAACTCACAGGGGATCCATCTTCCTGTTGTTAGCTTACTGTACTGGAACCCAGCGTGGTCTTCTAGAACCTCAGCCTATCCATATAAAGGTTTCATGTGTTATACCTTCGAAAGATGTAACTCCGCACACGAATGTTGAAAAGGGTGGGTCCTTTAGAACTTGTGTGTTTTATGTCGTTTTAATGATTTAGTGATTCTTCTCTGAATTTCCCTCATTGATATATTTCATCTACAGAACTCGCTCTCACTGGAACTACTTTTTCAACCCTGTTTGTTGTTTTGGTGGGAGCAGGGTGGTTGAAATGTAATCCCAGATCTGACTATCATGGGAAGATGAGGGTTCTGTTTTTTTATTTTTTATTAAAACAGCAGTATCTTATACTTTGATTCTGTCACATACAGGGATTCTGCAGAATGCAAAAGGAGAGCACGGAAAGAGGGAAATGACCATAAAATGATGCAGAATAGAAGAAATTCTTGCACTCCACAGAATAGTACAGGTACCAGAGAGAATATACATATACATATTTCTATTATTTTGATATACAAAACTAAGAGAGCACTCGCATGTCTAAAAACCATTACACTGGCAGAATAATGTACACAGAGTACACATTCACACATGTACACAAGTGCATGATTATTGGGATGTAAGACTTAATGGGAAGAAATGAGCTTCTCGTGTTTCATAGTGTTATGCAAACAGCAATGGACTGCCCAGCTGTGTGTATTGGTTTCTAAGTGACCAGAATGTGTGTGAACAAAATGTAAACAAGTGCCAAAAAGACACCCCTTGGGAGATGTATTAAGACAAAAAGAGATGCTATCCTGTGGCAAAGAGCTAAGTGAGGAGCAGTCACCAATGGAAACCAGTAGAATGTGTCTCAACATTTAGCAATTTGTACTCAAAATATTTTGACTTGTTAACCCGCACCCCTCCATTGCATATAGAAATTGCCAGCCTGGCCAGAGTCTCTTCCACCGAAAAAGTTGTTAGGAATCAAAAAGTAGACTGTTTATGTTTTCAAAATAGAGCAAAACTATTCATGTCATGCTTAACCCCTTAAGGACGCAGCTTCAAAAACTGGACTTAACCTTAAGGACACAAGCATTTTTTGCATTTTTTGCTGTTTGTGTTCAACCTATGTTTGCATTTTTCTTATTTATTACACCAACACATGTCATATATCGTTTTTTAAAGGACAAAAAGGGCTTTAATCTGATGTGACATATACATATATAAATTCTTATTTATTATTAAAAAAAACCCAAAAAATGAAAAAAAAATGAAATAAATAAAAAAAATTTTTTTTTCACAGTTTAGGCAATAATAACGTGTGTATAATAAGTGTAGCTTAAGGAAAGTAATTTTAAAAATATTCAATTAGTTGTTCTGATTTTCAGAGTACATAATATGTCTAGGATTTCAGCTTATTTTGAAAGTTACAGGTCACAAAATACAAGGAGTAAAAACTTTTTTTAATGTGGAGCAATTTTAGAATTTGGCATGTTTGTCTTGTAAGCTTAATAGCCATCACAGAAAGCAAAATTGCTGCACAAAAGTATATATTTATATAAAGCACACATCACAGGCTATTTACCAAAGGGTATTCTGACACTTTTTACGTAGCCATTTCGCTGCCAATCTCTGCTAAATCGTGTAGTAAAATTGTGTTTTTTTCAGATTTCTAACATACACACATAAAACAAGGATTTTTAATGTGTATTTCATTAAGTTGATATATACTACTGCTGTAGAAAACCCCATATTGTTTTCAGCCATATCAACAGAGTAAAATGATACCCCCAATCTATGTCCTTGCCACTATCCTGTGAAGTTATAGTGCCATAAAAGAGACCTGACCATTTCAGTTTTCACAGTGATAATTTTGATAGATGAATTTGATGGAGCAAGTCTCATTTTGGGGCATTGTAGCAGTTTAACTGTTGAATTTATCCCTCAATGACCTACCATTGGTGAAAGTAGACACTACAGTGTATCTCATATGGTATATATTGTGCCTTAGCGTGATGCCATTTTTTCACCAGTTTATGTCAAACTTTGTGGTCAAATATTTTTTTTGCATTTTTTACATACACATTAAATTTTTGGGGGTCATTTTTCAAGTCTGGTATGTGCCACTGTGATCAAAACCCCATAATTATGCTCAGCAAACTCTTCTGAATAAAACAATACCACCAATGTATGTCTTTGACACTATCCTGTGAAGCTACAGTGCCTTAAACGAGTCCTGACCATTACAGTTTTTACAATTAGAATTTTGATAAATGGATTTGGTGTGTCTATATCACATTTTAGGGCATTGTAGCAGTTTGACAGTTAAAATTACTCCATAAATGCATACCATTTGTGAAAGTAGACACCACGGGCTATGTCATATGGTATATTTTGAGCTTTATTATACAGTTATGTTAGCACCAATTACTTTCAAATGTTATCATATTGTTTTATTTTTGCATTTTTATACACACATGTTGTATTTTAGTAGTTAATTTTGGAAACTTGATATATGTTACTGTAAAATTAAATCACAAAATTATTCTCAGCTATATTTCCTGAGTACAAAATTACCCCCTTTGTACACCTTAGCCAGGTTTTTGTGAAAAAATACAGGGCTAAAATCATACCCGGCCCATTACAGTTTTTTTTAAATGACAAATTGACGAATGGTCATTGTTTCATTTTGGGGCATTTTAGTCGCTCATATATTTAAATAACGCCACCAATGCATACCATTTACAAAAGTGGACAACATGGGGACCCTCATATAAAATATTATAAGCTTTATTGAAGTGACATTTTGTTACCATTTTGTTTCAAAGTTTGTGGTATTCATTTTTATTTTAACATTTTTACATACACATAGTATTTCTGATGATTATTTTTTAAATATCCCGTTTCCCACTGTCATAAAATTATCTTAGCTGTACTAAGCAACATCTTCTCAGTACAAATATACCCCATATGCATACCCCATATGCATACCCCATATCTTTGGAAAGTAGCGATCTTAATATTAATCTAAATCTCTAATCCCAAACCAAGCCCTAATTCTAAACCAAATCCTAATCCTAAATCTAACCCTCAATCTAATAATAAACCATTACCACAATCCTAACCCATAACGTAATCCCATGTGTAACCCTAATTATAACCCTAATCCAAATCTCAATCCTACCTTTAGCAATAGTGTTAAAATGATTCCCCCTGCTGGTGTCAGCCGAGGAATTCCCTTGCTATATTCAGCAAGGGATGCCCGTGCTGACCCTAATCCTAATCTGAACCATAATCTGAATCCTAATCTGAAACATAATACCAATACTACAATTAATTATAAACCTAATCTCAAACATAAACTTAATAATAAACCCAGTAATAAACCTGATAATAAATCTAGTACTTATGCTAAACCGAATAATAATCCTTAATTGTAATCCTTAATTTAATCTTAATCCCAAAGGTTTCCCTCTACTAATATCAGTGCTGATATTAGTAAAGGGATTTTAAACTAAAACACAGTGGTATGTTGCTGCCATCTACTGGCTATTTTCAGTATTGCAGTCTCCCATCTCTTACATTGAAGACATTATTCCCAATGCAATGCGATCTGTGCTGGGCAACTAAAAATGCCCAGCACTGATCAGAATGGCATTTGGGCATAGAGGGCGATCCTCCAGGGTTTGTTCAGACCCTGGGGGTCTCCCAAGCACCAGATCACTTGAGAGAATGACTGTAGCTGAGCTTGATCGCTCAGCTGCAGTGTTCTTTGTGGATTTAAATGGCTACATGCAGTGCTAACTTTCAGCACTGCATGCAGCTCATCAAAAAGTCTGGGGCCACTAAAAATGGCCCAAACTGACAGAGGGGACCCCCAGGTTTCTAATGATACCTGGGTTTCCTAGTGTGAGCAGGGATTTAACCCTGCTCACACTACATTGCTGTCTATGGGGATTTAAATCCCCATTTAAAGAGCTGCTTGCCGACCTCACTTTGAGCTCTGCATGCAGCTCATCAAAAAACCTGGGGCCACTAAAAATGGCCCCAGCTGACAGAGGGGACACCCAGGTTTCTAATGATACCTGGGTTTCCTAGTGTGAGCAGGGATTTAACCCTGCTCACACTGCATTGTGCTCTATGGGGATTTAAATCCCCATTTAAACAGCTGCATGCCGATCTCACTTTGAGCTCTGCATGCAGCTCATCAAAAAACCTGGGGCCACTAAAAATGGCCCCAACTGACAGAGTGGACCCCCAGGTTTCTAATGATACCTGGGTTTCCTAGTGTGAGCAGGGATTTAACCCTGCTCACACTACATTGCTGTCTATGGGGATTTAAATCCCCATTAAAAGAGCTGCTTGCCGACCTCACTTTGAGCTCTGCATGCAGCTCATCAAAAAACCTGGGGCCACTAAAAATGGCCCCAGCTGACAGAGGGGACACCCAGGTTTCTAATGATACCTGGGTTTCCTAGTGTGAGCAGGGATTTAACCATGCTCACACTGCATTGTGCTCTATGGGGATTTAAATCCCCATTTAAACAGCTGCATGCCGATCTCACTTTGAGCTCTGCATGCAGCTCATCAAAAAACCTGGGGCCACTAAAAATGGCCCCAACTGACAGAGGGGACCCCCAGGTTTCTAATGATACCTGGGTTTCCTAGTGTGAGCAGGGATTTAACCCTGCTCACACTACATTGCTGTCTATGGGGATTTAAATCCCCATTAAAATAGCTGCTTGCCGACCTCACTTTGAGCTCTGCATGCAGCTCATCTAAAAACCTGGGGCCACTAAAAATGGCCCCAGCTGACAGAGGGGACACCCAGGTTTCTAATGATACCTGGGTTTCCTAGTGTGAGCAGGGATTTAACCCTGCTCACACTGCATTGTGCTCTATGGGGATTAAATCCTCATTTAAACAGCTGCATGCCGATCTCACTTTGAGCTCTGCATGCAGCTCAGCTGTCAGTCTGTGGACATTAAAAATGACCCCAACTGACAGAGGGGAGACCCAGGTTTCTAATGATACCTGGGTTTCCTGGTGTGAGCAGGGATTTAACCCTGCTTACACCACAATCTAGATATAGGCATTTAAATGCCTATTTAAGCAGATACATGCCGCGCTGACTTCCAGCACTGCATTTAACTCATCAAAAAGGCTGGGGTCACTAAAAATGTCCCCAGCTGATAGAGGGGAGCCCCAGGTTTCCATTGATACCTGGAACTCCCTTGTGTTAGCAGGGATTTAACCCTGATCACACCAAATTGTAATAGTGGGGATTTAAATCCCCATTTAAATGCTTGTTTGCAGCGCTCACTTTGAGCTCTGCAAACAGAGCATCAGTCAGTCTGGGGACACTAATTCTGGCCCCAGGTGAGAGAGGGGAGCCCCAGGAATCAAATGATACCTGGGGCTCATAGTTACCAGCAAGGTAATAGACCCTGCTGGAAAAACACTGCATGACGGAAATATTCCGTCATGCGTCCTTAAGGGTAGGACCAGCATGACAGAAAATTTCCATCATGCGTCCTTAAGGGGTTAAAGAGACAGAACTGTGTTACATAGTGAAAGCAGTATTTTGTATACAAACTATGTACAGTATAACATGCTGAAAACTGAGGAGTGTACAGCCACAATACCCCTGGGCATACTTACAAACCTCCTCGAACTGGGAAAATTGTTCTGGATTAATATCGTCTTACATGTACCACAACTCATGTAGTAAATAAGATCACACATCCAAGTGACAGAATTCATGCTTGGTTAAATGACAATACATTGAGGCAATATATTTGGGGACATTAATCCTCAATATGAATAGTTTTTTTGGAAGGCAAATCTGAAATTCCAGTTGCCCATCACTTTTTGGAATATACCAGCTTCCGATTTTAGGATTCAGTACTGTTGATCACGTTCTTGAGGGACTAGGCACATTGAACACTTGCTACAGGTAGAATTTTGGTCCCTATGGCTTCACTTGTTTTAAGAAAATAAATCTACTTCAATGATTTCTCCCTGATCATTAGTTTCAATTTTATAACATGACAGGAGGCTTCGTATTTGCTTAAGTCTCTCTTTACTAGAACTCCACAGCAGCACAGAAAAAACAACCAATCAGAAAAAAGTTAGGTACTATAAAACTCCCCTCCCCATGCATCATTTCCTCTTTCTTTGCTGCTCTGCATCAGTACAGGTCAGAGTACCACTGCCTCCTGCTTATAGTGGGTGGCTTTGGGATTTATTGTGATTTATTAGGATTTATATTTCTGCTTATAGTTACTTTATTTGTTTATTTTATATATTATATTCCTTCTTTTGTTGTCATATTATGTACACATATATTATTTGCTCTTATTTGGTTTATAGGCTGTATATTTATTTTATATATTATTTTCATTATATGTAGTTATCAGTTTTATGGCTTATGCATTTTACCTAGTTATCATGTGGTGTTTCGTTTCTATTTAATATGCTTTATAACTTATTGTTTTGGTTTGATTGGCCCTGTTTTCTTTGGGGCTGATTTCCTTCGGTGGGGGTTTTTCTGGGGGTTTCTGGGGATGCTGCCAGGGTCGCTCCCCCCCTTTTTTGTCCCCCCCCCCCCTCTTTCCTATGCCCTCCGCGGGCAGCGGGCGCTTTAGCTCAGGGTGTCAGGAGACTAGCCGTTTGGCTGTCTCCTCTGACTCCCCGAGCTCCGGTGTGAGCCTGTCACCGCGCGGGGTTGCTCGCGATCGGTCGCGAGTACCCGGCGGCCGGACCTGCTCACGCACATGGCCGCCTCACAGCGGCCGGCTCCTTCAGGAGACACGTGCACACGACCAACACTCGTTCGCGGCCCCTACTCCACCCACGGTAGGTGGACCGCATGGTTTTTTTTCCACGCTGGGATTCTGGCTCTCAGCATGCAGAGCCATTTCGCCACTTAGATAAGGGGTAAGCACATTTTTATACTTTTATGGCATCTGGTTCTGGCCATGTCCAAGTACCATGGTTCTAGCTGGTTATGTGTCTATATATTATAGGTTTTAGAAGTATTTTTTGCACTATTCAGCTATTGTTTTTCTGCCCCTATCCTTTGCCTCACTAGATAGGTTCTTTGGATTACTGTGACTCTTACTGATAGTGTGTATCATGCTGACAGTATATACCACAGATTGGTGTGTGTATCACAGATTACTGCAGGTTTTACTGACAGTATATACCACAGATCGCTGTGCGCTTTCTGACAGTGTAGATCTCAGATTTAGTTGGTCTGACAGTGTACTTCGAGTTTTAGTTTTCCTGACAGCGTGTATCACAGACTGCTGTGAGTTTTACTACTGACATGTGAGTTTTGCTGACAGTGTGTATCTCAGATCGCTGATAATTTTGCGGACAGTGCGTATCGCTGACTACCGTGCGTTCTGTCAGGGTATATCGCAGATTTCTGCGAGTAACAGGTGTATACGAACGCAGTATACAGGCTCGGTACAGGGTGTGTACATTGCCAGTTAGCTCTTGGATTCATGTCCTTCTCAGTGTATATTTTTTCTGGCCCAGCTATGAGGTCGCAGAGGGGACTACTCTGGTATGAGTTCTCTGCCCATGGCGTGTATATATAAGATACAGACCTGGCTCTGACTCAAACTGATATGGAAGACGAGTCTACGCTGATAACATACATTTTATCAGGTTCTTGGGGAGAGTCATTGTGTTGGCTATTGTTTAACCCTACTCCTTGGGGTGTCCGTGATTACAATACCCTTCACGTGGTATGAGGATGGTAATCTATAATATGCTAAGATAATTCAAATAGATCCGTGTGTGCATGTGCATACCTATCCACAGTTCATGGACAGTAGCGCTCAGTGTACCTTACATTTATGGACATGATGGTCACTGGAATACTTCCGCTTATATCCAATTCAGCTGGAATACCACTATTGGACTGCTGGGCACATAGGGACTGCCAGTCCCGGTTCAAATTACTCACACAGCATTACGCTGTCTAAAGGGTTGATTGTCTAAGGGTCCTAGGTCACGAGATGCCCTGAGAATCTATAATTTTTAGGGACCTCTACCCGAACTCAGAGGTCCCCGTTACTCATTCAATACCCACTGTAAAGCGCTACGGAATTGGAAGGCGCTATATAAATTCATGTTAATAATAAGATTATGGTAATACACAACCCATTGATTGGCCGGCTATGTCTGTGCCCCATTGATTGGCCTGCTATGTCTGTGCCCCACTGATTGGCCTGCTATGTCTGTGCCCCATTGATTGGCCTGCTTTGTCTGTGCCCATAAGAGCGGCCTGCTTTGTCTGTGCCCATAAGAACGGCCTGCTTTGTCTGTGCCCATAAGAACGGCCCGCTATGCCTGTGCCCATAAGAACGGCCTGCTGTGTCTGTGCCCATAAGATTGGCCTGCTATGTCTGTGCCCATAAGATTGGCCTGCTATGTCTGTGCCCATAAGATTGGCCTGCTATGTCTGTGCCCATAAGATTGGCCTGCTATGTCTGTGCCCATAAGATTGGCCTGCTATGTCTGTGCCCATAAGATTGGCCTGCTATGTCTGTGCCCATAAGAATGGCCTGCTATGTCTGTGCCCATAAGAATGGCCTGCTATGTTCGTGCCCATAAGAATGGCCGGCTATGCCTGTGTCCATGAGAATGGCCGGCTATGCCTGTGTCCATGAGAATGGCCTGCTATGCCTGTGTCCATGAGAATGGCCTGCTATGCCTGTGCCCATGAGAACGGCCTGCTATGCCTGTGCCCATGAGAACGGCCTGCTATGTCTGTGCCCCACTGAATAGCCTGCTATGTCGGTGCCTACTTGAATGGCCGGCTATGTCTGTGACTATTTGCTTGGCTAACCTTTCTGTGTCCATTCGTTTGGCCTGCTGGGCCTAGGCCCTACTGACGGGCCTACGCTATGGGTACCGAACCCCTTTTGGCCGCAGGCCTGAGGTAATATCACTGAGGAAACCCAGGGCGCACCAGTGACATGGAGATAGGCAGGTGTCCAGGCAAAAGCCATTGCCATAGTGTTCAAGAGGACACCAGTATACGGCCATCTGAATATGGTGGGAAGGGTGAAGGCCCTAAACCTCATGCCTGAAGGGCAAAGTTTCTTATGAAGACCCCGGACACATCCACGGTTTACTCCAAACCGGCGACGGCACATCTCCAAGGAGAACTTCGCACAGGCAGGGACCGGTACTCAGACTCCTACAGGAGAAAGCGGTGTTTTTTTTCCTTGTCTTTACCAGCTACTCTGTATCTGCCTCCCAGAGTCCTTATAGGGTCGGTAGTTTTTTCCTGCGTTAGGTTAGCTCCTGGCCCTGTCCAGTGGGATTTACTTTTCTTACCTTCCGGCCTGCTGTTTACATTCTATCCGAGATAGGATGGGTGTATTTTCTCTTATCTACGTTTATTGTTGCTTTTCTGTTTTTTCATGACTTCCTTTTCCTATTCGCTCGGGTCGTCGTGAGGCCTGACTGGCCTCCTCCGACCTCCCGGGCACTCATGGATTGCGGAGAACGTCTCCAGCTTTCCTCGGACTACCAACGGTCTACCAGGACCCCGCGCGCGCGCACGGGATCCGGATAGTCGGTTGATAGTTTTCCATTCCTTGTCTTCCCAGATTGCCGTCAGCCTTATGCTGACACTTAATTGGTGCACCCTACAGTTTTGGTCACCCTGACTCTCTAGGGACTCTAATTTGCACCACGGGAGGGTGCGGCCCTCCATCACCTTGATCCGAGTATATTTATTTTCAGGAACAGAGGGTGAACCCTCTCATACGGAACCGGATACTGATTTGTTATTAGAGGGCGCAGCCCTCACTCGCCCTCAACCAGATACTGGGCTGGATACAGAGGACAAATTGGGTGGACCCATTCTCATAGAGAGAACCGGTCTCGGATGTAGGCTCTGCTGTTGGTTACTAACGGGTGCGGCCCGCTCAGGCTAGCAGCCGGACGCTCTCGCGGTATGCGATCACAGTAGTAGAGAGCGCGGCTCTCTCATACACCCGACGCTCTACAGTACCGGCCATTTGTTCATCACACAGGCTTGTGCCTGTGCAAGACATTGATGACTACATAGAGGGGCGTCCCTCCTGCATTCTATTAGAGCTGACATCCACGCTACTGACTTCGTTCTAGAGGACTGCCTGGTCATGCAGAAATTACATGTTTAGACTAGAGGTATAACAGAGGTATTACACACACTCCTGGAGATGGTACGCTAACGGATGGTCCTCCGGTATTTTGAGAGTGCAGGTTTTTGGCATATTCTGCACCATATAATACAGAGTTTGCTTTATGTTTTGGATATCCAGACCATTACGTGCAAACTGCGCAGACAGTTTCTCCCATGTCAAGATGTCAGGAGATACGGATACCTTCATGGAGCAAACAGGCACTGCCTTGCTCGGGTAACAAGATTAAGGAAGGCCTTTTACCCGGTCTGAAGGTAGAACAGTACGTATGGTCACATGGTAAATCAGGAATCCACGGTTGTCTTGACTTCCCTGGTCTTTACGATCTTGGGATAAGATGGCGTGACTGCCCCGTCTCCTCGGAGCGCATACCTGGTGAACATGGTTCGGAGATGGAGGACCCTTCATCTATACTCTATTAATCCCTCACGGGAGCCGTCTTTTTTGGATTCGCGCTAACCTCCTTTTTCAACTACCGTCGAGGAGATCTACGAGACTTTACGGAGGTACCTGGTGTGCCCCGACTCCTACAGACATCTTTCACTCTTTGACGAGGGCATTGCTGGATGGAAATCTGCGTTCCGGTTGGCATTTCCCTTTCCTTTGAAGGTTTCCAGGATTCACTATTCCCAGAATAGTCGACCACCGTCCTTCCACGTAAGTTCAGTTCGGAACCCTGAATGGACGTCCTTTGGAGTCTTTCTCTGCTGCGTCCGAGGTTTACACAGTCCATTTGGAATCTTGGAGTCACTTAGAATACGGCTAGTTTGGCCACACTCTTGCCTGCATTATGAATTTATCCTCGGATGAGACATCGCACCGGGTAAGACAGGAAGGAACGAAAGATCCTCCTCGGTTTCTAGTGCGATTTTGGTAGTGGACTTGGGCACATTCCTTGAGATTGGAGATCTACCTGCAAGGCCACATCGCCAAATGTCCCTGACACAATCGGAGGAACCGCCTTACGGATCAGGAGTTGAGACATGGTGACAGTTTCTTCTCACGTCCCCAAGTCCGAACTTGACCTTCGATATTACAGCTACGGGAATGTGGCTGATAGGTCAGCTTGCCAGCTCATGGACCGACTGCTAGGAAACAAGTCGCAACCACATACAATGGATTTACCAGCGGATGGTACTTTTTTCCGTAATTGAGATCCTTCGTCGGCTGGCATTTTGTTTGATACGTCTACTGTCAGTTATCGTACTTGGAATGTCCAATTAGGATTACGCTGATATTTCCTGGAATAGATACCAGCGACACAATCAGTGTTGGACTGGTGAATTGAGCGTTGAAACAGCAAATACGAAGCCTCCTGTCATGTTATAAAATTGTAGATTATGCTAGCTTTAGTGTACCTATAATCTTAATTTTATTAATGACAGGAGGCGAGTATTTCCCACCCATTCTTGTCCCTCCCTTGTTTTATGTTATAGTTTAGATTATCAGGTACGTATGCAACTCTGTTTGTTGTCTCTGACACCTGTCGCTTGTTCCTTATGTCTGTGTTTCTTTTCATAAGTAGGGTTGGGATATCTACATATTAAGGTTAATTTTGGTTGCTACATTGGGTACCTACATGTTTATTCTGAGTACATTTCATTGGATAACCAACCTGTTCGATTCTGTTTTTCTCTCGTTTCAGTTTACAGTCCATCAACACTATCTAGCTTGACGGTTACTCTCGGATGGTGGACATCGTTATATTCATCGTATCTAGGACTTCGTTTCTTCCCCATGATGTTATCTGCCTTTTATTCTGTTTTGTCGCAGCTTGAAAGAGGAAATGATGCATGGGGAGGGGAGTTTTATAGTACCTAACTTTTTTCTGATTGGTTGTTTTTTCTGTGCTGCTGTGGAGTTCTAGTAAAGAGAGACTTAAGCAAATACTCGCCTCCTGTCATTAATAAAATTAAGATTATAGGTACACTAAAGCTAGCATAATCTACAATTTGACGGTCTTTTTTTAAAAATTATTTTGTTGTCTTATTAATTTTTTAATGCTATCATTTAAAAAAAAGGTATTTTTAGTTGTGTTTACTTCATTCATTTATTAATCTGTTCACTGGTTCATGCATATTATATGCTATTATTATTTGCACAGTAATCATTCTCCTATGCACTCTTATTTACCAGTGTCTTCTCTTTTGTTGTATAATGTGAAGACTGAAAAATGCTCTGCCGGTTTACTGGATTAAATGCTCACTAGATTTGAAGACCCATGAATGCTCTCATATATCGGTTACATTTATAGGGCTAGAGAAGACACATGGCTCCTTTTGTGTGTATAGAGATTTATATAAAAAATAAAAAAAATAGATTTTCGCACCCCTCTTTGGTGGTATGTTTATTCCTCATTCTCATGTCCTCTACCAGAGTCCTGGGAGTTTGAGAGTTCTGTGCAGTATCTTAGCTGTTCCTAGAACTGCACTCTTCTGGACAGCGATCTCAGATGTCCCAATGCTATACCAGATATATAATATATGTACATGTTTACATATGATTTAACCTAAATTGCAGAAAATTGAACAGTAACACTGCAGGGCCATTATCTGCTAAAGTTGCTTTGGTGCTTAAAGTATCAATAGAATATATATATAAATATATATATATATATATATATATATATATATGATTTCAATTAATATGAAGTATCACATAAAAAGTAGTTGTGGGAGAGGATGATCTGGCTTATATAAACATAAACTTACCTCCATAACGGGCCAACATCGATTGATCACTTCCGGTTCCGGTTTTGCCACAAGAACTCCCCACGTAGTTTTTCTAAGAAATTGTCTGGCAATTGAGCATGCCCCCTGCCCTTGGACTACTGTCCCCAGCCTCAACATCTCGAACGCGGTCGGTCCCAGCAACACTAAACTCCCGGGGCACCTTCCCAATCTTCTGGGTCAGCTGACAGCACACGGCAATAGTGAGTACAAGGGAACACGTGTCAAACTACCGAACGGGGGTCGTGCTCGCACGAACAGCAAATACAAGTGTAAACCCACTTATACGAAAGTGCACGAAACAGGCACAAAGGCGGTAAAAAACAATACTTACACCAATTCCTAACACATGGTAATTCTCATAGGAAACTTCGTATAGCTACCTTCACTTCGGTTCGAGCTCTATACTATGTTGCACATCAACACGGCCACCTACTGTCAAAAGTTGCTAGCTACACACAAATTCAACCCTTTTCACTACAAAAGTTACAATTAAGTAAAAGGCAGAATTTAGTTAAATCCCAAACGTACCAGGAGATGTATTGTAGGAGAAGCAGATAAAAATGTACTAGTGGTCATTGTGTTCAATAGAATACACAGTGACTCTTAAAATAAGTAGTACGTGTTCACATAATACATAAAAACTTTCAAAAGGTATAGCCAGGAAAAGTGCTGCCTTAGGCTAAAAGCAAGTGGGGCACATCAACTAAGTAGTGGGTTGAAAATAAAAACAAATGGTAAAAACACGATGCTCTAAATATTGCATCCAAGTGTGCTCAAATAATAAATATAAACATGATGTAAATCAATAAATAAGCAGTTAAAACACAGTCCACGCGTAGATCTTGCCACCCGGCATTAAAACAGACGCCAGTTAACATAACCAACAAAGGTATAATTTTAGTATGTCTCATCTGTCAGACCAAGGAGAGGACTTCTCACTGCCCAGTACACCAGCTAGACCACCCACACCAACCGTGGCCCGTACTGTGGACAAAAACCAAGACACTTCAAGTCCCTGTTCCTTGAGGTCAAGGACCATCCCAAAGATAGCCTAAGAACTAAGGCGAAGGGGTATGCCACTGCCAGAAAGGCAGAATTATATAGATTCAGGATGGCCAATTCTGATACTCCACAACCAGGGACCAGTACTCAAGCCAATATAAACTACACCCTAACTGGGATACAGGCCACAATGTTTTCGATACTGTCATCCATAAATAATTTAAACCAAAGGATAGAGAAGTTGGCTTCGTCAACACCAGTTACTGTAACTCCTTCCACACTAACCACCGAACAAACCGTCACACAGGGTAATGTCACCGCCACACCAACCACACAGGGTTCAGCTACACATATCATCACACGTGCACACATGGTACCTCCAAACATTAAGAAGGACATATTGGAGGGAAAGAACGTAAACCTTATGTCCCTATTGATAGCATCCCAAGACAAAGTCAAAAATAAAACATACAATTACAGTGACCTGTCAGTGGTGCTCAAAGCCAAAGATCCCAGACTAAACAAAAAACTATCCATAACAGACTTCGTAATAGCATTTGCATTGTACAGAGACATAATTTGCTTTAATTTCCCCCAGCGCAGAGAGGAACTAGACCTGTACATGCACACATTGGTAGACCTGGGGAACAAGTACGGTGGCACCACATTTTACGATTACCACAATTCTTTTTCAGCCAAGGCTGCAACAACATTTGCATAGTTTAGTATTAGGATAGACTGGAACCACATGGATACTGAGTTGTTCTGTCGCCACTGTGCTGGGTGAGTGCCACCGGCTTGTGCAATTTGCTCGTCCAACTCTCATGCTACCAGTTTGTGCTCCAACGAGCCTAGTTTACCCACCACTAGCTACACCACCCCTAGCACAAGCACATACAAACAAAAAGGATTGAAAGGCAAACTGGGAAGACTGATAGTCTTTTTAGGTAAGGCTCAGATATGCAACAACTTCAATGCAGGGGGTTTCAGTTTCAGTGCCTACAGGTTGTTGCATATCTGCTCCATCTGTTTTCAAGCCAACGCCAAGGCTATGTGCCCTAACCGTCTCTTACCCAAAAAATGACTGACAAAGGTACAGGTCAGCACACTGGCTTTCTACCTCAATGCTCACCCATCACAAGATCTCGTTCAGTTCCTAATCACGGGTTTCACAGAAGGGTTCCATACAGGGTTAATTGCACTACCGGTAGGCACTATTGAATGTAACAACCGACAGTCAGCAACAATAGACCCTACAACAGTAGACAGACTCTTAAGCACAGAGGTGGAAAAAGGCTTCATGATAGGGCCATTCCAAACACCACCATGCTCATGTTGGTGAACCAACGCAACCGGCAAATACAAGAATAAAAAACGTTTAATCATAAACCTTTCGGCTTCTCATTCTGTTGTCATACCAAGCCTAAACTCATTAATACCTTCCGAGGAATTTTCCCTGCAGTATGCCACGGTAGACAATACCATACAGGCATACTGGCTCAGATATGCAACAACTTCAACGCAGGGGGTTGCAGTTTCAGTGCCTACAGGTTGTTGCATATCTGCTCCATCTGTTTTCAAGCCAACGTCAAGACTATGTGCCCTAACCGTCTCTTACCCAAAAAATGACTGACGAAGGTACAGGTCGGCACACTGGCTTTCTACCTCAATGCTCACCCATCACAAGATCTCGTTCAGTTCCTAATCACGGGTTTCACGGAAGGGTTCCATACAGGGTTAATTGCACTACCGGTAGGCACTATTGAATGTAACAACTTACAGTCAGCAACAATAGACCGACACAGCAGTAGACACACTCTTAAGCACAGAGGTAGAAAAAAGCTTCATGATAGGGCCATTCCAAATACCACCATTCTCATGTTGGTGAACCAACGCAACCGGCAAATACAACAATAAAAAACGTTTAATCATAGACCTTTTCGGCTACTCATTCTGTTGTCATACCAAGCCTAAACTCACTAATACCTTCCGAGGAATTTTCCCTGCAGTATGCCACTGTAGACAATACCAGACAGGCAACATTGGAGGCAGGGGGGGGGGTGAAGCGTGGTTGGGGAAAACTGACATATCCAACGCCTTCAAACTACTTTCAATACATCCGTCAATTTTTTGCTTACTGGAATGGCATTAATATGTTCATACCACCTTTTACAGGGAACTCCCCAGTAATACGGATAGAGGCAGTAGCCCACTCGGGTTACGCAGCCACTTTCGGAGACAAATGGTACAGAGACGCATGGCCAATAGAGACAGTAACTTTGCCATAATTCAACAACATTTCTGCCCTTTTCGAGATTTACCCAATAGTGGCAGCAGCCCAAGTGGACACCTTTGGAAAGGACAGGCAGTAAAATGCTATACCGACAACACAGCAGCATGCAACATAATCAACAAGGGCAGGTTCTTAACCCTTACCATCATGAGCCTAGTCAGAAGACTCATGTGGTTGGCAGCCGCACAACACTTCCACTTCATTTGCGAACATATACCGGGCTACCACAACACAGCAGCTGATGTCCTCTCTCATTCTAACCTACAGGTTTTCTACCAAATACATCCCACAGCCGGGAAAACCTCGAACAGACCACTGCTATTTCAGGAACTCATCCTGGACTAACTATACTCATGGTGCACGGGAGAATGCTGGTACAATCGGCACTCTCAGCAAACACCAGATGCTCATACAATCGAGCCTTAACTATCTTCAACAGGTTCATTACAGAATACAAGATCACAAACCCGTTGTCATTAGATACTATGGTGGCATTTACATCTTTTTGCCACTTGAATCTAAAACTAGCACACAATACGATAAAACTATGGTATACAATACCATGTCATAAATACATACCCTAGTCACAGTACCTTCATTTCTTCAAACCCATGCATTCCGAGCATTATCTGACACATTGGATACGCTACGCTACCATTTGAAATCGAAACAAACAACACCATAAAAATCGCTACTTATCTGGCCTTCTACGGGTTCTTACGACCAAACAAATTCACAGTAGAAAAGACCAATGATACCAACAAAATGCTAAAAGTGGCTGACCTAAACAAAAATAGGGAACACCATGTCCTGATACTTCAGCAAAACAAAACAAATCAAACAGGGCCACCTGTCGACATACCCACATACCCCACAGGCAACAAGAGGTGCCCAGTACAATTATTTGACCAGCTATATCCGAACCTAAGAGGTCAAGAAAAAAACGCCCCCCTACTAAGCATACACGGTAACCCTCTAACAACATCCAAATTCACGTTCTACATACAAACTCTCTTTTCAAAACTAGGGTTCGATCCATCAGCTTTCACCAGTCATTCATTTTGCATAGGTGCAGCAACAGCCACATCTTGTCAAAATATTCAAGTGCACATCATCAAAACACTAGGATGATGAAAGATGATCATGGTCAAATGATAAAGTCATCAGCGTACAACCGGTATATACCCCAACCGGAAAAAAATACTCAGACAATTGTTCAAAGACTTAGCCAAATAATGATAAAAGCCACATATCTCCACAGGTCTTGTTAACAATGAAATACATATTAAAGTTGCATTGCTTATACCTTTTTGCCCTCTTTATTTACAGGCCTGCCCGAACATCGGTTTTGGCACACCACAACCAAATTTAGTAAATATTATGTTAAACGCTTACTAATTTTTTTCCCCCTGACCACAAATTAGAAGGCGGAGCCTGGAGTTGTGGGAGGGGATGATCCGGCCTATTTAAACATAAACTTACCTCCATACCAGGCTGACGTTGATTGATCACTCCACCCACCACTCCCAATATACACAAATTCTATCATGGTGGGCCCTCTTTATTTACAGGCCTGCCCGAACATCGGTTTCGGCACACCACAACCAAATTTAGTAAATATTATGGTTAACGCTTACTTAGCCTATTTTCCCTGACCACCATATATATATATGTGGAAGGTTGGGCCTGAAGTTGTTGGAGGGGCCTGGTTTCTCTTCTTAAGGAGCGCCAGTCCCCTCCTCACTACCGTCTCAGGCAATCAATGGTGGCCCATCAAAGTTTTGGACCATTACCTTTCCTACAATCAAAGTACCCCTAACCAACCACTTCTGGCTTTACACGGGAAAATACTCACCACTAGCAGGTTAATGCTTTATGTTATAATGTTACTAGTGTGGTTAGGTGTTACCCAGATAATTACTCAGGTCATTCATTCCGTATCGGGAGGGCGCCACCGCGGCTTCCAAAATAAATATTCCCGTACACATCATCAAAACCTTAGGTTGATGGAAATCCACTGCCTACACTAGATACATACCTCAACCAACACAAGAGGTACGACAAGCATTTTGGAACATGTTAATGTGATGTATTCATGTTGTATTCATAAGCCGAATAAATTTTGTTATATCTCTTTTTTGCCCTCTTTATTTCAGGCCTACCGCATCATCATTCCGACACACCACAACCAACTTCCCTATATATCTTATTCCCCAAACTCTACAGCTTTTGAGGCCCTGAACACAAATGGAAGGCTGGGCCTGAAGTTGTGGGAGGGGCCTGGTTTCTCTTCTTAAAACACAGTCCACGCGTAGATCTTGCCACCCGGCATTAAAACAGACGCCAGTTAACATAACCAACAAAGGTATAATTTTAGTATGTCTCATCTGTCAGACCAAGGAGAGGACTTCTCACTGCCCAGTACACCAGCTAGACCACCCACACCAACCGTGGCCCGTACTGTGGACAAAAACCAAGACACTTCAAGTCCCTGTTCCTTGAGGTCAAGGACCATCCCAAAGATAGCCTAAGAACTAAGGCGAAGGGGTATGCCACTGCCAGAAAGGCAGAATTATATAGATTCAGGATGGCCAATTCTGATACTCCACAACCAGGGACCAGTACTCAAGCCAATATAAACTACACCCTAACTGGGATACAGGCCACAATGTTTTCGATACTGTCATCCATAAATAATTTAAACCAAAGGATAGAGAAGTTGGCTTCGTCAACACCAGTTACTGTAACTCCTTCCACACTAACCACCGAACAAACCGTCACACAGGGTAATGTCACCGCCACACCAACCACACAGGGTTCAGCTACACATATCATCACACGTGCACACATGGTACCTCCAAACATTAAGAAGGACATATTGGAGGGAAAGAACGTAAACCTTATGTCCCTATTGATAGCATCCCAAGACAAAGTCAAAAATAAAACATACAATTACAGTGACCTGTCAGTGGTGCTCAAAGCCAAAGATCCCAGACTAAACAAAAAACTATCCATAACAGACTTCGTAATAGCATTTGCATTGTACAGAGACATAATTTGCTTTAATTTCCCCCAGCGCAGAGAGGAACTAGACCTGTACATGCACACATTGGTAGACCTGGGGAACAAGTACGGTGGCACCACATTTTACGATTACCACAATTCTTTTTCAGCCAAGGCTGCAACAACATTTGCATAGTTTAGTATTAGGATAGACTGGAACCACATGGATACTGAGTTGTTCTGTCGCCACTGTGCTGGGTGAGTGCCACCGGCTTGTGCAATTTGCTCGTCCAACTCTCATGCTACCAGTTTGTGCTCCAACGAGCCTAGTTTACCCACCACTAGCTACACCACCCCTAGCACAAGCACATACAAACAAAAAGGATTGAAAGGCAAACTGGGAAGACTGATAGTCTTTTTAGGTAAGGCTCAGATATGCAACAACTTCAATGCAGGGGGTTTCAGTTTCAGTGCCTACAGGTTGTTGCATATCTGCTCCATCTGTTTTCAAGCCAACGCCAAGGCTATGTGCCCTAACCGTCTCTTACCCAAAAAATGACTGACAAAGGTACAGGTCAGCACACTGGCTTTCTACCTCAATGCTCACCCATCACAAGATCTCGTTCAGTTCCTAATCACGGGTTTCACAGAAGGGTTCCATACAGGGTTAATTGCACTACCGGTAGGCACTATTGAATGTAACAACCGACAGTCAGCAACAATAGACCCTACAACAGTAGACAGACTCTTAAGCACAGAGGTGGAAAAAGGCTTCATGATAGGGCCATTCCAAACACCACCATGCTCATGTTGGTGAACCAACGCAACCGGCAAATACAAGAATAAAAAACGTTTAATCATAAACCTTTCGGCTTCTCATTCTGTTGTCATACCAAGCCTAAACTCATTAATACCTTCCGAGGAATTTTCCCTGCAGTATGCCACGGTAGACAATACCATACAGGCATACTGGCTCAGATATGCAACAACTTCAACGCAGGGGGTTGCAGTTTCAGTGCCTACAGGTTGTTGCATATCTGCTCCATCTGTTTTCAAGCCAACGTCAAGACTATGTGCCCTAACCGTCTCTTACCCAAAAAATGACTGACGAAGGTACAGGTCGGCACACTGGCTTTCTACCTCAATGCTCACCCATCACAAGATCTCGTTCAGTTCCTAATCACGGGTTTCACGGAAGGGTTCCATACAGGGTTAATTGCACTACCGGTAGGCACTATTGAATGTAACAACTTACAGTCAGCAACAATAGACCGACACAGCAGTAGACACACTCTTAAGCACAGAGGTAGAAAAAAGCTTCATGATAGGGCCATTCCAAATACCACCATTCTCATGTTGGTGAACCAACGCAACCGGCAAATACAACAATAAAAAACGTTTAATCATAGACCTTTTCGGCTACTCATTCTGTTGTCATACCAAGCCTAAACTCACTAATACCTTCCGAGGAATTTTCCCTGCAGTATGCCACTGTAGACAATACCAGACAGGCAACATTGGAGGCAGGGGGGGGGGTGAAGCGTGGTTGGGGAAAACTGACATATCCAACGCCTTCAAACTACTTTCAATACATCCGTCAATTTTTTGCTTACTGGAATGGCATTAATATGTTCATACCACCTTTTACAGGGAACTCCCCAGTAATACGGATAGAGGCAGTAGCCCACTCGGGTTACGCAGCCACTTTCGGAGACAAATGGTACAGAGACGCATGGCCAATAGAGACAGTAACTTTGCCATAATTCAACAACATTTCTGCCCTTTTCGAGATTTACCCAATAGTGGCAGCAGCCCAAGTGGACACCTTTGGAAAGGACAGGCAGTAAAATGCTATACCGACAACACAGCAGCATGCAACATAATCAACAAGGGCAGGTTCTTAACCCTTACCATCATGAGCCTAGTCAGAAGACTCATGTGGTTGGCAGCCGCACAACACTTCCACTTCATTTGCGAACATATACCGGGCTACCACAATACAGCAGCTGATGTCCTCTCTCATTCTAACCTACAGGTTTTCTACCAAATACATCCCACAGCCGGGAAAACCTCGAACAGACCACTGCTATTTCAGGAACTCATCCTGGACTAACTATACTCATGGTGCACGGGAGAATGCTGGTACAATCGGCACTCTCAGCAAACACCAGATGCTCATACAATCGAGCCTTAACTATCTTCAACAGGTTCATTACAGAATACAAGATCACAAACCCGTTGTCATTAGATACTATGGTGGCATTTACATCTTTTTGCCACTTGAATCTAAAACTAGCACACAATACGATAAAACTATGGTATACAATACCATGTCATAAATACATACCCTAGTCACAGTACCTTCATTTCTTCAAACCCATGCATTCCGAGCATTATCTGACACATTGGATACGCTACGCTACCATTTGAAATCGAAACAAACAACACCATAAAAATCGCTACTTATCTGGCCTTCTACGGGTTCTTACGACCAAACAAATTCACAGTAGAAAAGACCAATGATACCAACAAAATGCTAAAAGTGGCTGACCTAAACAAAAATAGGGAACACCATGTCCTGATACTTCAGCAAAACAAAACAAATCAAACAGGGCCACCTGTCGACATACCCACATACCCCACAGGCAACAAGAGGTGCCCAGTACAATTATTTGACCAGCTATATCCGAACCTAAGAGGTCAAGAAAAAAACGCCCCCCTACTAAGCATACACGGTAACCCTCTAACAACATCCAAATTCACGTTCTACATACAAACTCTCTTTTCAAAACTAGGGTTCGATCCATCAGCTTTCACCAGTCATTCATTTTGCATAGGTGCAGCAACAGCCACATCTTGTCAAAATATTCAAGTGCACATCATCAAAACACTAGGATGATGAAAGATGATCATGGTCAAATGATAAAGTCATCAGCGTACAACCGGTATATACCCCAACCGGAAAAAAATACTCAGACAATTGTTCAAAGACTTAGCCAAATAATGATAAAAGCCACATATCTCCACAGGTCTTGTTAACAATGAAATACATATTAAAGTTGCATTGCTTATACCTTTTTGCCCTCTTTATTTACAGGCCTGCCCGAACATCGGTTTTGGCACACCACAACCAAATTTAGTAAATATTATGTTAAACGCTTACTAATTTTTTTCCCCCTGACCACAAATTAGAAGGCGGAGCCTGGAGTTGTGGGAGGGGATGATCCGGCCTATTTAAACATAAACTTACCTCCATACCAGGCTGACGTTGATTGATCACTCCACCCACCACTCCCAATATACACAAATTCTATCATGGTGGGCCCTCTTTATTTACAGGCCTGCCCGAACATCGGTTTCGGCACACCACAACCAAATTTAGTAAATATTATGGTTAACGCTTACTTAGCCTATTTTCCCTGACCACCATATATATATATGTGGAAGGTTGGGCCTGAAGTTGTTGGAGGGGCCTGGTTTCTCTTCTTAAGGAGCGCCAGTCCCCTCCTCACTACCGTCTCAGGCAATCAATGGTGGCCCATCAAAGTTTTGGACCATTACCTTTCCTACAATCAAAGTACCCCTAACCAACCACTTCTGGCTTTACACGGGAAAATACTCACCACTAGCAGGTTAATGCTTTATGTTATAATGTTACTAGTGTGGTTAGGTGTTACCCAGATAATTACTCAGGTCATTCATTCCGTATCGGGAGGGCGCCACCGCGGCTTCCAAAATAAATATTCCCGTACACATCATCAAAACCTTAGGTTGATGGAAATCCACTGCCTACACTAGATACATACCTCAACCAACACAAGAGGTACGACAAGCATTTTGGAACATGTTAATGTGATGTATTCATGTTGTATTCATAAGCCGAATAAATTTTGTTATATCTCTTTTTTGCCCTCTTTATTTCAGGCCTACCGCATCATCATTCCGACACACCACAACCAACTTCCCTATATATCTTATTCCCCAAACTCTACAGCTTTTGAGGCCCTGAACACAAATGGAAGGCTGGGCCTGAAGTTGTGGGAGGGGCCTGGTTTCTCTTCTTAAGGAGCGCCAATCCCCTCCTCACTACTGTCTCAGGTCAGGCGATTTGCCCCACCCACCACTCCCCTTCTCTTCTATCTTTATATAAGGTAGGCCCTCTTTTTTTCAGGCCTACCGCATCATCAGTTCCGACACACCACAACCGACTGTTGTTTTTCCCCGTATGTCTTATTCCCCAAACTCTATGGCTTTTGAGGCCCCGAACACAAATATATATATATATATATATATATATATGAAACATGGGGGGATGGTTGCACTCACCTAAACATGCTTAAATGGGGTGCTGCTGGGGGCCATATTATACAATAAACAATACACAAGATCCAGCGCACTCTCCTATCTACTAAACAGCAACTTCAATGTTGACAGATTATTAGTTTGTAAAAGTTTTTTTAAAAACACCTAATCTAGGCAAAAAAATTGGGATTTAGTTACATTATATGATCATACATTGCATAAGCCTGCCACAACGTCAATGTACCCCATCTTTGGCAGGTCCTACTCTCACAGTCTAATGTCTGCTCTTAAGAGATTAACCACTTACTTGGGAAAAAATTCCATCTGAGGCTCTCTGCAGTACAAGGCTAAATAGGGACCTGAGATGAGGCACCTGTAACAGGGAGGGGTGCAAAACCAAGGAGTTGGCTAGACTCCCAAATATATATAGGAAACATGGGGGGATGGTTGCACTCACCTAAACATGCTTAAATGGGGTGCTGCTGGGGGCCATATTATACAATAAACAATACACAAGATCCAGCGCACTCTCCTATCTACTAAACAGCAACTTCAATGTTGACAGATTATTAGTTTGTAAAAGTTTTTTTAAAAACACCTAATCTAGGCAAAAAAATGGGGATTGAGTTACATTATATGATCATACATTGCATAAGCCTGCCACAACGTCAATGTACCCCATTTGATGGAAATCCACTGCCTACACTAGATACATACCTCAACCAATACAAGAGGTACGACAAGCATTTTGGAATATGTTAATGTGATGTATTCATGTTGTATTCATAAGCCGAATAAATTTTGTTATATCTCTTTTTTGCCCTCTTTATTTCAGGCCTACCGCATCATCATTCCGACACACCACAACCAACTTCCCTATATATCTTATTCCCCAAACTCTACAGCTTTTGAGGCCCTGAACACAAATGGAAGGCTGGGCCTGAAGTTGTGGGAGGGGCCTGGTTTCTCTTCTTAAGGAGCGCCAATCCCCTCCTCACTACTGTCTCAGGTCAGGCGATTTGCCCCACCCACCACTCCCCTTCTCTTCTATCTTTATATAAGGTAGGCCCTCTTTTTTTCAGGCCTACCGCATCATCAGTTCCGACACACCACATGCCCCGTATGTCTTATTCCCCAAACTCTATGGCTTTTGAGGCCCCGAACACAAATATATATATTTTATTTATCCTATATATGTGTTTAAGCCACCCAGGTACTCTGTGGGTTAATAACAAATTTGCGTTATTTTTTTTCAAATTATCAGAACTGGAACAGGCTAGGCAGAGCCTCCTCTAATTAAACATTTGCCTAATGTATGTCTGTGTGCCAAATGTGCAGTAACTCTCTTAATCACAGTTGTGATAATGGTATCAAAGATAAACCAGATGCTAGAATTGTGCCTGTGTGTCTTGATAATCTCAGTAAAAATGTTAATTTTATTGTGCACATTTATTCAAATAGACTATCAAATTAATCAGCTAATAGTACAGAATGCAGAGTTGGGTACATAGTACGCTGCATTTTTCCTGAAAAGTACTATTTTGTGTCTCAGGAATGTACAGTTTTGAAACATTGTGAAATAAGTTCCTCTTCTGATCAATCTGTAAATTAGTTTTTAGTGTTTTTTTAATTTCAGAAAGCTAAATAAACACTAGAACAATTTTCTTCTTGATAGGACACCAGGCTGATGAATAATGCATACAACGAAGTTGTGTAAATAATACAAATGCTCAAAACATAAAAATATTAAATATTCACATTTAAAAATCCTGTATTTATTGCAAAGCTCTCCAATCAGATGGTAGAGGGATGTGGTTTATAAACCACTGCCACAAAGGATTATGGGCTATGTAGTTCAATAATGGCAGGGGTTTGGAATACATGATGAAACTGCAGTTTTGGCTGATATTAGCTGTGGCCGTGGCACTATATTCTTTAACGATATATATGAAAAAGTAATGTAGGAAAAGTATATAGCATGTGTCTGTGCCGTAAAAAATCGAACATTTTAATCCTTATCTAATCTAGGCTGGTCAGCTAAAACACATATATGTTCCCAGTAATCTTATATTGATGGATATCTGTTTAAAACAAGTGCATGTAAGAGGATATAGAAATGTTGACATCACAGATTCAGTAACCATCATGAAAGAAGGATTATGGTGAGGTGGGACAGAGGAGACAGTGAATGATGCACAATGGTGCAAAACATTTTTTTTGCAAAGCCTAAAATTGAGCATGCAAAAGAAAATTAGGTCAAAATATATATATAATCTTTGCTAAAGGGGCACTATAGTCACCAGAACAACTACAGCTTAATGTAGTTGTTCTGGTGAATATAATCATTCCCTGTAGACATTTTGATGTAAACAATGCCTTTTCAGGGAAAAAGCAGTGTTTACATTATAACCTAGGGACCACTCCAGTTGCCACTCCTCAGATGGCCCCTAGAGGTGCTTCCATGGGAAGTGCTGCACACCGTGCAGCACTGACGTTCAGTGTCTTCACCCTCTGCATGGAGACACTGAACCTTCCTCATAAAGATGCATTGATTCACTGTAGGGAGAGGGAGACTCTGTTCATAAGACAAGGTGAGTTATCAGTTTGATTTATTTTTTCAGTTTATTTAACTTTTACTCATGGGGGAGCTGACAAGACTAGGGGCATCAGGACTATAGATTTAGGAATACAGATATGAAATGCTACAGTGTTCCTTTATGGATTTAACCATGCTCACACTAAATTGTTAGGATGTTTCATGCCGGCATAACAGGGTTAAAGCCAACTCTGTGGAAGACGGCATGAAACATTGTTAAGGGGTTAATGCATAGTTCTTATTTATTATGTGCTTGCCAGTGTTTATTTAATTGACAATACATTTTCGGCGTAGTTTTCACCATAACTATGTTTTCAGTGATGAAAACAACACTATAACTAAATAAAAAAAAAAGTCATTATGACGACAACTATAACAACAATTAATGACCTTTTAGTCAAAAGACTATGACTAAAACTAAATAAAAATGTTCCAAGGACTGGGAGTTTGAGGGATCTGCACAGTGTAGAACTGCACTTTTCTGGACAGAGATCTCAGATGTCTTATATGGAATCTGTTCAAGCTACTCTCCCTACTTGAGAGTCACAGGCCCGAGTGCTCCTATCACAACTTGGACTATTACTGCCTTCACTTTCCATATCCTTTCTAGCTCTTCTTTCAGTCCTTGGTAATCCTCCACCTTTTCATGTTCTTTCTTCCTGACTTTAAAGTAACTTGGTTTTGCCATATCCACCATGACTGCAGTTTTCTGTTCCTTGTCTACCACCACGGGTTTGTTAGCCATCACTTGCTTGTCTGTCTGGATCTTGAAGTCCCACAGGATCTTAGCGCTGTCATTCTCAACTACCCTTTGTGGTACCTCCCATCTAGACATAGGCAGCTCCAATCAATATTCTGTGCAGATGTTTTGGTACACTGTCCCAGCAACTTAGTTGTGTTTATCCATGTATGCTGTTCCTGCTAACATCTTGCATCCGGCTACTAGATGCTGGACTGTCTCAGAGGCCTCTTTGCACAGTGTGCACCTTGGGTCTTGCCTAGCGTGGTAGACTCCAGCTTTTATTGATCTGGTGCTGAGTGCCTGTTCCTGTGCTGCTAGGATTAGTGCCTCAGTGCTGTCTTTCAGTCCTACCTTTTCAAATCACTGGTAGGATTTTGTCTGCTGGTGGTTTACCCCATGGAGAGGTTTGTCTTGCCATGGAACCTCATTTTTTTCTGCATCCGCTATCTGTTGTTGTCTCAAGCATTCCCTTGCAGTTCATCTTTGGGAGTCATCTTCGTGATGTACTTGTGGATGCTCTGTGTGTCATCCAGGATGGCCCCAACCTTCTTCCTTCTGGCTGGTGTACACTCTTTGGGTGCTGGATTTCGGATGGAATCCTCCATTCATAGTGAGTAGTATTTGGGTCTTGGCATCCATGGTGACCAGGTCTTCTCTTGGCCAAGTTATTATACCAGCTGGGTACCTGATGACTGGCAGAGCATATGTGTCGATTGTTTATATCTTGTTCTTGCCATTGAGTTGGAACCTCAGGACCTGTTTGACATTTTGGAGGTACTTGGATGTTGCTATCCTCATTGCCTCTTCATCATTGTTGCCATGTGTTTGTGGTACTCCCAGGTATTTGTAGCTGTTCTCTACATCTTCTATTTGGCCTTCTGGTACTCCTTCTGTTCTGATCATCTTTACTCTTTTTGCTATCATTCGCCAACACTTCTCTAGTCCGAATGACATTCTGATGTCTTTGCTGTATATCCTAGTTAGGTGGATCAGTGAGTCAATGTCCCACCTATTCTTGTCATACAGCTTGATATGGTCTATGTAGAGTAAGTGGCTGATGGTAGCTCCACTCTTGAACCTGTATCTGTATCCACTCTTGATGATCTGACTAACGGGGTTTAGTCCTATGCAGAACAGCATTGAAGATAGTGCATCACCTTGGCATATGCCACATCTGATTTTCATGTGTTATTGTCCTGGAATTGGCTTCTAGAGTTGTTTTCCATTAGTCCATCGAGTTCTTGATGAAGGCTCCTATTGTCTTGTTGACCTTGTAGAGAGCCAAGCATTCCAGTATCCATGTGTGTGGCATTGTGTCATAGGCTTTCTTGTAGTCATTCCAGGCCATGCACAGATTGGTCTGTCTGGTCTTAGAATCCCTTGTGACTGCTTGGTCTACCAGTAGTTTGTGTTTTGGTCCTCAGGTGTTGTTTCCTATCCCCTTCTGAGTATTGCTCATATATTGATTCATATGTCCATCAAGCTTGGAGGCTACAATGCCTTACAAGAGCTTCCATGTTAATGATTGGTAGTTGGATAGTGTTTTTCCCTTGTAAGGGTCTTTCATGATCAGTGTTAGCCAGTCAGGGTGGGAGCCTGTTGCTAGTAGCTGGTTCATTTGTGCTGCTAGGCTTTCATGCAGCGTTGTTAACTTCTTTATCCAGTAGGTGTGGATCATGTCAGGTCCTGCGGCTGACCAACTCTTCATGTGTGCTTATTTCCGCAGCAGCCTGGATCTATCTGTGAGCTTTTCACCTCTGTGAAGTTGATCCAGCTTACTAACCTCCTTCCGTTTTGTCTTTTTCTTGTCTTCCAGTTGCAGTCTCCATGGTGGGCATTGCTTCTCTTTCAGCCTGATCTTGTAGTCAAGTACCTGGAGGATCACTAATGCTGTTATGCATTTATATATTTATTTATTCCATATACTTTATTTAGCAAGGTGACATCGTACAAACAGTCTGCCAGATAGATTGTGAGTAACCTGATATTTTTGCACACTTTATATTGGTAAATTTCTTCTAATTTGAATACTCCAGCATTGTTTTGTGTGTTATGTATGGCTGTTGTGAGGTACACCACTGATTGATATGGTTGAAGAATAATACATTATTTTTTGTTCAGTGCAGTACCTTTAACAAGTAATATCCAGCAATGCTGGGCTTGCTTACCAAACTCTTTAAGGTTATCCCTTTAATGATAGTCACTAGAATATGCTTAGTTGTTCGAAACAATATTTATTGAGATAAGATTACTTATGGGTAATCTGGCACTAACCACCGTGTATCTTAAGCAGGTATAAAAGCAGTGCTTCTGAATTGTTTGGAACTAAATATGATTGTCAGATTTTGAGCTAAAATAGCTCAAATGAAACATACTGGACTTGTAGCTTTTTGGGGGGATATTTTTTACCTAAAATTGAAAATTCACTCAGCTATAAAACAATATAATTACCAGTTATTTTATTATTTTCAACAAGATGTAATTTTTTCAGTAATCACTACTTTAAAATCTAACATTTTATTTTGTTTGTGTGCAGAACATTGAATTGAATTACAATTTTAATCTTGAGAAAGAAGGCTGCTAATAGCATGGGATTGTCAGCAGCAGATAGCTTTAGCACACCTGATAATTTTCCTGCATTCAGCTGTACAGCGACAAGGAGCTAAATACATGCTGACCAGATAAATATCAGTAGATTTGGAAAACACATTTCTATTGATAGAACCACTTTAAAGAAAATGATATTTAAAGCTAATCATTATTAACTATGCTACTACATTTAGATAATGATGATGTCTTAAAATATTACTCAAGTTCTGGAATCTTTAAAATGGGTGCTGTGTTTCATGTGTTGGAAGTGATGTGTACCATGGTGTCGATAAGAACAAAGTGTTATCATTACAGCTCAAATTGCCTATAGCTTAAAGCTTTATGATTATGGGGATTATTCACTGAACTCCAAGCTTTCATGATTTAAAATCTTGACTACAAAATGTATGTTACAATAGTGAAGATGAGACTATAGCTATGTTGGCAATTTTTTCTAAATCAGCACTTGTTGCTTCAAAGTTTGCAATACATTTTTTTACCATCGGGCCGTGAGAGGGGAGGGGGGGAGTGGGGGGGCGGGGGGGGGGGGGGCACCTAGTGCGCTCCGGCCTGTGGGTTGCATGGTGCAATTACACAGTAAGGGTAGAGGAGTTTCTGTTCCCCTACCCGGTATGAGAGGAAGTGCTCACAGAGAGCACATGAAGGCTTCCTGTTAGACCGGGTAGGGGAACAGAAACTCCTCTACCGCGGTCTGCCTGCTTGGCCACACTACAGCAAGTTACAGACCTACAGGGAGAGCGGGTCTATAATTGGACACATGGGGGCTAGGGAGGAGGCTATAGTGGGACAAATAGAGGTGGGGGGGCTATAGGGACTAGGGATGTGCATGGGAAAAATATTCGGTTCGGCATTCCAAAATTGGGACTTCAGCAATTTGGAACTTCAGCACTTCAGCTCGGCTCGGCACTTCGACACTTCGGAACTTCGGCAACTTCGGAACTTCTGCATTTCGGAATTTTGGGACTTCGGCACTTCGGATGTTCTCTTGCAGCTGCTTAGTAGATAACTCCCTAATTCCCACGGTATTAGGTAGCTATCTACCAAAAGGCTAAAAGACCTAAATTGGTCTTTCAGACAAATTTACTAATACTAAGTAAAAATTACTTAGTATTAGTCAATTCTGCCCCCACTCGCTATACCGCATGTCTGTTAAACAGTGAGCAGGCTGTGGCTGCTCACTGTAAAAAAACAAAAAAACACTGTGTCCTCCCTCCTGAGCCCCTACCTGTGCCGCATGAGTGGGGGCTTTTAACCTGAAGGGGGGGGGGGCTATTGCCCACCCTGGTCCCCACCCCTGAGCAATGGGTGGGGGCCCTAAAGTAAAATAAGGGGGGGGGACCTATTGTCCTTCCCCTTCCTCCACCCCTGAGCGGGGGTGGAGGCCCTAAAGTAAAATAAGGGGGGGGGGGGACCTATTGTCTAGGTATTGTCTATTGGGGGGCCAGGGAGGGGGACAATAGTATTAGTAAATTTGGCTGAAAGACCAATTTAGGCCTTTCAGCCTTTTAGTAGATAACTTCCTAATACCATGGGAATTAGGGAGTTATCTACTTACTCATTCCCATCCATTGACTGACTAAGTAACTTAAATTTTATACGAATCTGTTACTTGTTTGTTGTAAGTGTTGCAAATGCTTACAGCTGAATCCTGGCTATGTTTGTATACTTTTTTTTAAATCAGGTATACATTGTAACATTCTTCATTCTTCCACTGGTTATATTAGTACTTCGGCAATTCTGTGCTTCGGATCTTCGCACTTCGGAACTTTTGCACTTCGGCACTTTCGGAACTTCGGCAATTCAGCTATTCGGACATTCAGAAGTATCATAGAATTGCACATGGAGGGGGTATATGGACACATGAAGTGCTTGGAGAGAGTATAGGGACTCATGGAGGGCTGGGAGGGGGGTATAGGGACCCATAGAGGGCTGGAAGGGAGGTATAGGGACCCATAGAGGGCTGGAAGGGAGGCATAGGGACACATGAAAGGCTGGGAGGGGGGTATAGAGACACATGAAGGGCTGGGAGGGTTGCTGGTGGGACACATGGAGGGCTGGGAGAGAGGGCTAACAGGACACATGGATGGCTGGGTGCTAATTGTACACACGGGGGGGCTCAAGGGACACATGTGTGAATGCTGCTGAGACACATGAGAGGGCTAAAAAGAAATACAGGGCTGGGAGGGGGCTTATGGGATGCATGGAGGGCTGGGAGGAGGTATAGGGACACATGGAGGGTTGGGAGGGTGGGCTACTAAGACACATATCTCAGGCAAACCCTTCAAATTGTTGGCGTTGTTTCCATCCAGATGGCTCTATGTTACATATCTGGTGGACTTGTCCTAGAATTAAGCCCCTTTGGAATATATCATTCAATCTTATTAACTCGATAGGAGGTATACATCTTGAACAAAAGGAGGAAATTGCCCTATTACATCTACTAGGAAGGGAAACTAATGAGAAAATAGATATTCTTTTTTTTTTTTTGTAAATCTGTTTTATTTGTGTCAGCAAAGTCAAGGCAAAATAGGACTCGCAGGTCCCAAGAGACATATCACGATCTACAATAGCATGGGCATCATTCAGCAGTGTAGGAAGCATGACTTGTGGGTATGCTCTCGGGCTCGCAGGCCCACAATAAGAAAATAGATATTCTGATTATACACTGTTTTATGGCAAGTAAGACCTTAATTGCTAGATATTGGAAAAACATAGAGATACTATCTAAAGAACACCTTAAAGCTCAAATGTTACAACAATTAGAGATGGAAAAAGGCTTGACTCTTATGAATGTTTATTCCAATCACAGAATTTTGGAGCTGTATTCAAACCTTATTGATAATATTAAAGGGGTTTAATGTGTTTTTGCTAAGAGGGCTTTCTCTGAGGTAGCTGAACTTTAGTATAGGGTTCAGTTATATTCAGACGCTTTGACCATACAATTTCTCTTATTATATAATATCCTTTGAAATCATGTCTACTGTCTACCAGAGGGTGATCAGACCATTTAACTGTTTCGATATTAACGGCTAGATTAATGCTAATCAAACCATGAACTAAAAAGTATATTTTTGTTATGTGCTACAGACTAGGTCTTTTTGACTATGTATTATATTGAAGAATCGATTGACCAGTAATGTTTATTTGGTATTGTATTGTCTATGTAGGCTTTTAGAAGTATGTTGGAATGGGTATGCAGACTTAATTTAGCAAATTGCAGAACCCTCTGGCATTAGAGTATGTGTTTTTTTACTTCTGTATGACTTGTTAAATTGTCATACCACTGTATGGGTGATCTGAGAGTTGGGAGTTCTATGTTAGAACCACTCTCTGCTGTGTATTTATATTGTTTATAAAATCAATAAAAAGGATTTATAAAAAAAAAAGAGAGGGGGCTAATGGGATGCATGGAGGGCTGGGAGGAGGTATAGGGACACACGGAGGGCTGGGAGGGATGGCTAATAAGACACATTGAGGGCTGGGGGGCTAATGGGATACATGGGGGGGCTACTGAGGCACATGGGAGGGCTAATGAGACACATACAAGACTGGGAGGGAGCTAATGGGACAAATGGGGTGCTAATGAGATGCATGGAGGGGCAAGGGAGTAAAAAGACAAACAGAGAGTCTGTGGGGAAAAAAGACACGAAGGGGTCTGGGGAGAAAGAGACAGAGGGGCTGAGAAAGATGTACAAAAGACACACAGAGGGACTGGGGAAGGGAAGAATGAAACACACACAGGAACTGAGGGGAAAGAGACACACATGAGGGCTGGGGCCTGGGAAAGAAACTCACAGAAAGGTTGGGGAAGGGGAGAATGAAACACACAGAGCAGCTGTGGGGAAAGAGACACACAGAGGTACTGCGGCCTGGGAAAGAGACTCACAGAAGGGCTGGGGAAGGGGAGAAGGAGACAAAGGGGCTGGGACTAAGAGACACATAAAAGGGGCTTAGGGGAGAAAGACACAAGCAAAGTGCATCTTTACTTGTGTCTCCTGCTCTCCCTTTAATTTAGAGTTGACCGGCGAGAGAAAGACTTCGTATTAAAGGGACACTATAGTCACCAGAACTACTACAGTTTAATGTAGGGGTTCTGGTGTATATAGCCTGTGCCTGTAGGCTGAGCACTGTAAATGCTACCTTTTCAGAGAAAAGGCAGGGTTTACATTGCTGCCTAGGAGCATCTCTAGTGACATTCACTCCTCTATGAGGAGATGCTGATTGGTGCGGTGAAGCACAGCATTTTGCCACACATGCGCAATAGCCTCCCAATGCTTTCCTATGGGAATTGAATTGTCGTTGACTGAGATCATCCAGTTGTCAGTCAAAGTGAAGAGCACACCCTTGTTACGTCAAAATGAGCAAGATAACATCATTTTGTACTGCCGTGCAATAGCATACATTCATAATTTCAGTCCAATTACGAAACTTACCTTATTATGTCAAGGTAGTTGGACTGAAACATTGATTATATGCAAATGCACGTCTGCTTACAACAAATACGCTCTTTTGTTTATTTTGAAGCCCTATGAGTGCTTTCTTTCACGTTTGAGTGATAGTTTTAGTTTTAAGTTTTTTTTCCCCGCTTTCAGATCTACACACTATGCTGGCGCGATGCATTTTGGGGCTGGTATAGAATTTTTTTCCAGAGCTGTTTTTCATTCCGAGTCCAGCCCTGAATTTAGTAAAGGGGTACCCAAAAGGTAGATTGCCAGATGCTTTAAAACTACAACTCCCATAAAGCCACTCTAAAGGCATGCAAATCATCATGGAGTTGTAGTTCTAGTACATCTGGGGATCTACCTTTTGAGCACCCCTGATTTAGTGTTTAGTGGTTTAGTTTCCAAATTTTAGAGCCAAGGGTTAAAATGATCTGCCTGTCATTTCTGATTTGTGAATATTTTTTCTTGATTGCTGCCACAGGTCCATATTTCAATCCTCGCTCTCGTCAGAGAATTCCCAGAGACCTGGCGATGTGCGTGACACCCAGTGGGCAATTCTACTGTTCAATGTGCAATGCAGGAGCCAGCGAGGAGCTTGAATTTCGGCAGCATCTGGAAACAAAATTACACAAAAGCAAGGTTTCTGAGCAGCGCTACCGCAGCGAGATGGAGAACTTGGGATACATGTAGTGAAATTGCCTGTGACAAGTTATTTGTGTACACTTTGTTGTTTGGTTGAGTTTTCAATCATTGCCTCTAAACCTTTCAACATTTCACAGATTATTGGCCTTTTCATACATTACCACTGTGCATTCCCAGTATTTGAGTTGTAGATTCTCCATTGCTACATATCTTTCAAGGATGCCTTTTGAGATCATAACATTTGCACAGCAAGAGACATAAAACACACAATCATAAGTAAAATATGTTCTTCACGTGTAAAAACACAGTGATTGCTATTAGTGAACCTTTTTACTTGACTTGCCTTGTTAAACATATATTTCTTCTAGCTGCGTTATGCAGCACACTGTGCAATGGACTACGTGTGAAGTAGCTGTCGCTCCAAAGAATCTTCTTTTGGAAATGATAGGACAGTCTCGTTGACCACATACTGTTCGGGTAGTGTGACCTATGTGACTCTTGCAACACTTGGACATTGGAATTCTGAAGAACTGCACAAATATGTTGTGTGGTCCAACAGGTATGAAATAGGATTTAAAATAGGTGATGCCACTGAAAAGCTCAACAGCTCATCACTGTGTTTGCCAAAAGACATTATCAGATTATTTTTTTTTGCTCTGTGGGCATTAAATCAATTGATGTACAATGCTAATTAGTTGTTTTTTCCCTCTTCCAAATAATTGAGTTCTTCTGCACTTCATTCCTTATGCTCTTCTTGGAGCCACCAAGAGACATTCAGCTCCAAAAGCTATAAGGATAACTATATTGTGGGACTTTGGCCAGTGAATTAAGAGAAGGCATGCTTTATTTTAGTTTTCAATGTATCAGTGTTTTCTTTAGAGCATTAAATATATACCTTCGTATGTGATACACTCTTGCATCACTGGGACAGAAGATGGTCTACAGAAAATTCTCTCTCCTGATCACCTCCACATGGATCTACAATTGTTTCATGATTATCTGGAACCATTAAAAAGGCTTTCATGGCTCACAGCCTACCTCAAGTCAATTCCATGCAACCCCTTCTATTTTTTATTCTGGTTAAACGTATTGATGTTAATGACAGTTAACTTTGATTTATGTGTATCTAGACATGTCTCTCAATTCTTGTTACCAAGAAAAAGGCGGTTAAGGACAAATGTCTCCTTTCTCATATTCACAAACCACAAAGCAGAACATTTCAGATGTTAATGAAATAAAACAGCACAGCTTAATTATATGATGAACTTGCAAATTGTCAAGATGTATTGTCGCAATATATACATATCACTGATTAAATTATACTTGCTATTTTGTCAAGGAAAGGAAGGGTTTTAACATTAATATGTGTACTTTTTATGTTTCAGCACATTATTGTGGTACAGTATGTAGGCTAATAAGGAGTGTAATTAGGCCGATTTTAGTGCAATGGTGAATTGTTATTTTGTTCTTTAGCATATATAAAAGGCACCAAAAGATTTAAATGCAGTTTGGACCTGAACTACCTTATACGTACATTTATATTGGAGATATTTGGTAAAATGGTCAGAGATTAAAGCTTTAGTGCTTTTAAAACACTGTGTAAAAATCAACTTAAAGGAATACTAAAGGATCAGGAACACAAAGATGTATTCCTGACACTGTAGTTTAAAAAAAAACTATCTAGACCCCCTGGCTCGCTTTTGCCCCCCTAAATATAGTACAATCTTAACTTTATTCCACTCAAGTGGTTTTTTACCCATTTCTTTCATAGGTTTTTAGTTAATCCCTATTTGTTCCAGTTACCGAGCAGCTTAGTGCCAGTCTATCTCCCTCTCCCCTGTGTGGTACATTAGGTACACCAGAACTGCTCTTTTTAACTTTATTCCAGTCTACTGATGCTGGCTCTGCACCTGACCTGCCTCCTTGGCTGACATCATTAGAAGTGATGGTCTCAGCCAATCACAATGCTCTTCCACCCTGACTAATCAGCATCTCCTCATAGAGATGCACTGAATCAATACATCACTATGAGGAAAGTTCAGTGTCTCCACGCAAAGGGTGAATACACTGAATAACAGTGCTGCACAGTGTGCAGCACTGCCCCAGGAATCACCTCTAGTAGCAATCTGAGGAGTGGCAACTGGAGGTGTCCCTAGGCTGTAATGTAAATACTGCCTTTTCTCTGATAAGCCAGTGTTTACAGCAAAAAGCCTGCAAAGACAGACTATACTCACGTGAACAACTACATTCAGCTGTAGTTGTTCTGGTGACTATAGTGTCCCATTAAATGTTTTGAACAAGAGATACTTGCAGGATTATTCAGACTGTAAATTGTTGGAAATTCACTAGAGAATTGCACATTTTAATAAAAAAAACAGAACTGGAAAACATCCAGGTCAGTTATGTTTAAAGCTTGTCAAGGCTAGCTTTACCCTAACACTCAAATCAAGATCAGAGCAGAGGGCAGAAGCCCATGCTGGTCCTTAGTGCAAAGCTAAGATAGGAAGAATGTCTGAAAGCAGACAGAGAATCAACAACAACCAGCTAAGGTCACAGGCGTATAGAAAGGCCTGAGGTCAGGATTACAGAAATTAGGAGTAGTTTAACAAGCCAAAGTCAAAACCAGATAAGACAATAAACACAAGTAAAGCCCTCTCAGGAACCATATTATGGCGTGGAACCAGTGTAATCAAATATCCACTAATGAAGTACTATTGCCTGACATTTCGTATGCAATGTCAGAATGTACAAGGCCAACAAAGCCAGGTTGACACTGCTTTCATTAATGTCATAAACTGACACAAGCTTTAGAGAGTAAAATACACAGCCAACGTGGAGTAATCTGCAACTGTAATATGCAGAGCAGAATGATGTTGAGATGGAGCAGGTACCTTGACAATGTTAATCTATTCTGCCCTGAAATGTTTCAGTTCCATGGAGAATTTCCAACAATGTACAGTTTAGTGAATAACCCTATGAGAGACACTTGCCTTCCATGAAGCTAATGTCTTTTTAAAGTGTACATAGTCATAGCAGATGGTGTGATGGGTCAGCTACCACTTCTGAGTGTAAACATCTTTCCCAGAGGGCTTTCTAGCAGGTCATTGTAGAAGATGAGAGCTGTGTTTTCATTGTTTTTGTCAAACCATATTGAAGGGGATTGGCAAAAAACAAGTCTCTCCTTGACACTTATAGACCTCGCTCTCTTCAGCCGCACTGATTATTAAAGTGTCTCTGTACCCCGCCCTCCCACCCCCCGAAAAACAAATTGGTGCATATCTTCATGATAAAATCTTTTTGAAAAGCAGGGACTTATGTCTTATGTTTTTTTTTTACAAGTGACAATACTTGACAAAAGGCAGAGCTAACTTTTGTCAAGCCTCCCTTAATGACGACTGAGGGTAAAAAGGCTCTTATGCACGCATGAGAGTAGAGTGCTGATGTCGGCTTCTGGTAGATGAAGTGCCAGGAGCTGAAGAGTACTTTGAGGGAGAAGATGGTGATGCCGTCAAGGAACAGGTTCAGGCCAGTAAAAACTACCTTCTTCTGCACCCACAGGCCACAGCAATGCAAGCAGAGCAGTCATTATAAGGCATCTTTGCAAAATATTCAAAGAATCCAGTAGCTGACAGAGACATTTTTTTTTTTTTTAATTCTTTATTTTTGAAATATTTTTGTTTTTAAAGGGGGAAGGGTACAGAAGAAAAAACAGGGGGTTAACATTCCTGTTACATATTGCATATAACATGTGCAAACACATACTGATGTGCTCATGGTAGGCTTCTTTGTAAGTCTGGGTTGGGTGGGTGTCGGAGCTGGCAGTCTCACTTCTTTTATCGTCTTGTATTATACTATTTTGCTGCTCCAGGACTAGGGGGGGGGGGGGAGGGTACAGAACTCAAAGGGATTGGGTACAGGAGGCCTTAGTGTGCTAGTCCTCTATCTTGTGTCTCATTTGGCCTAGTTTCTGCGTCTGTTACCTTGTGATGTTCTGGTGAGTCTTTGTGGTGGTCTGTGGGCGCTGTTGGTGTAGGGTAGCGGAGTGTGGGGGTGTAGGGTGGAGGTTCCTTTCCCCCTTTCAGGGGTCGGTGGTGAAGGAGCTGTAGCGCTTGGTGGTCTTCGTCGGGGGTTTGTGGTTTGGTGTTGGAGTTAAGGTGTTTGAGTGCTAGTGATCGTGGTCGGTCGCCTGGGGTAGGAGGGGTTTATATCTTTGGTTGTATTCTTTCTTTGGGAGTGGTTATAGGGGGTTTAGGCTTGGTGGAGGAGGGAGGAGTGAATGGGCTGGGTGACAAGAAAGAGAAAGAGAAAAAAAAAAAAAAGGGGGGGGAGGAAGGTGGTTTTTTTTTTGCGGGGGGGGGGGGTCGTTGCCCCGAAGTAGGTGAGGGGTGGGCTGTCTACGGCCTTCTTGGGGTGCTGGAGTGTCTTATCTTGGTGTGGGGAATTCATATAGCCAAGGGTCCCATATTTTGTTGAAATTCGTGATGGAGTCGTGTACTATGGCAGATAGTTTGTCCATGTGTCTGGCTTCTTCGATTTTGCGTAGGACCGTTTGCGGTGTTGGTACCTCGGGTTTGTTCCATACTTCCGCAATCGCCCTTCTCGTCGCCAGAGCGATGCGGGCGATCAGCTTGTTCTGGCATCGGGGGGTGTGCTGTAGTGGCCTGGATAGCAGCCAGGTCCATGGGTCTAGCGTGATTGCGGTGTGTAGGACTCGGGAGGTGATTTGGGCCATGAGGTCCCACAGTGGTGTAATTTTGGGGCACTCCCACCATACGTGGAGGTAGGTGCCTTTGACTCCACACTGTTTCCAGCAGTGGTCCGAGTTTATGATCCCCATTTGTTTGAGTCTGAGGGGGGTGAGGTACCATCTCATGAGGGTCTTATATGCCTGTTCTTTGTGATTTACACAGATGGATACCGTAGCAGTGGCCTCCCATATTGCCCCCCAGTCGGAAGGTGAGTCCGGGGGCCCGAGGTCCCTCTCCCAAGCCGACACATATGTTAGAGAGTGTTCTTTTTGGTTTGTAATTATGGTCGTGTACAGGGTAGAAATTTGGCTTTTATGGATTGGGTTTGTCATACAGGTTTTCTCAAGTGCAGTCAGCTGTGTGGTGCCTGCTTTTTTGTTTATCGGTGTCTCCAGGAAGCTACGGATTTGTAGGTAGCGGAATTGGTCGAATGTGTTTAGTGGCGTGTTTTGTGGGAGCTCGGAGAACTGAAGCAGTGTTCGGCCTTGGTAGAAGTTGTAGTAGCGGGTGAGGTTGTTGTCTTCATATCTGGAGAAGTGTTGGGGTGTCATGCCTGGGGCGAATTGCGTGTTTCGTAGGATTGGTGTTAACGGGGAGGGGTTTGTTATAAGCGAGCATTTGGTCGTGATTTTGTCCCAGATTTTGATGGAGTTCGTGATCGCTGGGGAGGTGTTCCGGATTTGAGGCCTGGCTTGTTTGGGTAGCCAAATGTGTAGTGAGGGGAAGTCCCTTCCAAAGATCGTGTGCTCTAGGTCTACCCAGTGTTTTATACCGTAAGGGGCGTGTAGGTGTTGCACCTGAGCTATTTGGGTTGCATTGTAGTAGTGCATGAAGTGAGGGAGGCCGAGTCCCCCAGCCCTATTCGGGACGTACATCGTTGCCCGTTTAATCCTGGCCCTCTTATTGGCCCATATGAATCGATCTATTTTAGTTTGCAGAGTTTTGAAGTCTTTGGTGATGAGTGGAATAGGTAGTGCCTGGAAGAGATATAGAAATCTGGGGAGTAAGTTCATTTTTACGGAAGCTAGTCTACCCAGCCAGGAGATAGATAGGTTTGCCCAGGAACCTAGGTCTTGAGTGGCTGTCTGTAGTAGCGGAGTGTAGTTCAGGTGGTATGTTAGGGATAGGTCCTTGGGTAGGCGGGTGCCTAGGTATTTTATGGTTGTGCTAGAAAGGTCGAATGGGTAGGTGTTTGTTAAGTGTTGAAGATGCTGGGGTTTTATGTGAATTGGCAGGGTTTCGGTTTTGTCTATGTTGAGCTTATATCCCGATACTCTTGCGTAGTCGTCTAGTGCAGTCAGTAAAGGTGGTAAGGATTCGGTTGGATTGGTGATTGTTAAGAGGATGTCGTCAGCGTATGCGGCTGTTTTGAATTCTTCCGTGCGGATCGAAATTCCAGTTATTTGGGGGTTTTGTCTTAGCGTTTGTAGGAGAGGTTCTAGGGAGAGGGCGAATAGTATGGGGGAGAGTGGACAACCCTGTCTGGTTCCGTTTTGAATTTTAACTAATGGGGAGGGGTGAGTGGTAGGAGGAGATTGGCCGTTGGGGTTGCGTACATAGATTGTAAGGCGTTGAAGAAGGGGCGTGGGAAACCGAATTTATGTAGCGTGGCGAATAGGAATGGCCATAGCAAGCGGTCGAACGCCTTTTCGGCGTCGAGTGATAAAATTAGGGTGGGAATCTGTCGTGCTGTCACCGTCCAAATTAAGTCATATGTTCGTCTAATGTTATCGCATGCTTGTCTGTTGGGTATAAAACCAACTTGGTCTGGGTGGATTAACTTGTGTAGGTGTGGGTTCAGACGGTTGGCGAGGATTTTGGTGAATAGTTTGATATCCACGTTCAAGAGGGAGATCGGGCGGAAGTGGCCTGGTTCGAGATGGGATTTCTGTGGTTTCGGGAGTAGGCATATGTTAGCTTGTAACATTTCTGGCGGTAGCGGGTCTCCCTGCATAATCTTGTTGTATAGATTGCAGAGGTGGGGGGTCAATGTGTTAGCGAATGTTTTATAATATAAGCCTGTGTAGCCGTCTGGGCCTGGGCATTTATTTGGTTTATGACCTTTGATCGCTTTCGCTACTTCCTCCTCCGTGATTGGGGATGCGATTTGGTTAGCTGCTGTTTGTGAGAGAGATGGCAGTGTAGTCGAGTGTAGGTATCTATCTATCAGGTCCCTGAGGGCTTGTGGTTCTAAGCGTGCTTGTGGGTTATGATCGTATAACTTGGTGAAGTACGTATGGAAAACTTCTGCTATTTGCTGTGGGAGTGTTCGCAGTTGTCCGTCGGGGGTGAGGATTTGGTGGATTTGGTTATGTGCGGTGCGTTGGCGTAGTCTGCGTGCTAGTAGGGTGTCAGCTTTATTAGACTTTTCATAAAATAGTTGCTTGGTCCATTGTAGGGCCTTGGTTGCGTCTTTTGCCATGAAGCTTTTCAGCTCGGTTTGGCATGTTGTGATTTGTTTTTGTGTTTCCGTGGTTGGGTCTTGTTTGAATTTGTATTCTAGTGTTCGTAATCGGGTAAGTGTTTGTTCTAGGCTACGTAGTTGTTGTTTTTTCCGAATGGAGGCGAGGTTGATGAGCGTACCTCGAATAACCGTTTTGTGTGCCGCCCAGAGGACCCCCTCCGTTGTGGCTGAGGGTGTGTTGATTTCAAAGTATTCGGAGAGTGCCATCTGGACGGCCTCCACGGTACCAGGGTCATGGAGGAGTGTAGGGTTCAAACGCCACGACCATGGTTTTGTTATGTGTGGTAGTTCAATAGTGAGAGTGATGTCGGCATGGTCCGACCAAGTTATTGATCCGATGTTGGTGGTTTTTGTATGTGGGAGGAGGGAAGGGGATACCAGGAACATGTCTATTCTTGAGTGTGATCGGTGGGGGTGTGAAAAAAATGTATAGTCCTTCGTTGTGGGGTGTTGGGTCCTCCAAATGTCTATTAAGCGGTAGTTGGTAACGAATGAGAGTAGGAGTTTGTCCGTTTTAGTTGTAGGGGGTAGATCGCGGGTTGTCGGGCCTGCTCTATGTCTATCTTCAGTTGGGTGGAGAGTGGCGTTGAAGTCTCCGCCAATGATTAGGTGATGTGATGGGAATAGTTTAAGGTGGGCCTGTATGGAACTCCAAAATGTAGTGGTTGGGCCATTTGGTGCGTAGAGGGAGGTAAAGGCATATTTTTGCGGACCTATGTGTCCCGCTATCGTAAGGTAACGACCCTGTGGGTCCTGGTGTGTTTGTTGGATCACTAGGGGGCATGATTTGCGAATCATGATAGCGACTCCGCCTTGCTTGCCCGTCGGGGTGCTTGCTGTGTAGTATTTGCTGTAGTGTCGGCTCAGGAGAGGGAGCGGTTTGGATTGGGGAAAGTGGGTTTCCTGGAGGAACAATATGTCTGCCTTGGATCTGTTGGCCCAGCAGAGAACTTGGTGGCGTTTAGTGGGGCTATTAAGGCCTTTGCAGTTTATGGACGTGCATGTCAGAAGGCTAGATTTGGGTTGACCCTTTGGTCCTAAGTGTGGTGGTTCGGGGCGGGTGGCCCCTGTGGCCATTGCGTGGGGCGGTGGGGAAGGGGAAGGGAGAGAAGCGAAAAAAAAAAAAAAAAAGAGAGGAGGGGGGTGTTTGGTTTTAGGGAGGGTGAGGAAGACCAAGTGTCTGTCGGAATTACCTGGTCTTAATTGTGGTGTGCCAGGTGTTGTAGGGGTGGACTCGTTGTGTGAGGAACTGTGTGTCCGGGTGTTATGGGGGGGTAGGTTATGACTGTAAAGTGTGTATTCGATTGGGTTATGGTGGTAGCTGGTTCAAAGGGGAGTTGGGCCTCCATGTGAGTCGGGGCCCCTCCCCCTGGGCTTTGCGTTCGTGTTAGATGGTATATTGCTGTTGGGCGGCGTTTAGCCGGTTGGGTTGGGTTTAGTGTCAGGTTGGTATGGTTGTGTTTGTTGTGTGGTCGTCTAGTACGTGTTGGTGTGTGTTGTGAGGAGGGACATGTCTGTATTGTCCCCTTTCGTATGTGTAGGGGTTGTTGGAGAGGTATGTCCGTGGTCTTGTAAGGATGTCAGTGTGACGTCATGGGGCGAGGGCTTATGTCGCCTCCGCGTTGTTTATCTTTGAAGAGTTCGTAGAGAAGCATACCATACAATTCAACATTTATTAAACATTTGAACTACATACAGGATTCTTGAACTTTAGTTGCCTTAGTAGGCCTTGCGTATGACTTAGTAGGTATCTACCTTGTTCCCCTGGTCTGGTGTTGTCCATTGGGCTAGTTGTGGCATGGGGTGCTGGTGGTCGGGGTGGGCGTGGGGGTGCCTAACCTGTCAGTAATTCGTGTGGTGAGCTTTTGGCGCCCTGTCTGGTGGTTTATTTGGCTTAGGTCCGTCAGTTTGCCTTGGGCCTGGGTGGGGTGGGTCCAGGTTTATCAATTTTCTCCCTAAGTCTCCCCCTAACTGTCCTTGGTGGTGTGGACCATCTGTTGGAAACTGGTGTGTCCCCTGCTAGGTGGTTCGGGGCCGTATTTGGGCTCAGGTTAAAGGGGTGTGGGGACGGTCTGGCTGCTGTCATAAAGGTGTCTTGGCTGTCCCTAGTCTTCCGTCTCCTCCCCCCCGCCCTCCCGGACCCCACTATTTATCTGTCTCAGTCCTACCAGTGGGTAGGTTCCTTGCTTAGAGGATGATCTTTAACGGCTGTGACCATTTTAGATACGAGCCTGTGGTCTCACAGTAATAAAAGAAAACAAAGAGGAAAACAGAGCCTGGTACTTGCGATTAATGTCTTTACATCCCTGTTCCTCGCTGACCGGGCCAATTGGGATGCCTTTGTGCGAATTGGGTTGCCTGGGGAAGGCTGCGGGGGGGTGGGACGGGGTCAGCAGTCCGATATTTTTTGAGTGGTCAGTTCCAAGTCCATGCCCGGTTGGGATCTTCATGGCCTCCCTGTGTTCTTCTATGTAGTCTTGGTTGTGGCTTCCGAGAAGGGGGTGCGATGGATCTTGCTTCCTAGATTGGAATCCGTGGGTTGGCCCCTTAAGGATGGGTAGGTATGGTATCATTGCTGTGTGTTTCTTAGAGAGGCTCTTTCTGTGTGGCCCTTTCCCGCTGTCTGCCGCTGCCGGGTGCTTTGTGTCAGTCTAGCATGCTATAGATGGGGTGGAAGCACTGAGGGCAGACCCGCCGAGAGAGTGGAGCAGAGAGGTACACATAGTGGGGGGTCTGTGGGCTGTTGCGGAGCCCCTTGTCGTGGTGCCCTGGGTTGCCCCTGGTGGTTTCGGGTTTATACTCAGGTCTCGTAGTGGGGGACCCGGGGTTCTGACCTGGAGTGGGGGTCTTTCTGTGGCAGGGGGAGCATCTTGGGTTTCGGGCCTAGTTGTCGGGGGAATAGGTGGATGCAGAGGGTACCTGTGTCTGAGGTTTTGGGTCTTCAGGTTGTCTGTTGTAGTTGAGCCCTGTTGTTTGATGTTTGGCGTTTCCTGCCCTGTTGGCGTAGTGGTAGTGGGTTAGAGTCCCACGTGTGAGTGTGCCCGGGGATGGTGTCTTCTGTGTCCTCTTCGGAGAGGAGGGTGAGTCCCAGGTCTTTGGCGAAATCGATCATGTCGGCGACTCGAAACAGCGTGCAGGTGTGGTTGCCTTTTTTTGACGTTAATCTGAAGGGGTGCCCCCACATGTGCTTCCAGCCCTGTTGGGTGAGGGCTGCGGTTAGCGGTTTCAGTTCCCTGCGTTTTCGTAGGGTAGAGGGGGCTAGGTCCTGGTTGAATTGGACCGTTTGTCCTTGTACTTGGGGGGGACTTGTCCTCGCTTTTCCCATGAGTTGCTCTTTGATGTTGAAGTGCAACATTTTGAGGATGACATCTCTAGGGGCTTGGGGGTTAAAGGCGGGGGGACGCAGTGCTCTGTGAATGCGTTCGATTGTGAGCTCAAATTCTGAGGCCTCTGGTAACATGGTCACAAAGAGATCCTGTATGGTCGGGCGTAGGGCCTCCGCCGTTATAGCTTCTGGTTGGCCGCGCAGCCGTATGTTATTCCGGCGGGACCGGTTATTCAAATCTTCCACGCCGTCCTCCAACTGTTGAATTTTGTCGTGTAGGTGGGACATTTCCTGGTCATGGAATCGAGACCTGGAGGTGATTTCTGCTAAACCGGTCTCTGTTTTGTGAGTCCTGGCTGCCAGCGCCTCTATGTCTGTTTTCAGGCCGGTAATGTGTCTAATTCCGCCGCTGTGTATGCTTTGATCTCATTTGTTGCTTCTTGCAACATTTGGCAGAGGTCTCCTTTGGTGAGTGGGGTGTGGGGGTTTGTGTGCCCGTCTTCTCTCCCGCTATCGGAGTCGGAGTCCGTGTGGCCTCGTGGGGAAGATGGCCGCTGGCGTTCTCTGGGAGTTTGGAAGAGCGTGGCGACCGAGGGTGTTTGGTCCCTCTTTTTCTTTGTGCCGCCCATCTCGGGTGTCGTGGGGAGAATGTCTGCGAGTAAGGGGGTATTTTAACGTCGAGTGTCAGTGGTGTGTAGGCGAATGAAAGCGGATGGTAGCCCAGGGGCGAGGGAGCTCAGTCTTCACACGTCTGGCGCCATTGACGGTCAGGCTCCGCCCCCTGACAGAGACATTTTAAAAGGAAAATTAGGGCAACAAAACCTAAATAGCCATGTCCTATAGGATTCTAATCATAATATTGGAATGTTAAAATGTAAGCTTTATTAACAATAAAGGACAGCTATCACCTCAAAACTAAAAAAAGTATTTGAAAACCAACAGTCTCTATCTATGATCTTACCTGCAGAGTTTGAAGCAGGAAGACCACTAAGACTGTCAGTTTTAAAACACTCTCTGACCCAAGGTGCATTTATATGCCATATACTAAAAGTAAGGATGAGTTTTTCTCTTTTCTTTTTAACATAATTTTCAAAAATATACTGGATTTCCTTTCATTTTATTTGTAAAAAATAGTTTTGAGGTGACAATCGAAATATATTGGGGGCGGGGCTGAAGCCTCATAGTGGCTGGACGCACTTCACAAGAGCTCATCGCCCCGATATGGTTATTCAATTGGACTCTCAGCACGCCAATCCAACATTAATTGAGGCTTATTGGTCTTTCGAATCAGTCAAGGTGTCCTGGACTGTTAATGCAGAGTGCTTACAGGCAAAATTCATCCTGAAACTGAAGGCCTAGTAGCTGGGTGAGGCGGCCGCTGCACCGTTTCTGTGCTCACACAGTGAGTTGCCTTCAGCCTCGTTTACCCCACTTGGACCAATGGGGGATATCCTGGCCCCCACTGAGTGCTCACCTGAAAACAGCCTGGTTACAGTGAAGAAATCTACAGGGCAGAATACTAAGGGTTATCAAGTTAAGATGGCCTCTGTCACAGCATCCGAGTTCTGGGCCCACCACGTGGAACACATTAAGGGCCTTTGCAAATATATGACCTCAGTTCTGGGCTAAAGTCACCAACTAGTGCAGAGGCACATATCAATAAACCTACCTCTACAATCCACTGAGAGATGAGCTTTCAAACCCTGACCTGCACTGATCTGCAACGCCGCAGTGCTACAAGGAAAGTGGCATAGAAGGAGAATTTTGAAAGTACCAAGTAGCCGCTCCAAGATCTGCCTTCACTCACTTGGGCATCAGTCCACATGGGGAAGTCTCCCTTGGCACAGCTTACGCCCTTGCGTAATACCTACTCAGGGACAAAGCCAGCTACATGTGAGATCCTGAGACCCTGTCCGGATAGCCAGAACCGAACAAGTGCTGGGCTGTGTTAGAGCCTGGGGCTGGTGGGGTGGTATGGGAGGGGAGCCAGTTTCTTATACTATCACTAGGCAGGATATATGGGTCAGTGGGCATAGGTTGAGCACACCCCTTGTTATAGGGCCCGGTACCCTTCCTTCATTAGGCCTCAAGGCTCATACAGAGCAGTGTTTATATCACTGTGTGACGGACCGCCTGGCATCCTGACCGGGTGCCACTGTCATTCGATGCTCTTAGTGCTCACTGAGGACTCCAAGCACTCCACCAGAACCTTAAGCACCGTAGAACCCACGTTCTGCCACAGGAACCCACCCTGGACCCAAGACCAGGATCCAGCTTCCAGTAGGTGAACCTCTCCTACTCCAGAGAGCGTAGCAGGAACAGCTCTTATAAGAGCTAGTGATTAGAACCCAGGGGAATATAAGTAGTATAGCAATCCCCAGAGTGAATATAGCTGTCCGCTCCACACATGAGATGAGACTCTATGTTGAGGGTGAAGGGGAACTATATTTAATGGTGCTACACTTGACCTTATATGACAATCACCATGCAATGGGTACGCCCACATGGAACTTGTGGGGAACTGAGTGACAATATTCACAGACCAATAAGAACAGTATTCCAATGCGCGACACTCCCACACATAGCATACAATCCCTTCCCTCTGCCTGGGAGATAATTGAGTCAGATACTGTATTAACCCAATTATCTCCAGGCAGAAAAAAAACACACATTTCTATAAAGTCCCCAAAGTACCCCAAAACACATAATATCCCCACACATCCCCCGATAGCTCTGATCTAGGTGACCAACATATCCAAAAATCACCTAGATCAGATCAGGGGTTCAGGAATTTCCTGGAAGTTACATTTTGACCGACCGCACGCATGGTTCCATGCTAAAAACAGTTCCGGAAAATTAGGCTGTGCGGCCGGTCTACTTCGGGGATTCGAAGTGCACACAAAATACCGAACGCCGTTTGACTCCCGCTCCAATAGCCGAACATCCACGGAAGGTAAATAGTTAGCGGTGTTTGTGCAGTTGAGTGTCCGATTTGAGTTCCATGAACTCGACGACCAAACACCGCTCATTGTACTCACGGCTTAAGATGGCCGCCGCCACGTGTGCGAAGTGCCGCTTTGAACAACTTCGACCGTTCAGGAGTTTCGAAGTGCCACTTCGAACCGCTTCAGGAGTTCGAAGTGTCACTGAATAAATTATGTCAGAAGTCCAAAAGGCCCAACCGGTGGTTTTAACCAAGTTGTATCACAGGGGCCATAGTCACAGGGTAGGAGGCTGGCAAACAGGCCCCTCCAAGAACCAGTGGCGAGGTTACTTTTGCCACACTCTGCACCACTATCTACACACTTGAAGTTCTACGCTTTACGTTTTATATTTTCAGTTTTTATTCATGTTCTTCTCAGTGGCATTACTCTCTTGCTGCATTAACAAGGTTCTGTTTCTCTTTATCTCCTCACTATTGGCATATTGGACCTCTTAGGCTGTATGGTTCTCACCGGTTATCAATGTATGTGAAATGCGTTTATACCTCCTGCTTCAGCCTGTATTCTTGTACTAGTCTGAATTCTACTAAAATCTACTAATGAGAGGTATCCATCATCCAGGTTTATATGTGACTTGCACTGTGTATTGCTCTTGCTCAACATGCTATTATAACCTGGTACTGTTTTATTCTATGACTGTACATTGCTGTCATCTCAATAAAACAAAGATTGACAAAAAAAAACAAGAAAAAACAAAGCAAAATAAAACAAATAAACACCAAAATATATTAAAATCTTGAGAGAGCCTAACATGTCCATCCACACATTAAACGAAAAGTGATACCCCACAACAGAATGAGAAGGAAAAATGAAATTAGCAACAAATCATAGACAAAAAAAAGTCATCCGTTGAAAGGTACTGCATTTTCACTGCAGTGTTCCCTTAAGAATATTTATTTTGTAGACACATTGGACACTGGAGGAGATTTATTGATGTGTTGCAGACAGTTTTGCACTTTACTTGTTATTTTCTGTTTCAATTTATTTAAACTGTTTTGTTTCTTTGCCTGCTGGTTCTTTTGTGTCCATTTTTGAATGTACCCCCACACCGTGCTCTATTATTTAAGGAACACTCCAAGCAGCATAACCACTACAGAACCCTGGTGCCTCCCCATTACAAGTAGTTAAACAGTTTTAGAATGGGTTGACTTCCTAGCTGTCGTTTGCAAAGGCAGCTGTAAACTTTGTGAGGCCATAGGCAGAACTTGAATATGAGGCCTACACTGACAACCATAATTAAACTAGCGATAATAAAACTAATTGGGTAGGGTCCTTGATGTCTAGTGATGAGGACTTCTTCCTGTTTGCCCTCTGCATGTAGCACAGCCTGAGGGTACCAGCATATTACTCCGCACCCACTTCCTCGACTCTTGGTTCATTCTGCAGGGCTGCCATCATAACACGTATAGTCCTTGAGCCCCCAACAAATGACACATATTTGCACACATACTTACACACATAAATACACACGCACACAGGCACGCACACACACACACACACACACACAAATATATATATATATATATATATATATATTCCAGACACACTAATTGGGATACACATACATACCAAGATGCAAACTGCCAGATAAATATACACTCATTCATTCTAAATGCCAGATACACTGACAAACATGCACACACATGCCTCACAGCCATGCACAGGCAACACACACCCACTACTACGTACACAATTCCTAACAGACTTACACATACAAATACTAACAGACACAGACGCTGACAGACAAAAATACACAACCACTGTCAGAAACACATGCAGACACCAATATTGAAATGTAAGATGTTTTAGTCATCCTACTCTTTGCCTACCTTTTGTCATGAGGGTGGTTTCCCTGAGATAGAAACATAGAATGTGACGTTAAGAACCGTTTGGCCCATCTCCATCTAGTCTGCCCAATTTTCTAAATACTTTCTTTAGTCCCTGGCCTTATCTTAAGTCTAGGATAGCCTTATGCCCATCCCACGCATGCTTAAACTCAGTGGTGTATCCTGGTTTTGTGCTGCCCTAGGCATGACAAAACTCAAGCAACCTCCCCCACCCCCCCTGCGCCACCCCACCCTTCCCCCCTGTCCAGCCTTCTAAATACACACACATTCACTGACAGACATGCATACACTAGTTAACAGACACACATATAGTAACACACTCCCTAACAGACACACTCCATGACATACACACACTCACTAACATACACACACACACACACACACACACACACTCACTAACAGACACACACTCACTCACTAACAGACACACACATAGTAACACACTCCCTAACAGATACACTCCCTGACACACACACACTCACTAACAGACAAACACACTCACTCACTAACAGACACACACTCACTCACTCACTGACACACACACTAACAGACACACACACACACACTAACAGACACACACACTAACAGACACACACACTCACTCACTAACAGACACACACTCACTCACTAACAGACACACACACACACACACACACACACTCACTAACACACACATGAGTTTTGTCATGCCTAGGGCAGCACAAAACCAGGATACACCACTGCGTGCGGCGAGCGAGGGAGCTGAGCAAAGAGCTCAGGGGAAAGTGCTCCCTCACCAGCGTCGCCCGCCCGGATTTTTAGTTAGCTGCGAGGCTAAAAAGACATTTGCCCTGGGCATTTGGGGCGGCTTTTTTTGCCGCCCTCTGGAAAATGCCGCCCAAGGCAAATGCCTTGTTTGCCTCGCGGCTAACACGTCCCTGCTTAAACTCCCTCACTGTGTTAACTTCTACCACTTCAGCTGGAAGGCTATGCCATGCGTCCACTACCCTCTCTGTGAAGTAATACTTCCTGAAATTATTTTTAATCCTTTGCCCCTATAATTTAAGAATATGTCCTCTTGTTGTGGTAGTTCCCCTTCTTTTAAATATAGTCTCCTCTTGTTGATTCCCTTTATGTATTTAAAAATGTTTCTATCATATCCCCCCTGTCTCGTCTTTCCTCCAAGCTATACATGTTAAGATCCTTTAACCTTTCCTTGTAAGTTTTATCCTGCAATCCATGAACCAGTTTAGTAACCCTTCTCTGAACTCTCTCTAAAGTATCAATGTCCTTCTGGAGATACGGTCTCCAGTACTGCGTGCAATACTCCAAGTTAGGTCTCATCAGAGTTCTGTACAATGGCATGAGCACTTCCCTCTTTCTACTGCTAATACCTCTCCCTATACTACCAAGCATTCTGCTAGCGTTTCCTGCTGCTCTATTTAAGTAATCAGAAATAATCACCCCTAAATCCCTTTCCTCAGATATTGAGGATCCAGTGAGGATACAGCACTGACTGTGGGCTGTACTCAAGGGGCTGTAATAGGCAGTTTCTGTTTTCCCACATGTCCTCCTCTGAGCACTGGGGGTACTAGATCGGACATCATTTCCTCTCAGTGCAGCCATGCATGTGGAGAAGCTGTATATTGTCAGGGGTTCGTGCCATTACTGGATTTCACAATGCGGTCCGGTTCCCATCCATGTAGCATTACAGGACCACTTGTGGACCCCAAAGCATGGCTTGTCCCCTTACAAGATTATATATGTATCTGTATTTTGTCAGTGTTTATCTGTATGTTTGTATGTGTATCTGACTACACATAAGTGCATGCTTGCATTCAAACACCAACACAGTCCTACAGTCATACACAAGCACACACACACCATATAAAAACATGCTTACATTCAAAAACACAAACCCTGTTCAGTGCGAAATACAAACTTGAAAGCATGGGAAAATGTTAGATCCCCAGCACTGTGGGAGATGTATGACAGATGGGGATCTACCCTTGGCCACCCTTGCGATAGGGGCGGCAAAAAAGTTCTGTACCAGGCCCTCTGTATGTTAGTTCCGTCACTGCACCCCAGGTAAGAAGTCAAACTGAGAAGGAGAATCTTTTCTAGGTATTCATCTCCTGACGAGATCACTGCAGGTGACAAACATGTTGATAAGGACACCAGAAACAGCGGTGAGCTTAACCTGCTTTGCCATTTGATCAGCCAAAAGACTGGTGAATGGTGTGTTTAACCCCTTAAGGACCAAACTTCTGGAATAAAAGGGAATCATGACATGTCACACATGTCATGTGTCCTTAAGGGGTTAAAAAAAAAAAAAAAAAAGCTGAATTGGCACTTAATTTTATTGGTGCTTTTTAATGTGTGAGTGGTACTTACTGTTTTATATAATAAAATAATTGTATCTGTACAATTTTATTCTATGAGTATCTCTTTCTCAACTCTGCATAGTGCTATTAAGACCATAACATGGTTAAATCGTTTTCGGCTTATAGGGTAACTCCAAGAACCATGTCCACTTCAATGATTTGAAACTATCATAATACCTGGAGTCAGTATGTGCAGCGTTTTGCGTCTCTGCAAATACTGAGGTTAAAGGGACACTATAGTCACCTGAACAACTTCTGCTTAATGAGTTTGTTCAGGTGAGAACTATCGCTCCCTGCAGCCTTTCTCATGTAAACACTCTATTATCTGATAAAATACAGTGTTTACATTGAAAGCTAGGAACACCTCCAGTTCCAGTCATTCACAGTGAACCAGAGGGACTTCTGAGTTGATGGAGGCATAATATGCCTCCACCCACTCAGATCTGCTGTCAGCAGAGCACAGGGCAGCACTGTGCACAGCATCCTATGATTCAGTATCTCCTCCCGCTGCATGCAGACACTGAACTTTCCTCATAGAGATTAATTGATTCAATTCATCTCTATGAGGAGATGCTTATTGGCCAGGGCTGTGTTTGAATCATGCTGGCTCTGCTCCTGATCTGCATCTTTGTCAGTCTCAGCCAATTATATGGGGAAGCACTGTGATTGGATCAGGCTACCACATGTCAGCAGACTGCTTGTTTTTCTGAGTCTAACAGCATGCAGATTTACAGCTTCAGGCTTGAATACAGTAAGATTTTTACTATATTTATGGAGGCATGAGGGGCCTAGGTGGTGGTGTTAACACTTTATGGTCAGGAATACATGTTTGTGTTCCTGACCCTATAGTAATCCTTTAACCCCTTTACTAAGGGAGGTGCCGACCGTTTCCTCCCTTGAGTCCGTCCAATGTTTATGAAATCCTGATTTTGGTTGAAGTAATTATTTAAGGACACAAGCAATTTTGGAATTTTTGATATTTGTGTGTTAAAACACAATTTCCATTTCATTTATTGCACCAACACATATTATATATCATTTTTTAGATGGACAAAAAAAAAAAAAGCCTACATTTTACTTGACATATACATATATAAATTCTCGTTTATTATGCAAATAACCCCCCACCACATATTTTTACAGTTTTGGTAGTAATAATGTGTGCATCATTAGTAAAGAGTAAGTTTTTCAAAATAATTTTCATCTGTCTAGAATTTTAGTTTATTTTTGGTAGTTACAGGTCACAAAATACAAGGAGTGAAATGCAATTTTAATATGGAACAATATTAGAATGTGGTATTTCTGTCTCCTAAGCTTCATAGCCATCACAGTTAACAAAATTGCCAAACAAACGTATATATTTATATAAAGAAACTGTATATCTAAGGCTATTTTGACACTTTTTTCATAGCCATTTTACTGCCAATCAATTGTAAATACTGTAGCAAAATTGTGTTTTTTTATTTTTGACAATTGAACATCTGTGAGATGTGCTGGAACACATTCCTTGATGCTGGAATCCGGAGAGTGAGAGCAGGTTTTTAACCCTATACACAGAGGTCCACAGGCATCACAGAGTAGTGCAAAATTGAGAAGGTTTAATAAACCCATAAGGACAAAAAAACAACAACAACCCGTATACAACGTTTCAGCCCTGAAGCCTTAATTATGTTCAAACACAGCATTTAAATTCCTTAGGTACTCATAAAAACTGCCAAACAGTTGTCTCATAACCATGAGTGATGTCATCATGCAGTGGAAAACCCCAAGAAACAAACAGATGGTAGTCATGGAAACCCCAAAAATTTACTGATTCAAAATGGGTAGAGATCAAGTGTGAATTACTATATGAGGATGTATCTGCAGAGTGGCGGTGCCCAGTACAGGGTAAAAGTTGCATAGATGACATACAACTCTATATAAGGAGACTCGCAAAAAAATGGGTTACATTAGTAACTGTAGCGGTACTTACCCGGTCCTCGTGCCGGCCAGGGTCACTCCTGCTTCCAGACGAGCCACGTGCAGCTTAAACACACCTGGCGAGCTGTGCACGCCGAATGTTCTGATCGGGCACGTGGCCTATACAGCATTAAGTGCGCTGCTCGCGTCACAAGCACGTTATTAAAGGGGAAATGGGAGCCTAACCTTGCAGTCGGCTCCCATTGGCCCATGTCATTGCAGCACCCTCCATTCACTCACTTTTTGGAGCACAGGTATAACGTAGACCAATCAAATGAAACCTAGGATTATTTAAATTTACCTGACCCTCGATACTGTGTCCTATTATGGTTTCTGTTCCCAGTACCCTTTATTGCATTCCTTGAGTTTTTGTATTCTATTCTGGTATTGATCTTGGCTTTGTTTCCTGACTCTGAGTTTTTCTTTAACCCTTGCCCATCTTGTTTGCCTATCTGACTATTACTGTGCACCCGACTTTAGCTAGTTTTTGCTGTCTCTCTGTTACCCAGCTTGTATTTCAACTACTCTTTACTCTGTCTAACTTCAAGTCTGGCAAATATAAAGCCCGGTTATCCGTTTATTTTCCTTTGTCCGTTCCTTGCTATCCTAAACTCTGCCTGTTAGGGTTTTTCATTCGTGACAGCTGCCATCATCAACGCTGACAGGGGTGTATGGCTGTGTAAAACCAACATAGCTGATGCATTCAAGCTCTTACCTTTCCATCCCTCTCTTTGGCACCTGCACAGGGTTAGGTGGGTAGACCAGTACTATTTCACTGCGAAGCTTACTTTCGGGGCTAAAAGCCCCATGTTATTTGTCATCTTCGTAGGAACTTTGTGCTGGCTCCTGCTTGACAACTGCAGATGCCCAAGAGTAATATATTTCCTGGATGATTTCTTGACCATCAAGGATCCTAATTCCCCTCCAGTTAGTCTATCATGGATGGTGAACCTATTTCACACTCTGGGTGTACCAATCTCTGAAGCCAAGACCAGAAGGCCTGGTACTAGAATCACCTTTTCTTGGTATTGGACTCGATTTTCAAACCCTGGAAGCTAGCTTACCTGAAGGGGAAGTCTTCAGAATATTGGAATGTTTATCAGCTTGTTTAAATAGATATATTTATACATGTAAACAATTGCAATCCCTTTAGGGACATTGAATTTTGCCACGAGAATAATTCTCCAAGGCAGGTCCTTTTTCTCTAGTCTATTTGCATGATGTATGGTTTACCTGATGAAGATAACGTAATTGACATGGACTCCCAAGCAAAGCGGCTATTTCTATGTGGCAATTATTTCTGTCATCATGGAATTGCAAGTCTATGTTCATTCTGCCCATCTCAGATAACTCCCCTGTCATTTGGACAGATGCGGCCAGTACTACGGGGTTTGCAGCAATCTTCAGGATTAGTCTGCTTAGTTTGCAATTGTCTCAGTGGTAGTAGCAGCCTACACTTGGAGGGTATCTTGGAGAGGTCAGGTGTTTTCTCGACAACCTGGCAGCTTGTCACATTCTCAACAAGGGCTGCTCCCAATATTTGGAAATTGGTGGGGAGTCTGACCTGGCTAGCAGCTACTCATCAATCTTATAAGTTCTATGCATGTCCCCAGTGTCCATAATGCTGCAGCTGATGCATTATCCAGTTTCAAATTTCAGGAGTTTTTCTGGCATCACCCCACAGCAAGCAAACAAGCAACCATGCCTCCTCATTTCGAAGAACTAATCCTGGATTAGAGGCTCTCTTAGTACACAGTAAAGGTTTGTCCCAAATAGGCTTGTCAGATAACACCAGGAAAACATTCGACAGAGCTTTCAAATTTACCAAATTTGTAGAAGACTTTGAGAGTCGTCCGACCTATTTAAACCCAGACCTCCTCCCCTTACCTGCACTTGAGTTCCAGCGTTGCCCTCCCTCCTCACCCTTTTGTTAATATTTTAAATAGTATCACTCCTATCAGGTGGGCTCTCTTTATTACAGGATTATTTATTGACTAATTTTATTTTATGTATATATAATTATAATTAGAATGTCAGGTAAAGTCAGCTGCACTCACGGCCTTCCATAAAAACACTTCTATATTGGGTCAGTTTAAAACAATCAACGTTTCAGTCTATACACTTGACTTTCTTCAGGATTAGCATAACTAAAACATTGTACCACAAGGAAATATATACATGCATCAGTATGTGTAAATAAGACTCACCCAGGTGTTGTGCATGTTCAGTGGCCTCCCGCGCACGCTCTGCCCCCAATAATGACGCAATAGCGTCAATGCGTGATCGCTTCACGGGTTGGCCATAGCAATGTTTGTATACAAGTGTAACCAGGGTGACATGCCGCTCCCATGTGGGGAACTGGACCAAAGGACGTGCATAAATGGTGTTATTATAATATATATATATATATATATATATAAATATATAAAATTAACGTTATTCTAAGTGTACTTTAATATTAATATTTAATTATATAGAATAATATTAAAATACACTTTTAATAATGATTCATGTATGTGCATGTGTATATAAAAGTACTTAGATCATATATATGATCTAAGTACTTTTATTTACTTTTTTAAATTTTTTATAACTTTTAAAAGTTTTTTGCAGGCATTAGGGGAACTGCCTGAGAGCTCAAGGCCCCCTGCAGGTACTGCACAAGCCGGCTATTCAGGCCATGTGATCGCGAGGACCCCGCGTTCACATGGCAAGGGAGGGCCATTTTGGGCAGAGGGGGTCTGCCTGAGCTCTTAGGCAGACCCCAGGATCACTAACGTCAGAGGGGTGTTGCCAGCGATCAGGTAAGTGGGGATTTACATACTGACATACACACAGACATACTGACACACAGACAAGCTGACACACACACACACACACAGGCATAGTGACATACACACAGACATACCGACATACATACACAGACATATTGACACACAGAGGCATACTGACATACACACAGACATACTGACACACACACACAGACATGCTGGCACACACACACAGGCATACTGACATACACACAGACATACTGACACACACACAGGCATACTGACATACACACAGACATACTGACATACATACACAGAAATATTGACACACAGAGGCATACTGACATACACACAGACATACTGACACACACACAGACATGCTGGCACACACACACACACACACACACACAGGCATACTGACATACACACAGACATACTGACACACACACACACACACACACACACAGACATGCTGACACACACACACACACAGGCATACTGACATACACACACACACACACGCACACAGGCATACTGACACACACACACACACATATTGACACATATACACACACACACACACAGACCTACTAACACACATGCTACATTTAGCCACCCTCCAGGTTCTTACCTTTTTCTGGAATTAAACATCTTAGGGTTACATTATCACTAATTCACAATAAAGTATTATGAATGTCAGTTTCTTTGTAATTGCATACTGCTTTATATGCCAGTCTAATCCTTTATATTTCCAATTTAGGTTTTTCAATATTTCTGTTTTTTTGGAAGCTTCTTCAAGGTCATTTGTAAATATAATGAATAACATTATATGGTAAAGTATTCTATAATTAAATATAAACATTATGCCTCATTCCAGATGCCATAATCAGAGTATATATTTGTAAAAAAAGGTCCAGCACTCACACAAAAATTTAAATATATGCAGTCAGTTCCTTAGTGCCTTCCCAGCGATATAACCACATCAAAGAATGAGTACACTCGTGGGAGACTAGTGTCACATTTGTATTCAACAAGTGAATACAAATCAGTTTTCAACATTTTGTCCTCAAGACAATAAATAATGTGTAAATGTGTACTATATATGAAAAGTGCAAAGCAAATTCACCAATACCCATACCATCAGACTGAATAGAGGTAGTGACGTGGTCTCTTGAGCCTGAGAGAGTGGTTGCTAAGTTACCAAACAATTATGCAGTGTTGCTCTATAGCAGATCTGCACAACTTGGCAGTAGGAAGGGGCCAAAACTGAAATAGGCTAAACTTCTTCGGGCCACAGATAGGATTTTAGCGCCTCACTTTCCAAGTAAAGGTATAAAATCGCATTTAAAAATACAGAAATGGGGGGCAGTATGTGTGTGTGTGTATGAGGGTACAGTATGCGTGTCAAGGGGGCAGTGTGTGTGTGTGTGGGGGGGGGGCAGTATATCTGTGTGAGGGGAGAGTATGTGCGTGTGTGATGGGGGCAGTGTGTGTATGGGGGGCATTATGTGTGGGGGGGCACTGTGTGTTTTGGGGGGTAGTGTGTGTGAATGTGTATATATTTAAAATAGCATAATACTAATACTTTATAACTCCACTCCCTTCTTGCCTTTACTCAGTGAGGGGGGATATTTCCTGCAATCCCTGCTGGTCCCAATTAAGAAGTGAACTCTAGCCTGCAGCTCCCGAGGCTAGAGTTCACTCTCGCGAGATTCCGAAGCATCGCCATGATAACCACAGTAACACTCCGAGCTTGCGAGAGGAGGACCCGGAGAAGCTGCAGGTTAGAGCTCCAGGGTCCTCTCTTAGTCCCCTGCTGGCTGCCATCAAAGTGCCAGTGGGCCGGTGAGGGAGATCTACCCTCTGGTCCGTGAAGGCACATAGCGCTGGCCCTGCAGGGGAGAGCAAGGGTGGTTTTCAAGTGGGGCGGCAATTGCCCCGTTACCCCTTTCCATCCCCCAGATCCGGCAATGCCCACTGGGATGTCGATAAACAAGGGGTCTGGTTGGGCTGTTAAAGGCACACAGAGCTCGACCTGGCCCCTGCTGACAAAGGCCTGCGCGCCACATGTTGTGCAGGCCTGTTCTATAGTAAGTTGAAAAAAAAGTGAATAATGTAGCCAATATTTGAATATAGTGAAATTGCATTACAAAATACATATATCTATAGAGATCAAAATGATCATGAACATTCTCTATGTACATATTGATATAATCGTGTGGTTTGAAATCAGATGTATAGTTATTATAATTAAAATTATTTAATATTTTGAAAAACATTTAATAATTTGTTATTTTGATTTTACATACATTAATATTATTTAAAATATTTAAATATTTTAAAAATAAAAATTTATCAATTTTATCAAATTTTTTTAAATGGGGCCTACAGACATTTGTTACTAGTATATTGCATAAACTGTTTAGGGCCAGTATCTACATATTGAAATCTTTTACATATTTGCGTAGGGGCTCATTTACTTAACTGGCAGCAGAAAGTATTGGGAAAAGAATGACAATTTTGATGCCAAATTTGCAAAACTGATAACAATTGTCACGTTGGAGGTTTTTCAGATTTTGTTATTTTGGCCTAAAATATGCAATTAACTTCTCAAAGCTTGGTTAAGTGAATAAACTCTTGCAATGTTAGGAATTCAGTTATACATTTCAAACCTTAAACCAACTGTGTAGGTTGTTGGATACAAACATTGCATAAGGGGGATCTCTTAATTTCACTACCCACTGCAATAATTATGCACACAAATACACATACACATACATAGATACACACAAACACACATACAGATACACATATAGATACACAGACACACAGATAGAAACAAAGACACATATACAGACACACATATAGATACACATACACAGACACACATACAGACACAAAGGCTAAAACCCTACTGGGATGATAATCTAAATTCTCTTTTATGAGACATTTAGGATTACAATGATACTATTCTGCAGAGCGAATGCTTCATAAACATTTACAGTGCCATAAAAACATTAATTTGATACCTGAGCTCACCAGCATGGGGCAGGTTAAAGTCAGTTCAAGCTGTTCACTGTACTTTCTATAATGCCAGTTCATCAAATACAATTTAATTCAGTTGTCTCCCTACTAGATCTTTCTCCTGTTACGGATTTGGTTTTGTGTTGGGTTATTCAATAAGGAGGAGTTTGTTCTATGTATGTGGATCCGGCATTGGCCAGCCATGCTGTAGAGCATACACATGTACATATGTATTTAATAGCTGTGAATATGTATTTAATATGTCAGCTTTTTTTTTACTCTATTGTGTAGTTCATTCACATACAGTATATATATTAGCAGCGGCAGAACTAGCGTTGTGCAGTCCATTGGGTGACCCATGCACTTAAGGCCACCCGATGGTAAAGTGTCTTGAGAGGCCCTGTCAGCACTGCGACCCTTTAACAGCGCTATTGGGCCCCTTAAATGATGACAGTGCTGGGAGGAAGTAACAGCTGCTTACTTCCTTCCAGCTATCACAGAGTGCAACACGAGAGGAAGCAAGAGAGAAGGGGAGCGTGGAGTGAGAGAGCCTCTTACTCCCAAAAGCCTGAGTCAGCCAACTGGACCCCAGGGAAGCTAAAAAATTTACATTTTGCACGTGTGTCTGTTTTTTTGTATCTCTATGTCTTGTTGTCTATATCTGTGTGTCTGCATGTGTGTCTGTTTGGGTGTATCTGTGTGTGTTTGTGTATATCTGTGTTTGTGTCTGTTTGTGTATATCTGCATGTCTATTTGTGTGTATCTGTGTATCTGCATGTGTGTCTGTGCATATCTTTGCTGTTCCTTTTGTTCTTTTATAACTGCTTGTGGCTTTAACACCTTGAATGCATGCAGAATTTGTGCTGCTTTGTGCATATCTATGTGTCTCTTTGTGTGTATATGTGTGTGTATCTGTGTGTCTGTGTATCTGCACATTTGTCTGTATGTGTATCTGTTTGTCTATATATGTATCTATCTGTTTGCCTATATGTGTATATGCAGGTTTCTGTATGTGTGTCTGTGAATTTATCCATGTATCTGTATGTGTATATGCATGTGTGTCTGTATGTGTATCTGCTTGTCTGTGTATCTGCATATTTGTCTTTATGTGTAGCTGTGTATCTATCTGTGTTTATGTGTATCTATCTGCCTGTCCGGTGTGTCTGTATATCTGTTTGTGTCAGTTTTTTGGGGGAAGGGGGCAAAAAATTCTTGCACCAGGGCCCTCTCTATTTTAGTTTACACCACTACATATTAGGATGGCATCTATAACCAGATCTTCCCTTTGGTTGTCAATTATTTTGTACAAGATAGTCCTAAACACCTTTAAATCTCATCAGCTATCTATTTATTGGGCCATATACGAAGATGCCAACTTTTAACCTTCCAAGTCTCCAGCACACTCCCTTTATAAGCACTAATGCAGCTTTGATCATCAGATATGAGGTATTCAGGAGAATTATTCACTATAGCAACACACCTTGTGAGGGTAGTGAAATTTCACTTCTACTAACTTTACACTATAATGAATTTATATCCCCTGAATGATTCCACTCTAAGCTTAAAACAAACAATATTTGATAAAATTGAAAATAATAAAACAAGGAAAATTACTTATTTAACTTTATATAAGACAAATATTTAGATAGAAGATTGCTAGAAAAAATAATTTGTTTCTGGGCAACATGTGTTTAACAGTGTAAAAATTGTTTATGCACAGGAGATTACGTGATTAGATCATAATGTTATGGGCATATATAAATATTACAAGTTTTTAAGAATGAAAAGTTGTATTTTGTAAACTGTGTACTTTGTCTTTAAGAGATTTGTAAACTCATAATTTGATTCTCATAAAAAGAAAAAAAAGAAAAAGAGAAAGGAGAGTAGAAAGAGTGAACCAATAAGGAAAAATCCTCCCAAGTGAAGGGTGACCCCTATTATTGATAACAAACAAAGAAAAGGACAAGAGGAATCCTATATATCTCAAGGTAGAATAGTGGAAGTCGGTTAATACCTAATGTATATACCAAGGACAAAGTGGAAAGATTATTCATTTAAATATCAAGAGAAGGAATTTATTTATAAAACTTAGCTGTTAATACTTATGATAATAAAAGGGTGAAATGACAGGGGAGAAATTAGGAAAACAAATGGAAAAAGAAAATATATATAAAAAACAAAATACACAGCAAAAAGATATGAGGTGTAGGTCTACTTTATAGTGCCAAAGTACATTAAGAAAGGATGTTAATATACTAAAAATAAGGTGATATAACATTATATATATATATATAAAGTAGACAACATAACAACCCATTGGGGTATAACATAATATAGAGGTAACTAGCCTCTAAGGATCTAATTGATCACTAGTATTGTGATAGAATTTATCAAAGCACACTCAAGCAACACTCAGGCTATAGGTGAAATTTGTGGGATACTAATGAGTACAAGGGCGATACAGTTGCTTATCTTCATATAACAATGTATCTGTAATGATAATATGTATCATGTATTACCTTGATAGAATAACCAGTGGAGGGAAAAAGCAGGGTAGTATTAGTACGATACACCTAATCTTATATTATACCTGTTTTGCCTTCGAAGGCACCCCTTAAAAAAAAAGGTGTCCTTGTAATGCTAATAATAGGCAAAAGACCCCCCAAAGGATCCCCGTATTTATAGTGACACCATTGTAAAAGTTGCGATGTCTCTTAATTGGTACAAGCAACGGTTTTAGCATCCTGCGCAAAAGTCTTGTGTCTCGGTCGACATATGGATAAGTAGAACTATTGAGTCCCTGATGCGCTTTTCACCTTTCGGCTCATCAGAGGGGAACCGGCTTTCATTGTGTCCGGTATAAGAAGGAGTTACCTGGTCGTGATTAGATTCAATAGCTATATATATATATATATATATATATATATATATATATAAAAATATTATATATTATATGTATATATGATAGATTGAATATACTTAGGCACTATTTAGTAGACCTACACCTCATATCTTTTTGCTGTGTATTTTGTTTTTTATATATATTTTCTTTTTCCTTTTGTTTTCCTAATTTCTTCCCTGTCATTAGGTGAGAAGTTTTACCTTTTCATTATCATAAGTATTAAAAGCTAAGTTGTAGCGGAGAGGCAGTATAATCCACAAGATCTTCGCTGGTAGACAGGAACACAGGCAATAATCAGCATAGGCAGGTACAGCATACAATATTCCAGGTAGCGTAATACGAATCCTTCCCTCCCAAGAACTAGACGAGACATAGGCTGGGAGTCAACTGAGTGCTTTATTCACAGGTCACAGTATTTATGCAATTCCCCATGCAAGGGGTTTCCCTACTGACATTGCAGGGGTTGTACAGTAGGGGACTACATGGGGAACTTAGCAACCTGGACATTTCTCCCACAATACACTGCTGCACGAGAGGGACACTCCCACCAGAATATACAGTTAAGTGGATTATCCCCTCGTGCAGCAGAACCAATATTTTACATAAAAATATAAAATTTCCACAATATTCGTCTGATTTCAATGAATGGACGTTCGGTAGATAGCTGGGGTCTGAGCGCACGTTTCGTGAAAGTGGCGCTCATATCCCAGCTTACCGTATTTATTCGAGTATAACGCGCAAAATTTTGTACCGATTTTTAATCTAAAATTAGGGGTGCGCGTTATACTCGAATAAATATTAGCCCAGCAGAAGAGGGAGGGAGTGGGTGCTCCGATAATACCTCCCAGGACCGCCGGGCTCATTACAAGCCCGGCGGTCCTGGGGGGGCAGGCAGCAAGCGTTTACTCACCTCCCTGCAGCTCCTCCAGCTCCCCAGTGTAAATCTCGCGAGACCCGCGGCCAGCTCTGACGGCCGCAGGTCTCGCGAGATTTACACTGGGGAGCTGGAGGAGCTGCAGAGAGGTGAGTAAACGCTTGCTGCCCGGCGGTCCTGGGAGGTATTATCGGAGTACCCACTCCCTCCCTCTTCTGCTGGGCTAATATTTATTCGAGTATAACGAGCACCCCTAATTTTCGATTAAAAATCGGTACAAAATTTTATACCGATTTTTAATCGAAAATTAGGGGTGCGCGTTATACACGTGTGCGCGTTATACTCGAATAAATACGGTAAATAACCGAACGCCGCACGAAATACATATATTTTCTAAGTTACCTTCCAACTACCGAATGACTATGGAGAAACACATTACCGAAGGACCGGGGCTCCCGAACGGCTTGGAAGTCCAGCGGTATTCGTGCCGTCCAGTAGCCGATTTTAGTTCCAGGCGCTCGACAACCAAGTACCGCTGAACTTAACAAAGGATCCAAAATGGCCGACCGTCGCGTGGTCGGTAGCCGAACGACGGCCACCCTGAATCCTCTTAATTGCCGATTGCAACAATGTTGCAATCCTTAATGGGCGCCACACGACCTCCTGTGTGTGGTCTCCATTTGGTAGTTTGTTCGTTTCACGAAGGGTGTTTAAATTCACCGCTGGTGAAACGATTACATGGATGCTGGCGGTTTTCGTATGCCGGCAGCATATGAACGCTAGGATTCCTTTGAACACAGAATGCATACGCTTGGTTCTTAAAGGTAAGCATAACATTACCTATACATAAAAGACAATGAACAGTGGCTGGATTTGCCACATACGTTTTATAAACAAATTCAGTCTCTTGATATTTAAATGAATAATCTTTCCACTTTGTCATTTGTATATACACTAGGTATTAACTGACTTCCACTATTCTACTTAGAGATGTATAGGAATCCTCCTGTCCTTTTATTTGTTTGATATATATTCTCATACAATTTTTTTTTTAATAAATGACCTCTTACCTATGATGAGTGAATATCATGTTTAGACTTTAAGACACCATCTTGCCTAGCTTAGTGTGACACCAAGTCACGGAATATCCCATGTCATGTCCAACCTTAAGTTTTAGTCCAAACATAGATAAGATGTCTAGGTCATGACAATAGACTGATTAAGATGTTCCCCTGTAATATTACCAATTCAAGGCTATGTCATTTAATGCTCCTGGCCCTGTATATTTGGCAAGTTAAGGTAGGTCCTAACATGACTTAATTGAAAATCTAAGGTATAAATATGTGTACTTAATAATATTAGAAAGGCAGAGGAGAGATTTTTGAATGCAGACACGCTGCTCCATTTTATCATGACTGAGAGGTTGACTTGTTCAAGAGGGTATGTTAATGTATTTTACTGATTTTGCAAACATATACTTTAATCTTATAAAGTCTTCTACAAATTATTAAAATGGATTACTACGTTATTATATGTTTATATTTATATGTTTATTTAATAAATTGTTTTAAAAGGCAAAACGTTATTGGTTTCAAGACAATTCCTATTTTTATTTTATTTTCGAAAAAGTTGCCATCTGAGGAGTGGCCAGTGGATGTATCCCTAGGCTGTAATGTAAACACTGTATTTTCTCTGAAAAGACAATGTTTACTGCAAAAAGCCTGAAGCAAATGATTACACTCACCAGAACAAATGCAATAAGCTGTAGTTGTTCTGGTGACTACAGTGTCCCTTTAACCCCTTAAGGACACATGACATGTGTGACATGTCATGATTCCCTTTTATTCCAGAAGTTGGGTCCTTAAGGACCAAATGTGGTGCATCATTCGCGAGTCCCTTTACTGGCCCAGTCATTAGATGCAGAGAAGGCATTTGACAGAGTCAGATGGGACTTTTGGGGATGCACTTTAAAAACATGTGGCATCCAAAATGGACGTGTGATGCCATAATGTTATTATATACATCTCCAAAAGCAAGAATGATAGGATGGAGAATTATAGTTGGTTGGTTCAAACTAAAGAATGGTACTAGACAGGACTGTCCCCTGTGCCCTCAACTATACCTTCTGTCAATTGAATCATTAGCATGTAATATTAGGAATAATAACAATAAAAAAAATTTAAATCCATAGCAAATATAGAATGTGTGTGACGTGATTATGAGAATAGATGATCCACAAACATCTATACCAGAATCAATCAAAGTTATAAAAAGGGATAGTCTATATTCAAATTATAAATTAAATATTGACAAAACAATAATAATGGCAAAAAATATGAAGGAGGAAGAAAAGGCAAGCTTAAAGTAGAACTATAGTTTTATCAGGGCAGCAAAAGAGCTTGCATACTTAGGAATACATAATTGGGAATAATAGAGGCAAAACTCTTACCAATATTGGCATAGACCAATACAAAACTAGTTGAATTAAAAAAATCGTAAATATCTTAGTTTATAAGGATTAATGTCCTAAAGGTGTACATCTTACATAGACTTTTATTTTTAGATTGATACCCCTTAAAGTTCCATGTACTTGATGGCTAAAAATATTCAAACAACATTTAATAGATATATTTAAAAGGGGAAAAAAAACAAGAATAAATGTAAAGGTATTGGCTCAAAAACCCAAATATGGAGGATTAGAGTAATGTGTTTATGATCAAGCACCTATTTAGTAATCTGAAATTGAATATACATAAAGAACCTTGGTATCAAAAGAGCCTATTAAAGACTATAATGAAAGCTTGGGAAACTAGATCAAAATAAAATAAAAGAAAAAGTTAAAATGTAATAATAACAGAAGATATGTACAATATCTGGATTAATTAAAGGAATAAGATAAACCTTAAGAACAAGATATTGGATTACTACCGATAGATGTAATAAAATACAATGTAGAAGATATAAATTTAGATTTGTGGATGGAAAAAGGAATAACTAATATCATTAAAACATTCCAAAATCTACAGGAAGCACACAACCTACTGATAAAATAATTGTTCATGTACATAAGAACACATTTTTTATTTAAATAAATACAGAATTAATAACTTAACTAAGGAGATAAACTATTTCCAATAGATAATAGAAAATGTTAATAAAAAGAAATAGATACATAGATCCAGACAGTTACTTTCCAAGCAAACAAATGCTCTAAATAAATCGACAACAATACAATTGTGGGAAGATGATCTACAGATTCAAATAAATAAAAAATCATGGAATAATGCAATTGCTAACATAAACAAAGCAATCCACTGTATTAACTTAATAGAGAGTCATTTTAACCCCTTAAGGACCAAACTTCTGGAATAAAAGGGAATCATGACATGTCTCACATGTCATGTGTCCTTAAGGGGTTAAGATTGTTAACAGATGGCACTATGTCCCTTCAAGATGATCAAAAATGTATAGTACAGTTTCATCTAGCTGTTGGAGATGCAATGAATCTAGAGCGGACCATATTCACATATGGTGGTCATGTCATGCAATAAATAAACTATGGGCAGAAGTAGCTAGACAGATTGAGTTTATTGTTGCCAGTGAGCTTATTATTGCTTGCAGAATGGCCTCAAATGAGAAAAAAATGAAAATCATTTAGTTACACATATCTTGGTTACAACGTATTTGGTTATAGCTAAACTCTGGAAAATTTCTGAATTTCCCACATGGCAGATAATAAAAAGTCATGCAATTAAAAATGGAGAGTGATATCCTTAGACAAATTTAATCATAGTAGTAAAATTCTATTTTGGAAGAACTGAGCTGAAAAGTATCAATCGGTCAAGTTGCTATAAATTATTTTTTTGTTCACAATAATGTTTGTTATATGTTATATAGCATATGTTATATGCTATAGTTGATTCTGTAAATCTGTCAAGAAGAAATAAGACAATTGAAGAAAGAGTTGTCAACTTTCTATTTGTACGTTTGGCTTATAACATATAATGTTGATATTTATACAATAATTTTTTCTTTTTAAATGCCACTTTATTTTTCTATTTAATATTTTTTCTTTTTCTTTTTCAATGATGAAAATAACATTTCAATACAGGAGATGAGGTAATTCGAACAACACTGTTACAGTTCGACAGATAATGTCTTCGTATTACTCTTGACATGGCATCAAAACATTGAGACAACAGTTGTCACATTATAAGACATAGTATACACACTGGATATGTGCAGTTTGGTAATCACTTGGAATAGCCGTTATTTTATAGTCCAGCATAGATTGAACAGTGGGGCTGTCACGACACACTCCTTAGTTGATATTCCCTCGTGCAGTACCTATCCACACCACTATCTCTGTTTGGCACTGTTTCTAATTTATTTTTATTAGCACTTCACTTGGTCCTTGTTTAGCACCTATATAGTTTGGTTTCTCCCCTCACTCCTTGTCAGACCATTGTCTCTTGTCTCCTGTTTCCCCGGTTCCTGGTTTCTTGTGATTCTGACTCCTGACTCCTTGAACCCCCATGCTGTTCCTTGGTCCTGTATCCTGCATTTCCTGGTCCTTCGTTCCTGTGTCCTCCTGGTCTTCGTTCCTGTGTTCTCCGCGGTATATATCTCCTAACTGTGAGTGATTTACCAGCTGTCTCTGTGGGTGGTCTGCCACAACTTTCACCGCAGTCTTTTTTGAAGATCCCGACCGCGGTGCATATCATCGTTCCTCGACGGACCCCTTTTGAAGTGGGTCGGATGCCGGCGGCATAGAACTCCCTCCCAAACCCCCCCTGTTTTTTTGGAGTTTTTTCTTCCATTACCTCGGTGGGGGGCCCACACCGAGGCAGGTACTTTTATTATTGTTTATTGACTTTTTATATATTTTCTATATATTTATCATTCCTTTATTGTTTATAGATACATTTTTTTGTGGTTGCTTTTTTATGTTATTATTTGATCTTTTTGGCAGCTGTTTTGATACTTTATTTTACACTTTGTACCCACAATATAGAGTTAGGTGATAAATTATTTACATTCCACTCTGTATTGTATTACATATACAAAAGAGAGAGTTGATTGGTACATTGTTTATTATAGTGGATCCGTGCACACATTGTGATTTTTTATTTATTTAATGTTTCCCTTGATTTTTTAAATAAATATATTTATTGTATAGGAGTTATATCTCAATAAATACAATAGTCATATTTTTCTAAACATCTATTCTTGAGCGCACATACTTTTTTTATATTCTTTTGAGCTACCACTCAATTTCAGACGCTTGTGAATGTATGTAGCTGCCAACCCCTAATATTTGTTGTTTAATACACCTTGTATCCATTTTTCTGTGTTCTCCTGGTCTTCGTTCCTGTGTCCTCCTGCTCCTGTGTTCTAGTACCATGTTAGCTGCCTTATGGCCAGTGATCCTGACCCTGCAGCCTGGTTAATTTATTTTGCCTCTGGTCTTGCTTCCTGGTATATCTGCCTTGTGAACTCTGCATCTGTGCCCTGCCTATTACTAGTGGTGCCTGCACAATCCTGCCTTTATACCAAAGGACTATTTAAGTATTCACTGCCAGCATTATTCATGCTTATCCTACATTGTTAAATACATTTGTTCTGTGACTTTGTATATATTTATTATATGTTGTTTTGTTATCTTTTTGTACTTTGATTCTCTTTAATATATATTTATTTGCACTATTCATTGTGTCTTTTGCATTTATTCTTTGCTAAATTGGTTCCTACATTTAAATGGATAGTGCTGTCTCTGGGCAGCACCCCTTCATGCCCATGACAGGGGCATGAACCCTGTCCACGTTAACTGGTGGACGCGTTTCTATGAGGCGTACGTCACTAGAGGGTCAAGCTGCCGTGCTCTGTCTTGTGTGACACATATTCAAGTGTCCCTTTAGTTCCCTTGCCTATGCTCTAATATGTCGCGTCTATTCGTGGACTTTCCTCCCTGTCCGTGTCAGGATAGGCCTAATGCCCAGTTTGTTGGGTTAAGGGGGCTCAATGTGGGTGCTGGTATATTCCCTATGTCCAATTTGATAAACAGGGGCATATCGGGGTTATAGTCATAAGGAGGGATATATGTGCCCCTTAAATGTTCCCCCCTGTGTGTTCCCTGTGTGTATTCATAAAATTGATCCATGGCCTACAACAGTCAGTGTAGAGTGAGTATGTACGGGTGAGTGATAGATGGATTTCTTCCATCAGTCTTATGTTTTCTACTTTTTATATCCACTCTCGGATAGAGGGGGTGATTGGTGTCTTCCAGTTTATGGGGATTAGCATGTTAGCCGATGTCAGAAGGTGAGAGATGAGAATTCCCTTGCATTTAGGTATTGGAGTTGGAAAGAGGAGGAATAGTGAGATCTTTGGGGATATGGGAAGGCCAACCCCCATGATTGTCTGAATCATCAGAGTACCCATATATGTCCCAGTGTGCCTGTATGTTTTTGGCATCTCCGAAATTGTTTGGTAGACGTTGGGAACAAGCAGTGTATGTGCGAAGGAGTATAGTGCCACCTTGAAATTCTTTTATAGTGTTCATGTGTGGCATTGCTAATGGATCAATTAAAGGGCAAGGCCCTTGCCCGGGCTAATCCATTGTGGGAGAGTAATCAGAGCATAGCTCATAATTACCAGGAATTCCTTGCCGAATTCAAGCTCACGTTTAAGCCATTGGGTAGAGAGGATGACGCCTCCACTGCCCTAATGCACATCAGACAAGGTAACCGGTCTATCTCGGATTATGCTATTGAATTCCGTACCTTAGCTTCTGAGGTAGATTGGACTAACAATGGGTTAATCTCAGCATTCAAAAAGGGTCTCTCAGAGACTATACTAGATGAGATAGCCGCTAAAGAATTGCCTAAGAGTCTTAACGAATGTATTACTTTTGTCATGCATATTGATAATAGGTTAAGACTCAGAGAAGTCACCAGAAGCAAGACCAGATGTACCAGATGTACGGCTATGTCCCTAGCACCTCAATTATCTAAACCTGTTTTGTCTAACCTCCCTGTACAGTCCGAACCCGAACCTATGCAGTTGGCGGTCACTAGACAGACGGAGGCCGAAAAACAGTATAGGAGAAGGGAGGGGTTATGCCTATATTGCGGTAGAAAGGGACATATGATAACTAATTGACCAGTGCTTCTGGAAAACTTCTGCACCTAAGAACCTTAAGGGGACAGATCTTAGGTGTGATGGAGTTGTCCTCTAACAAAAACAAAAGTAGATTCCTCCTTGAGGTATCTATTTCCCTTGATAACAAGAAGTTTTCTTGCAGTGCCCTAATGGACTCAGGTGCTGCTGGAAATTTTATTGATGTCCAGTTTATTAGGGGTAATGAGATACCGGTCAGGGAGAGACCTACGCCGCTAGCTGTAGAGGCTATTGATGGTAGACCACTCACACAACTGCTTATAACCCACTAAACTGTCCCTATTACAATCTCTATTGGGGCCTCCCATGGGGAGGAGATTACGTTTCAGGTTATTACTTCTCCATCATGTCCTATCATATTAGTGTTTCCATGGTTGAGTAAGCACAATCCCTATATTGGAAAAAAGGGGAGAAAAGGCTGCGCCAAGAGATACAATAAAATAAGTCCCAATAAAAATATAAAAAGGATATATATAAATATATATAAAAGTCAATATAAAAAGGAGGATAAATGTCTATGTTGCGCTGGTGTTCTCTCTTCTTATGATGCTTTGGATCCTCACGTGATATGTAAAATATAAAAGGGAAAAGGACCAATGGTGCAGATTGTGGGGTACGTGGAAAATGAAGAATAAAGATGTAATAAACTCATTTGTATGAGCTATAACCAGCTCAGGTGGAATGGGCGTTCTGCAGTATAATCCCTGCTAGTAGGATATCAGGAAATTCTGATCCACTGGTGCTGTCCAATTCTCAGAAGAAGGGAGAAAAATATATAACAGATAGTGCTCTCTGAAGATAAGATGTGGTATATACAAAACAAAATAAATATACTCACAGTATACAGTGCAGATGACACTGCACTTGAGATATGGCGTGGGTGGTATAATCCCCACCTTAGGATATATAAAATGCCAGGAAAGGATAATATAAAATTGGAGTGATAAAAATATATATAATAAAAATATGAATGGCACAGAGATAAAGCCAAACGTAATTTATTATTAAAAGTATACAATAAAATCCATTAACGCGTTTCACCTCAAGGGTTTTATCAAAATGGAATAACATTTAAAACCTGGCAAGAATAAAATATATATAGGTGCACTGTTACTTTAAAAACGGCGCCAAACATAGCATCAATTAACATTAGCCAATCACAGTTAGGCATAATACATATGAAGGATACAGCTTATAATACTATTAAGAATAGGTATATTCTAAAAGTTTGGTGTGTGCCAGACATAATAGGCAGAAGAAAAATGGAAAACGAAGCTATATAGCTTGTATAATATTAGATTGTATTTACACTCTAGCGCGTGGGGTTGTGGGAGATGTAGTCCGCTGGCCACGTGTCAGTTCAGATCCAATGAGCATCCTGGGCGGGGCTTGCGCGCGTCACATGGTCCGCATCACACAAAGACAGTGTGATGCAGGAGTCATGTGATCGCCGCTGAGGAGCTTGGGAGATGTAGTTAGAGAACCCGAAATGGGTTTTTAAATAGAAATAGCTAGCTTAGGAATATGTAATGTCGGCAAGAGGATGCATGGCAACAGATAGCCAAATTTAAAATTAATACAAGGGTAACATATAAAAATTAACTTGGTATTAACAGGCATAAATGATATATATATAGAAAAAGCTAGCTTAGGTATATATAATATCAGCAGACAAATTAGTATGCATGTAAAAATGCTGGATAGCAATAAATAGCCATATATAAAGTTAGTAAAAGAATAACATATAAGAATTAACTTGGTATTAACAGGCATAGACAGTATATATGGTGATAATCTTATTAGTATTAGATATGTGTACTATAGCAGCATGAGGTATCTATTTCCCTTGATAACAAGAAGTTTTCTTGCAGTGCCCTAATGGACTCAGGTGCTGCTGGAAATTTTATTGATGTCCAGTTTATTAGGGGTAATGAGATACCGGTCAGGGAGAGACCTACGCCGCTAGCTGTAGAGGCTATTGATGGTAGACCACTCACACAACTGCTTATAACCCACTAAACTGTCCCTATTACAATCTCTATTGGGGCCTCCCATAGGGAGGAGATTACGTTTCAGGTTATTACTTCTCCATCATGTCCTATCATATTAGGGTTTCCATGGTTGAGTAAGCACAATCCCTATATTGACTGGGCTAATGGGGAGATATTAGAATGGGGTAAAGAGTGTATGGGGAGATGTATAAAACCAGTACTAAAGAGATTGGATACTATTGACCTTCCCACTACCACTCCCCAAACTCCTGGAGTTCCCATACAATACCGATACCTTCAGGAGGTGTTTAACAAGGCTCAATCCGATGTATTGCCTCCCCACAGAGCATATGACTGTGCCATTAACCTGTTTCCAGGCGCTATGCCACCTAAGGGGGCAGTTTATACCTTATCTCCCTAGGGAGTAAAATAATGGAGGAATACATCAAAGAATCCTTGAGCAAAGGGCACATAAGAAAGTCATCCTCACCAGCTGGTGCAGGATTCTTTTTTGTTGAGAAAAAGGGTGGTGAGTTACGCCCTTGCATAGACTACAGGGCACTTAATAAAATGCATACCCTATCCCACTCATTTCCGAATTGTTCGATAGACTTCAGGGAGCAAAAGTATTTACTAAGCTTGACCTTAGGGGTGCTTACAATTTGGTTAGCATTAAAGAGAATCATGAGTGGAAGACGGCATTTAATACCCGTAGTGGACACTATGAATATCTGGTAATGCCATTTGGGTTATGCAACGCCCCGGCCATATTCCAAGACTTTATAAATGTCTTTTATAGATGTACTTAGGGAATTCATTTACTCATTTGTCTTGGTTTATTTGGACGATATTTTTGTGTATTCCCCTGATCTTCAAACTCACCACTCCCATGTGAAACAGGTTCTGCAGACGTTGTTGAAAAATAAACGTTATTGTAAATTAGAAAAGTGCATATTTGACCAGCCTGAAGTCCACTTTTTGGGTTACAACATCTCTGCATCAGGATTTCAAATGGATCCTAAAAAAACTAGAGGCTGTACTACACTGGCCATTACCCTCTGGTTTAAAAGCCATTCAAAGGTTTATTGGTTTTGCCAACTATTACAGAAGATTCATCAAGGGATTTTCTTCTGTAATAGCCCCCATCACTAATATGACTCGCAAAGGGGTTAGTAGCACGGTATGGTCCAAAGAGGCTGTGAATGCTTTTGAGACTCTTAAACAAAGATTTGCCTCTGTGGACATACTAAAACATCCCGACACCAGTAAACCTTTTATATTGGAGGTTGATGCATCCGAGACAGGGGTAGGGGCTGTTCTCTCTCAGAGAGAAAGCCAGGGAACACCATTGCATCCTTGTGGTTACTTCTCCAGAAAGATGGCTCCTGCTGAGCGCAACTACGATATTGGCAATAGAGAACTGTTGGCCATTATTCTTGCCCTCAAGGAGTGGCGACATCTTTTGGAGGGTTCCAAGGACCCCCTGTTGATCATAACCGACCACAAAAATCTGGCATATATAAGGGAAGCCAAACGTTTGTCTTCCAGACAGGCTAGATGGTCCCTGTTCCTTCCTCATTACTTATAGACCTGATTCTAAAAATACCAAGGCTGATGCCTTGTCCAGGCAATTTGATAATGAGTCAGCTCCGAAACAGGTGACATCTCCTGTTATTCCACCAGAGTGTATTATTGCTACTACTGTCCTCTCACTGTCTTCTCCACTGCTTGGCACCATACTGGAGACCCAGCCTCCGGCGCCCAGTGGTAAACCGTGTGATAAACAGTTCGTTCCCCTATGTGAAAGGGTTAATATCATGAAAGTGTTCCATGACAATATAACTGCTGGACACCCGGGCATCAATAAGTCCACTGCCACGATCACTAGATCATTTTGGTGGGATTCACTCAGGAAAGATGTAAAGGAGTATGTGCAGGCATGTTCTGTGTGTGCAGTTTCTAAGGTGACTCATGCACTTCCTTGTGGCCTGTTGCAGCCTCTTCCTGTTCCTGAGATTACATGGTCCCACTTATCCATTGGACTTTATTGTTGAGCTTCCTAGCTCTGCTGGGTTCACTACTATTCTCATGGTTGTAGACCAATTTTCTAATATGGCTCACTTCATTCCTCTCAAGAAGTTGCCATCTTCGCAAGAATTGGTCCTAATTTTCATACGTGAAATTGTCCGTTAGCATGGCATCCCTCACAATATTGTGTCTGATAGGGGCTCTCAGTTTGTGTCCAGGTTCTGGAGGGCGTTTAGTAAACAATTGGGGATTGATCTCTCCTTCTCCTCCTCCTACCATCCACAGAACAATGGTACAGCTGAGAGGGCTAACCAGTCATTAGACATTCGGACAATTGGTCTGAACTACTCCGTGGGCCAAGTTCGCTAGAAACAATGCTGTTCATGACTCCTCTGGGCACAGTCCATTTTTTGTCAATAATGGTAGGCATCCTACGATTCTCCCTGCGGTATATTCTGATACTGCCATTCCTGCTCTGGATGAGCGTCTGGCCTCCATTCGGGATACCTGGGTTAAGGTTCAAACTGCTCTAGGGGCTGCTGCTGAACGCTTCAAACATTTTGCTGATAAGCGTAGAAATGCTAACCCGGTGTACCAAGTGGGGGACCGGGTTTCGTTGTCATCTCGCAACATCAAGCTTAATTTCCCTAGCGTGATTTGTCCCCCAGAGTCCTTGGTCCCTATAGAGTGCTTCGTAGGATCAATCCAGTGTCTTACTCTCTGGCTCTTCCTGCATCTTTAAGGATTCCCAACACATTTCATGTGTCCTTACTCAAACCTCTTATCTGCAATAGATATACTGTTCCTTGTGTTCCTCCCCCTCCGGTGGTGGTGGGTGGTCAGGAGGAGTATGAGGTATTTTCTATCGTGGATTCTAGGTTTTCTCGAGGCACTTTACAGTACTTGGTTGTTTGGAAAGGTTACGGTCCTGCTGATCGTTCTTGGGTTTCGGCTCTTGACCTGCATGCGGGCCGTAAGATCCGCGCTTTTCACGCCAAATTTCCTCTCAAGCCTGGTCCTGCCCGCCCAGTGGGCGTTCTTCAGGTGGGTGGTAATGTCACATATTCATCCGCTTATAGAAATGTGGTTAATGACATTTACTGTCCACACAGGAAAAGTTGTGCCGAGCAGCAACCTAATCCACAGAAGGGTTAATGCTGAGCAGCAATTATGCAAATGAAACCTGGTAACTGACTTCCAGGTCAAAGGCCGGTTACAGCTTATCAGAACTAAAGGAGGGGTATTTAGGCCCAGTTCTTATCCTGCTCAGTGCCCTGTCGTGGTTTCCCTTGTGGTTGTCCGAGAGCGCGTTCCTGTTATTAGTTTTCTACCTGGTTTTTGACTTTGTCTTTGTTTATTGACTTCTCTATATTCTGGTATCCTGACTCCTGGCTTTCCTCATCGCTGCGTTCCTTTCTGTGTTCCCTGACCTCGGCTAGTATTTTTGACTATTCTATGTACGTTCAATCCGGCTATTCTAAGGACCGGTAATACGTTACTTATTTGTCATCCGTGCTATACAGTTCTACGTGCTGGATCAAACAGTAATCCTGACAGTATGGTAGCCTGTGGTGTTTGTGAGCCCAAATAAAAATGCTCAGCATTCTCTTTATCGTTTGAAAAACATTTTGGGTATATGGATGGGCAGAGTTTGTAAGAGAAACAAGATCTTAGGTAGGGTGTTCATTTTAACTATATTTGTGCAACTGAGCCATCCAAATAGTAGTTTGTTCCACCTTGTCAGAACCATATTTACGGCCTTGAGTGGGGGGGGGGGGGGAGGGGGGAGTTCAATTTGTAGAGTTTGGACAAATTGTGCGGTAGTTTGACCCCTAGATACTTGACCTCCGTGTCGGCCCATGAAAAGCAAAATGTTTCCTTTATAACTAGCCTCTTGTGTGGGTGTATTTTCAGTGGCAAAATCTCGCTTTTCGTGAAATTAACTTGAAAGTTGGAGATTTCCTTATATGGGTCGAGCTCCCTCACTAGTGCGGGCATCTCTGAGATAGAGAATAGTAAATCATCGGCAAACGCCACTATTTTGAAGTCCTGACCTCCCACCCCCACTCCCTGGATGTGGGGGTTGTCCCTAATGCCCGTAGTAAGGGCTCATACTGTGAGAATGAATAAGAGTGGTGAGAGGGGGCACCCTGCCATTTCTAACCTTGACCAACTCTGTTAGTTGACCATTGATTCTTATGTTGGCACTGGGGATGGAGTACAGAGCTGCCATCCAGTGCATCCATGTCAGACCAAAGCCCAAAGCTCGAAGAGTGGTTAGTAGGAGTGACCAATCCACCCTGTCAAAGGCCTTTTCTGTGTCTACAGAGAAAAGTAGGCTTTGATGTGGTTGCATTTTGGCAAGATGGGGAAGGTCTATCAGTTTCATGGTATTATTCTTGGCCTCTCTACCTGGTACAAAGCCCGATTGATCGGGATGAATTAGACTTTGGAGGAGTGGGCACAGATGGTTTGCCAAAATTTTGGTAAAACTTTTCAGGTTCACATTAATTAGTGAAATTGGTCTATAGCTGCCGCAGCATAATGGATCTTTTCCTTGCTTGGGGATGAGTGTAATGTGCGTCTCTAGCGCTGTGTGAGGAAGTGTGGGGTTTAGAGATAGAGAGTTGTAGGCATCTGTAAATGGTTTGGCTAGGATATTAGAAAAGAGTTTGTAATATTTGGCAGTGAAGCCGTCTGGGCCTGGGCTCTTTCTTAATGGCAAGTCCTTAACCACCGCCTCGAATTCCGTTGTCGAGATAGGTGAATCTAGAACCTGTTGCAAGTTTGCAAGTAAAGCCTGTTCGGGAGTTTTTGGGTGATTCTAGGGCCGAGAAAAATCTCAATGTCCTCACTGTTAGGGGGCCTCTGTCTAAGGTTGTATAGGTTGGAGTAAAATGTGTGGAAGGCTGATAGTATGTCCGACAGGTTGTTAGAGGTGCCGCCTGTGGGTGTCCAAATTTTGGGGATGTATGTGGTTTGTTTCCGGGATGCATGTGGTTTGTTCCCGCTGTCGGAGTAGTAAGTATGATTGGTTTTTAAGAGTGTTCTTTTAACCTGAGCATTGAGTAGCCTTTGTAGTTCTGATCTGTGAAATGTTAAACTGTTATATGTTTGTAGAGACTGGTTCTGTTTATGACTCTCCTCCAGAGAGCGTATAGAAGCCAGCATCGATCTGGTCTCCGCCTCTCTTTCCTTTTTCTTGGTTGATGCCAGTGCAATCATGTGGCCTCTGACCACTGGTTTGTGGGCCTCCCAGAAACTTGTGTCTGGGAAGCTGGTGTTCGAGTTTTCTTTGAAGTAACAATGGAGTGTGTTTGAGATCTGTGAGACTAATTTGTGATCGTTTAGGGAAAGGTTGTTCAGTTTCCACTGAAAGGTCTTGAGTGGGAGGGATGGGATTCGAATGGCAAGAGACAGGGGCGCATGATCCGACCACATAATAGGACCGTATCTGCAGTCTTCCACCAAGCCGATGAACCTGTGAGGGATAAAGATCATGTCAGTTCTCGAGTAGGTTTTATTGGAAGGGGAGTAATACTAGTAGTCTCTGGCGTGTGGGTTTAGTATTCGCCAACTATCGCATAGTTGAGCGCGGTCTAGCAGTTGGTTGAACCTGCTGCATATTGAGGTGTGGTATGTTGTGCCCTCCGCAGTGGTGTCCATGTGTGTATCTAAAGATAGATTCATGTTGCCCCCTAGCACAAGCTGGCCATTTGTGAAATTCCTTATAATTCTAAGGTATTTTCTGAAGGATCTACCCTGGTGTGTATTGGGTAAGTACAGGTTTGCCAGTGTCACCATATTATGGCCTAGTTCACCCTTGACTAGTATTATTCCCCCTGAGTTATCAGTGTAGTGTTCTTTATATGTAAACAGAACCCGGGATGCTATTAGAATAGCCACTCCCCTCTTCTTTGCTTCTGGAAAATTATTAAAGTAGCCAGTAGGGAACTTGCTGTTTCTAAGGGTTGAAGTGAGTCTCCTGGACAAAGATCAATTTTTTTTGAAAATCATTGAGTGCTAACGTCTGTTTTTCCAGACTGTTGAGTCCCCTAGCGTTAAGGATGATTATCTGAATCGAGGCCATGGGTGGGCTGGTACCTTCTGTATGTTCGCAGTCCTGTCCCTGCAGATGGTTCATAACTAACAGATCAATAGTAACTATTTACAGTAAGATGTCAGTGAAGTCTTATGTACAAAATCAATAAGGTGTAGTATCGCCTTTCTAGGTGTCACTACGGTATATCCTAATGGATACGTTTCCGCTGGTGTCTATCCCAGTTCGTGAGGTGGTGCCCTGTGGGATTGTAAAGGCCCCACTAGTGCTTGAAATGAGATTTTTTTTTAGCGTATGTTGTCGGGTGATGTTATGAATTCAGTAAGGAACTCAGTAAGGAAGCTGCAACCTTCCACCATCCTGGAAACGTTGTGGAAAACCCTGGACTGTATAACTAGCCCGTGAAACGAGAGGATGGTAGTTTTTTTTTTTTAAAGTATCTTATTAAGTTTGTATTCTATTACCTGGTAAGCCCCCTATGGGAAAGGTCCCTCATATAGCTGTTCTCCCCTCCCAGGAGCATATAGATGCTGGGACTCATTGGCACGATGCGGGTCGCTGTCCTCCACCCAGTCACTCAAAACTGTCAGTGTGTGTTGGGAGGGAGATGGGCCCGCTGCCTCCTAGGTAAGATACCTCCTTGCTCCAGACTTAACTGGACATTATGTGAGAGCCCCAAAACCCCCTGGTATCAGGAATCTGCACCCTTACGGTTGTGGGGGGAAGCTCATATCCCTAGACTGCGTCTCCCACCCCCCTCCACTCTCCACTAAAGGTGATGCTGTTTCAAGCATGTATACATTTTCATAGTAATGTGAACAGTGGAGCGGAGGATGAAGAGAAAAAGGGGGATGGGGCAAGCAGAAGTAGAGGCAATATTGATGTAGATTAATTTAGAAATAAACAAATATGTTTAAATGTCTATCTGTTCCTGTCCAAATCTGAGATGATTAAATTGCGTATACGCAGAAGTAAGCTCACACTGACACATGGAGTTCAGGTTAAAAGCACTTCAGAAAATTTAATGCAATCTGGTTGGAAAACAGTTATGCAGATCTTTTTAAAGGCAAAATGACATCATCATTAAATATCAGATAATAACAAATAAACATCATTAATTGGATTAAATGTTATGTGACTATATCAGTGTCCACCCATCAATATTATTAATTGGCTCAGGGGTTTGAGTGACTAGCTAGGTGTCCTCCCACCGGGAGGTGGTATTGTTCTGGACAAGGGTGTGGACAGAAGGCTCAGGCGCCATCTTTCCCAGCATGAGGTTTACTCGGTGGAAAGGGGGGGCTTGAGCGTCATTTTACACAGTCAGTGATGTCAATCTTGTGGTCAGGTGCAAGGTTCTTTTATGAATAGAACATTTCATTAGTACAGTGTTCTCATGGCTTTGGCTCTGGCCTTGGTTATACTTTGTTGCATGTTACAGGAGATTCAATAATTCCTGAGTCAGCTATGTCTTTATAGAAAATACAGTCTCTGTTCATTGTATTAAATGTTGCTGGGAAATTCTGTCATGTAATGTAGTTTAAGATGGAGAATCTGTCAGGTAATGAGGACAAAATGGAGGGTTTGTTACAGTGTGAGGTTAAAATGGAGTTAGTACAATAATTCAGTACAAGTTCAATAAAGATTTTTAATAATTCTACATCAGTCCCCCCTATGAAATGTTAATATTCTAAAAGATAAACTTTATTGGTTAGTTTCAGAAGACAGGTTAGCCCAAAGGCACAAAACCCTATGAAGTAACGGTTCTTAAAGTCTTCTTAGTTCTTCAGAGGGACATCATAAATAGACAAGCTTACATTACCATATGGACCTGTGTTATCTGGAATATAGGCACAACAAGTCATGGTGACAGGTAAACGTTGTTGGTTGCAATAGATATAATAAATGCGAATCAAAATATTATTATTATTATTAGCAGTGACGGTTGGGAAAAAATGGACTCAAACTTTTCCTTTTACTGCAAAATCATCTGGTACCCCCCTTGGCACACCTATGGCATCAATATATATATATATCAAACTTTCCCTTTAGAGGGGTGCTCCTCTTTATGTTCTGAAGCATGAATGTGGTGTGTCAAGAGTACCTTGTCATGTATTATGTGTATGGACATAATATCCTTGGCTAGGGCGCATTTGCTTATGCATTGTAGTATTAAACCTGTCCCACGCTACATCAGCGTAGGTGGACTCGGATCATTTAGTCAATATTAATATCACCACAAACTCAGGATGGGCAAATAATCCTGAGGGAGCTTGGCGTTTGGATCTCTTTAGCTTCACAAGGTCTCCTTTTGGGGTCCTCGGCTTTCCATCGATGGCAAGTGGTCAGGCATTATTATGGCCATCAAACACCTACTTGTTGGTATCTTTTTTTCTTTAGAGTCAAAAGTGTGTCAAAATCAACAAATGTTACTTCTCATGTTGCAGAGAGAGAGAGAGTCTTGAATCTGGAACAATGAATCCACTGAGTGATCTCTGCAACTTTCACAATGCACTATTGGGTATATGGTCTTGGTTGTCACATTGATGACCGGCTAGGCTTCTGGCCATCCTGACAAAATGTCTATTATAACTAGTGCATATTTGACCCAGTAGCTCTTTGTCACCTGGATTCTTGAAAGGGATATTGAGAGTTAGCTAGGTGCTTAGGAGTATTTAGAGATCAAAGAGTTCATGAGGGTCTTGGATAGGTATAAAGTTCCATGGGCTCACTGCCCAGTACATGTTTTTGGGTAAACAGAGCTTGAGAGTGTTGGAGTACAGCCCGTCTTCAAGGGTTGCCCCTTTCTGTTTTTCCAGCTTTGTATTTCTTCAGGGTCAGCAGCTGCTTTGTCATTCTTTCAGAAGCTTGAGATCTGTAGGTAGGATCTACATGGTGAGTATAGAAGTTTCTTTAGCGGACACCATTCTGTCCACTTCCCTTGGTGCACTTGTGGCTTGGTTGGCAGCTGAGTGGTGCTTCTTATCTTCCAGATTGATCCAAAATAATGTGTTGCACCCAGGGCATATCTTGAGTCAGTGTAGATATTGGCATGTCTTCCTTCAGGCATTTTGTATGCCACTGAGAAGGCTGTCAATTCAGCGTCTTGAGCAGATGTGAGTGAGGAAAGTGAAGATGCTTGACGTACCTGATCTTCTGTAGCAACAGCAAATCCAGTATGGTACCTTTCCTCATTATCCGCAAACAGAGTGGAGTCAGGATCTGGTAAAGCTACTGCATGCTCTGTTGAAAGGTGTCTTGTTTCTTCTTTCATCTGTTCAAAGCAACCATGAGGAGCAGTAGAAGAGGTTTCCTCACCTATTTCTGTGTGAGATTGGGGGGTATTTGTCTTTCTATTTACAGTTCTCTTGCTGACCCCCCTCTGTAGAGAGTTGTGAATTGATTGTTCATGTTTTGTTCTAATGAGTCAGGTTCCGTTCATGAGATTTCTGGGGACTTAGTGAAGAAAAAAAACATGAGGGACAGCCACCTCCCTTACAGGTGTCTTACTTCCATGGGAATCTGGGTCAGGACCGCACTATTTCCTTGAGAGTGCCCAAAACAGTTCTTTCATGTCTGAATAATTTTTCGTTAGTGTGGTATTCCCCCCTGGGAAGTGGCGGAAGAGTGGCCAGAGCAACTTTTCTTCAAAATATAATGTTGTCAGGTAGAGGCAGAGTTGTCTATGGGTGGAGGAAATTGGTAAGGAATAAGAAGGGAGGAAGCATATAAAGGATATAGATATGGTGGTGGGGAGATGGAAGAATGAGTAGTGGATAGAGTGAGAGGGAAGAAGGTGGAGTAGGAGGAGGAGAAGGTGGAGTAGAGGGAGGAGTAGGAGGAGGAGAAGGAGGAATAGAGGAGAAGTAGGAGGAGAGAGGAGAAGGTGGAGTAGAAGGAGAAAGTGGAGTAGAGGGAGGAGTAAGAGGAGGAGAAGGAGAAATAGAGGGAGGAGTAGGAAGAGGAGGGAGGAGTAAGAGCAGGAGGAAGGAGTAGGAGGAGTAGAGGAGAAGTAGGAGGAAAGAGGAGAAGGTGGAGTAGAAGGAGAAAGTGGAGTAGAGGGAGGAGTAAGAGGAGGAGAAGGAGAAATAGAGGGAGGAGTAGGAAGAGGAGGGAGGAGTAAGAGCAGGAGGAAGGAGTAGGAGGAGTAGAGGAGAAGTAGGAGGAGAAAGTGGAGTAGAGGGAGGAGTAGGAAGAAGAAGAGGAGTAAGAGCAGGAAGAAGGAGTAGGAGGAGGAGAAGGTGGAGTAGAGGGAGGAGTAGGAGAAGTAGGAGGAGAGAGGAGAAGGTGGAGTAGAAGGAGAAAGTGGAGTAGAGGGAGGAGTAAGAGGAGGAGAAGGAGAAATAGAGGGAGGAGTAGGAAGAGGAGGGAGGAGTAAGAGCAGGAGGAAGGAGTAGGAGGAGTAGAGGAGAAGTAGGAGGAGAAAGTGGAGTAGAGGGAGGAGTAGGAAGAAGAAGGAGGAGTAAGAGCAGGAAGAAGGAGTAGGAGGAGGAGAAGGTGGAGTAGAGGGAGGAGTAGGAGAAGTAGGAGGAGAGAGGAGAAGGTGGAGTAGAGGGAGGGGTAGTAGGAGAAAGTGGGGGACTGTAGATGAAGGGGAGGGATCGGTGGGAGGAATAAGCGGGGGTGGGCAGGTAAGGGAGCAGACAGGTGATGTAGCAATGGAGGATACATCAGAAATCAAGACTAGGTAGAAATGCAATGGAGGCTGCAAATAGCCCATGTACAACAACTATTAACTGGCCCTATGCTTTCCCTAGAGAAAAATAATAAAAGGCTAACATGCTCATCTTGTCTCCACAAGCCTCGAACGTTTCACTCCGTGGGTGTCCCGCAGCGGCTAGCCCACTACATCTCCCACACCAGACTTGTGCCCGTGGAGACAGACGCTATCCCTGACTCTCGTTCTTTATTTTATTAATTTATATCTAACATCTCAAAATTTAATTCCTACTTATATCACAAATATACATTATCACAATTTTATGTCTCGCAAATGGGATGAAATTTATTCTACTCTTCACTGATAATGTATTTTTAAAACATACAAAATAGACAAATAACATTGTCTTCTGCAAAATAAATGGAAAAGATAATGGAGATTTTGTTAAGCTTATAAATGGCTATACATTAATTCACATTTCTTGTTCTCCAGTTTCTGGCTGTTAATGACAATGTACAATGTAATAGAGCAGCAGGGAATGCTAGCAGAATGCTTGGTTGCATAGGGAGAGGTATTAGCAGTAGGAAGAGGGAAGTGCTCATGCCATTGTACAGAACACTGGTGAGACCTCACTTAGAGTACTGGATACAGTACTGGAGACCATATCTTCAGAAGGATATGGATACCTTAGAGAGAGTTCAAAGAAGGGCTACTAAACTGGTTCATGGATTGCAGGGTAAAATTCACCAGGAAAGGTTAAAGGATCTTGACAGGTATAGCTTGGTGAAAAGACGAGACAGGGGAAATATGATAAAAGCATTTTAAATACATAAAGGGAAACAACACAGTAAAAGTGGAGACTATATTTAAAAGAAGGAAAAACTACCATAACAAGAGGACATAGTCTCAAAAATAGAGGGACAAAGGTTTAAAAATAATATCAGGAAGCATTACATTACTGAGAGGGTAGTGGATGCATGGAATAGCCTTCCGACTGTAGTGGTAGAGGTTAACTCAGTAGAAGTGTTTAAGCATGCGTGGGATAGGCATAAGGCTAAGCACTTGCTGCTAGTAACAGATCTAGAATTAATATACTATAATGCCCAAAGTCTCAATTCCTATGCATATGCAATAATAAAATATCTGGGCTTACAACAAAAATTATGTTAGTCAGTCTTTTAATCTGGAGGCAAACATTATCCAGTAAAAAAAAAAACAGATTGGAACACACTCCCACCTTATTCATTTGTTAATAGTTATGCTTAGAACGTCAACTGGTTCCTTTTCAATTAAATCAAAACATTTTGAAACCAATCCCTAATTGTATTACCATTTGTTCAAGAAATCTTTGTTTATTAGAACTTTCTTTTAGTAAATGTTCTTTAAGATAACCCCTCTTCCATCATGTTATCAATTTTTTTTTTTGTATACAAAGTTAAAACACACTTGTTACTTATACATGAATCGATAGACATATATATATTCTATCTATATATATATATATTAACCATTACTTGTCACAGACACTTTCCTGATATAGGGAAACTAATAGTAGGATTCACGATATATATATATGGGCGGATATGACCTCACTAAGGGCAGAGTGAGGGCAGGAGCCAGGACTGACGTGTCTCTTTAAGGACAACCTTCTTTTGTTCTAGAAGCCATTTTCTTTTAGGGCATTTCAGCTGACAAATGAAAGCATTATACATTTAACAGCCCGTGAAGCTTTGAAATAACATGGTGTAAAAAATAAACTCACGGGATTCAAACAATTTACCTACAGCCATTAATCACTTTTCCTCTATCCATATCTAACGTAACAACTTTGCATATTCCCTCTATCCACATTGCATAGTATTGCAACAAATCACACTTGCCTTTACATTTTTAACTCGTCCAAATAATTCTCTATTCCTGCATCAGATTCACTTTCCTAACCTTCGTAATCAACACTGAGCTATATCCCCGACTCCCTATCTTATACACCAGTCTTGGAGAAAATACTTTGCACCGCGAAAGGAAATACAGCCTCAGAAAGGTGGAATGTATTTTTGTGAGCTAGTCTCCCACTCGATCCTCCACTGCTTTATCACAAAACACAAAAAATTCCATTGCTAACTCTTAACAGTAGCTTCTGAATAACTCTACGTAACACTGAAGAGACAGACCTGAATCGCAAGCAAAATGACACTTCTTTTGTACTTGTGTATTACAATGATTATTTTTCATAGTCTGTCATTAGTCGAGCAATGTAACCTGAGTAAAGGTCTGTGAAAGGGACCAGGTGTTTTATCTACAAAAGAGGGAATCATTGTTTAAAACATTTAAGATTTTGCAGCATTCCATTATAGGCTAGCAAAAAAAGAAATAAAAAAAGACAATTGACATTTTGAGTTAATTTAATTAATGGTCATTGTTTTGACATAGTAAAGTCGAGTCTAAAATATAGGATGTCTGGGAAGGTGCCTGTTTGGCAACCGAGCTTGTCTGTAAAATACTGCAATGCCAATATTCTAGGATATGTCTCAGCAATTCTATGCCCCTATTACAACGTTTACAGATCAGTAGGCAGCATAGCAGCAGCCCTTCTATTTCTGCAAGTCCTTGGCATAGTTTATTATATACAGGCGTAGGGCACGCCAGAGATTATGTCTGCCTTTGTAAAGCTAAAACATGCTGTGAATTGACTGGAGAGAACAGTGAACTGTGCTTTGAGATTGTACCTAGCACAATAGCCACATTATCAGTAAAGACGGAAAATATTTATTTACATGAAATAGGATGAACAGAGCATCCAATTAAAGAGGAAAAGGCATGGCAGCAGTCGAACTCTGTAATTAAATCATAATGTTTCTGGACAAAGTCGGCTGCCAAAACATAAATCTCTCAAAAGAAAAACAACAAAAGAAAAAAGAAAAAAAACAAACAAAAAAAAAACCAGTACATTTTATTCATTCTGTATGGTTGGTGAAAATGTTCATAACTTTGTTCTTTTATGGCAGGAGACAAGCCAAGATGGAGAGAGAGGCTGTAGGGGGAGTTGTATAATATTACAATCAAACAATAAATAAACACCCCAAAAGTAAAAGTAGAGTAGTAAAAAACACTCACACAACATAAAGAACTGTGACCTAACCTAACATGTTTGGATGCCTGGGGCTACAAATGGTAGTCCTATCTATCTATCTATCTATCTATATATATGTCTGTCTATCATTATTATTATTATTGCCATTTATATAGTGCCAAAAGATTCTGTAGCGCTTTACAATATTATAAGAGGGGGGATTTAACCATAAATAGGACAATTACAAGAAAACTTACAGGAACGATAGGCTGAAGAGGACCCTGCTCAATCGAGCTTACATTCTATAGGAGGTGGGGTGTAAAACACAATAGGACAGGAAATAGCAATCAAATAAGGTGGGAGTGAAGCAGAGCTGGAGGAGAGAGTAGAGTGCTGCCCTTTAGGAGAGAGCAAGAGACAGGTATGTGAGGTAGAGGTTATTCTGGGAGGCCATAAGGTTTCCTAAAGAGATGGGTTTTAAGGCACTTCTTAAATGATTGAAGACTAGGGGAGAGTCTGATTGTGGTAGGCAGGCTATTCCATAGGAAGGGAGCCGCCTGCGAGAAGGCCTGCAAGCGTGAGTTGGACGAGCAGCGGACAGGAGAAGGTCACGGGCAGAGCAGAGAGACCGAGAAGGGGCATACCTAAGGATCTGTGAAGATATATATCAGGGGCTAGAATTGGTCAATGCTTTATAGAAACATAGAAACATAGAAACATAGAATGTGACGGCAGATAAGAACCATTCGGCCCATCTAGTCTGCCCAGTTTTCTAAATACTTTCATTAGTCCCTGGCCTTATCTTATAGTTAGGATAGCCTTATGTCTATCCCACGCATGCTTAAACTCCTTTACTGTGTTAACCTCTACCACTTCAGCTGGAAGGCTATTCCATGCATCCACTACCCTCTCAGTAAAGTAATACTTCCTGATATTATTTTTAAACCTTTGTCCCTCTAATTTAAGACTATGTCCTCTTGTTGTGGTAGTTTTTCTTCTTTTAAATATAGTCTCCTCCTTTACTGTGTTGATTCCCTTTATGTATTTAAATGTTTCTATCATATCCCCCCTGTATCGTCTTTCCTCCAAGCTATACATGTTAAGATCCTTTAACCTTTCCTGGTAAGTTTTATCCTGCAATCCATGAACCAGTTTAGTAGCTCTTCTTTGAACTCTCTCTAAGGTATCAATATCCTTCTGAAGATAGGGTCTCCAGTACTGTGTACAGTACTCCAAGTGAGGTCTCACCAGTGTTCTGTACAATGGCATGAGCACTTCCCTCTTTCTACTGCTAATACCTCTCCCTATACAACCAAGCATTCTGCTAGCATTTCCTGCTGCTCTATTACATTGTCTGCCTACCTTTAAGTCATCAGAAATAATCACCCCTAAATCCCTTTCCTCAGATGTTGAGGTTAGGACTCTATCAAATATTTTGTACTCTATAGGTATGGGTTAGCACTTTGAATTGACTCCTATAGGATACAGTAAGCCAATATAAGGACTGACAGAGGTGTGAGGTGTGAGAGGACCGACTAGAAAGGAAAATCAGTCTGGTGGCAGCATTCATTACAGACTGTATCTCTCTCTCTTTCTCTCTCTTTAATACTGTTTATCTATAAAAAAATAGAGAAATAATGCATACAAAGTGTTTGTCCACCCCTACCTAACTCGTGATGCAGTTATGATGCTACTCAAGGCCGCAGTATCTCCCACCTCAATCAGATCACCTCCTGAAACTTCCCTTATCTGTCTATCCTCATTAATAAATAAGTATGTACTGTACCACCCAAAGCCCTCTGCTTACACCACCAACTCTCAAATTCCAAATTTCCTAGGGCTCTACTGTTCCTAAGGAATATCCTTACCCGAATCCATTGGACTTTTCCCCAATCTTCATTGTTTCTAAAAAAATCACTGACAACTCACTTATTCATAAATGCATATCAATTAAACTGTTAACAACCTTTCTTCCCTCTCCCTTTGCAACACATCACTAACGTGCTTCTCTTCTTTTCCTCCAATTATGTCATATAATATTCAAGATTTTGTTTTATTTTAAACTCTTCTTGCAATTAATTTTTACTATGTTTGAAAAGCATTTTATGTTTACATTTTTTATAATTATATCTCTAACCCTTAGACTGTAAACTTATTTGAGCAAGGTCTTCATCTTCTTTTCCTGTACCACCAACTTGTCTTGTTTCAACTATCTGTTTGTTTGTCCACCTAGTTCCATATCTGTGGAATTTGTTGAGCTTTATAAATAATAAATAGGGGGCGTGGCCTGAACGCTGAAGCGGATGGTCGCACTAGCGCTCCGCTCTGAGATTAGCCCACAAAGCGACTTAACCCAGCAACAGTGACTAAAAAAACCTACCTTCACTTGCCCCACAAGCATGTCACAGCAAAAGGGTGGATATGATCCTTCTTGACCGGGCTCACCATGTGGCCAAACTGAAGTTCCTGCCCGCAGACGCAGCAAGAGACACGCTGACTCACCTACATTACTATCACGTCAAAGAGGCCATACTGAAAGCTGCAAGGAACCGCACAAACCTTCCACCACAATATAACCAGCTACAGATATATGCAGATCTATCAGCGTCCACCCTACAATGACAAAGGGACTTCAAGGAGATCACTGACACTCTGCGGGAACACAAGACCCCCTATAGATGGGGGCACCCAGTGCGCCTGATCATCCAGCGTAATGGAGCCTTCACCGACAACACCAGAAGAAGGATTAAAGGCCCTCAAGCAATGGGGTTTACCTGCCCGCAAACAGCCTGGGCGTGCAACCTTGTCGCAGCGTATAGAACAAGAGTGGAAGAAGGCAAAAAAATAACCCACCCTTCACTTTATTATATCCAGACATGGGTGTTACAGATTCAGGACTGAGAAGCAATGCTTCCTGATTGTGGACATATTCATATGGTATCAGTATACAATTCCTCACCCCCTACATCACATCCCACACACTTCACACTTATACCTGCACTCATAGAAAAAAAAAAAACACGCACAGATACATTACATACAAGTATATTTACTATAAAAATCAAAAAAGAAAAAAAAACGTCTTCTTACCCTTCGCATTACTGATAAGGGGGGACAAGATGAGCAAAGCAACTGAATACTTGCATACACGCAAGACACTCACCAGACACTCCTTTCTAAACCAGATAAATTTTGCCAATGACCATGCCACTAAAGGTTTATCATTCTTTTACTTGCCAAACTTAACCACAGGCTAGGATGAATGTATTTACACAACCTGACTTGACTTATAGGCTCAACACCTCTCCAAGTCTGTGATTTATGTTTGTAACTTAAAAAAATAAATACATTTTTTTGCAGAATTGTTTAGAAATGCCTTAGGGCTAATCGCCTGCGATATTATGTTTATGTTTTTTACGTTGCCAACCTCCATAGTACCCCCTTGGGGTACTCAGCCCGATGTGGGCTCCGCGGTCCTAACCGCACTGTTTCTCCTCTTTTATAACTTTTCTACCTTCCCTCCCTTACCTAGACCAACCTAGACCCTATGAGGGGATGTTCCCACGTAAACTCCGGGCTCCAGTGCTGATACAGAAGACTCAAGGAAGGACACGACCCACCACGGATACAAGCCACGTGAAAATTCCACAGCTTCTGCATGTCATAACTGCAAGTATACACCCCACTGCACCACTATTTACATACATCACAATAGACTCACCTCCTGGGCCATACAAGGATATTCAGGGGAAATACAAACCTTATACTTCCAGCAACATAAACAGCATCTTATGTATGCCTTCCCTTTATGAAAATATATAGTCACAATGTCAGGGGACTGAACACCCCTGTTAAACACCACCTCCTATTCCAAGACCTTCAACAATCTCAACTTGACGTAGTGTGTCTCCAAGAGACACACTTCACCAAACCACCCAACCTTAAACCCCTTGCATATCCATATCAATATCACGCTACGGCAAAATCCAAAACGAAAGGGGTCTCTGTGTTAATAAGCAACCACAGTAGCATTCACAGAACATGAGCTAGTCATAGTTGAGGAAGGCCAATATATCATACTAATCTGCACCATCAATGATATTACCTATACAATAGTAAACGTATACGCACCCAATTCAGAACATCACAACTTCCTACACAGAACACTAGCTAAAACAGCGCCTATCCAGAAGGGAATGTTGATAATATGTGGAGATTTTAACCACACTCTAGACCCCGGCCTAGACTCATCAAAAGGTTCAAGTACACAGGGAAGCACCCCAGCCAGGAGACAATGCAAAACATACCAAAAACTGGTAGACGAACATAACCTCTATGACGCATGGAGGGTCCTTCACCCCACAGAGAAAGACTTCACATTCTTCTCCTCGGTCCACAACTCCTACACCCGAATCAACAGATTCCTCACTGAAGGAAAACACTTAACGCAGGTACTCAATTGTTCTATAGCGACAATCACATTATCGGACCATGCGCCCATCACCTTGGAACTAGGCATGTGCATGGGGAAAATTTTCGGTTTGGTTCGGCATTCCGAAATTCGGGATTTTCTCAATTCGGAACTTCGGCAACTTTGGAACTTCGACACTTCAGCACTTCGGAACTTTGGCAGTTCGACACTTCGGAAATTCGGCAACTTCGGGACTTTGGCACTGCAGCACTTCGGAACTTCAGCAACTTCGGCACTTCGACGCTTCGGAACTTTGGAATTTCGGAACTTCGGAATTTCGGGACTTGGGCACTTCGAGACTTCTATTGCAGCCGCTTAGTAGATAACTCCCTAATTCCCACGGTATTAGGGAGTTATCTACCAAAAGGCTGAAAGACCTAAATTGGTCTTTCAGACAAATTTACTAATACTAAGTAAAAATTACCTATTGTCCTTCCCCTGAGCGGCAGGTGGGGGCCCTAAAAAAAAAGTCCCCCCCTCTCCAGGTGACTAAGGGTCCCCAAAAACCCCCTCCCCCCAAAAACAAATTTATCCCCCTACCTACCCCCCTCACCCTAAAAATAATGAGGGGGGACCTTTAACTAAGATCCTGTAAAAAAAAAATAATAATAACTTACCATTCGATGTTTTCTTTCTTCTAAAATCTTCTTTTTTCAGCCCCAAAAAAGGGCAAATAAAAAACCATAATAACCGACGCAATAAAAACAAAAAAAAACTAGCGCAAAAAAAAAATCCTTCTTCACCCATGGAGGGCTCCGCGCAGACTGAGCTCTGCAGGGCGGGGGAAGGCTTATAAAGCCTTGCCCCACCCTGCAATTAGGCTCAGAGCACTCTGATTGGTGGGTTTAAGCCATCCAATCAGAGTGCTCTGACAGGTAAATGAAGAGACTGACAGAGTGCTCTGTGTCATTTTACACAGCGTGGGAAAGTTCTTTGGATATTAGGTCCCCCCCTTTTTAGTATGTAGGGCCCCCACCCACCGCTTAGGGGTTGGGTCCAGGGGGGAGGACAATAGGTCCCCCCCTTATTTTACTGTAGGGCCCCCACCCATCGCTCAGGGGTGGGGGCCAGGGGGAGGACATTAGGTCCCCCCCTTTTTAGTATTTAGGGCCCCCACCCACCGCTCAGGGGTGGGGGCAAAGGGGAAGGACATTAGTTCCCCCATTATTAGTATTTAGGGCCCCCACCCACTGCTCAGGGGTGGGGGCCAAGGAGGAGGACATTAGGTCCCCCCTATTCTTATTTAGGGCCCCCACCTGCCGCTCAGGGGGGAGGACAATACGTCCCCCCCAATATTTTACATTAGGGCCCCCACCCGCCGCTCAGGCTGCTCACTGTTTAATAGACATGCCCCTACTAATCTTTACTTAGTATTAGTAAATTTGGCTGAAAGATCAATTTAGGTCTTTCAGCCTTTTAGTAGATAGCTCCCTAATACCGTGGGAATTAGGGAGTTATCTACTTATTCATTCCTGTGATTACATTGACTGGCCAAGTAACTTACATTTTATATGAATGTATGTTACTTGATTGTTGTAAGTGTTGCAAATGCTTACAGGTGAATCCTGGCTATGTTTGTATACTTTTTATTTAAAATTGTATACAATGTAACATTCTTCTTCTTTCACTGGGTAAGTATATTAGTACTTAAGCAATACTGTGCTTCGGAACTTCGGCACCTCGGCACTTTGACACTTCGGAATTTCGGCACTTCAGCACTCGGAACTTCGGCAATTCGCCACTTCGGCAATTCGGACATTCGAAAGTACCCGAATGTCCGAATTGCCAGAAATTCGTCCGAATTCATATTCGGACCAAAACGAATTGCACATGTCTACTTGGAACTAAAAGACAAATTTGAAAGCCACAATAGAAGCCCTTGGCATTTGAACGAAACACTATTACAAGACAAAACATTCACAAAACACATAGAAAACACGCTCACAAACTATTTTAAAGAAAATACCACACCAGACATCTCTGCGGAATCCACCTGGCTAGCTCACAAACCCGTCATCCGTGGGGAACTGATAAAAGAGTAGGCATGTGCATGGGGAAAATTTTCGGTTCGGTTCGGCATTCCGAAATTCGGGACTTCGGCAATTCGGGACTTCAGCGATTCAACACTTCTGAACTTCAGCAAATTCGGCACTCCGGAACTTCGGGAACTTCGGCACTTCGGAATTTCGGAATTTCGGCACTTCAGGACTTCTCTTGCAGCCACTTAGTAGATAACTCCCTAATTCCCACGGTATTAGGGAGTTATCTACCAAAAGGCTGAAAGACCTAAATTGGTCTTTCAGACAAATTTACTAATACTAAGTAAAAATGACTTAGTATTAGTAAATTTTGTCTGAAAAAAAAAAAAAAAGGGTCCCCCCTCCCTGAGCGGTGGATGGGGGCCCTAAAGTAAAATGGCTCAGGGGTGGGGGCCGGGGGGAGGACATTAGGCACCCCCTTATTCTAATTTAAGGCCCCCACCCACCACTCAGGGGTGGGGTCCAGGGGGGAGGACATTAGGTCCCCCTTTTTATAAATTAGGGCCCCCCACCCACCGCTCAGGGGTGGGGGCCAGGGGGAGGACATTAGGTCCCCCCTTATTCTGATTTAGGGCCCCCACCAAGAGCTCAGGGGTGGGGGCCAGGGGGCAGGAAATTAGGTTCCCCTCTTATTATCCGTGGGGAACTGATAAAAGAGTAGGCATGTGCATGGGGAATATTTTCGGTTCGGTTCGGCATTCCGAAATTCGGGACTTCGGCAATTCGGGACTTCAGCGATTCGACACTTCTGAACTTCAGCAAATTCGGCACTTCGGCACTCCAGAACTTCGGGAACTTCGGCACTTCGGAATTTCGGAATTTCGGCACTTCAGGACTTCTCTTGCAGCCACTTAGTAGATAACTCCCTAATTCCCATGGTATTAGGGAGTTATCTACCAAAAGGCTGAAAGACCTAAATTGGTCTTTCAGACAAATTTACTAATACTAAGTAAAAATGACTTAGTATTAGTAAATTTTGTCTGAAAAAAAAAAAAAAAGGGTCCCCCCTCCCTGAGTGGTGGATGGGGGCCCTAAAGTAAAATGGCTCAGGGGTGGGGGCCGGGGGGAGGACATTAGGCACCCCCTTATTCTAATTTAAGGCCCCCACCCACCACTCAGGGGTGGGGTCCAGGGGGGAGGACATTAGGTCCCCCTTTTTATAAATTAGGGCCCCCCACCCACCGCTCAGGGGTGGGGGCCAGGGGGAGGACATTAGGTCCCCCCTTATTCTGATTTAGGGCCCCCACCAAGAGCTCAGGGGTGGGGGCCAGGGGGCAGGAAATTAGGTTCCCCTCTTATTATAATTTAGGGCCCCCACCCACTGCTGAAGGGTGGGAGCCAGGGGGGAGGACATTAGGTCCCCCTTATTATAATTTAGGGCCCCCACCCACCACTCAGTGGTGGGGGCCAGGGGGAGGGCATTAGGTCCCCTTTTATTCTGATTTAGGGCCCCCACCAACCGCTCGGGGGGGGGCCTGGGGGGAGGACATTAGGTCCTCCTCTTATTATAATTTAGGGCCCCCACCCATATACATTTTTTCTATTTATCACCCCCCTATATAGCACTGCTTTGCATGTTTGCACATTCTTAAAGGATATTTAAAGATATAGCAGCATTCTCTTTGTATTTTTGCACATTTAAAGGGATATTCCGTTTATTTGAGATCTCCACTCATAGCACCTTTATTCACATTTTTGCACATTTATAGGGATACTTTGTCTATTCCAGATTTAAAGGCATAGTACCATATATTTATATTTTTATATTTTTATTCTCTATTTAGTAGTATTGTAGCCATTAGTCACAGAGCCAGCTCCTGGTATTCCCACTCTTCTAGAGAGTTCTTTTCCCTTGTTCTATATAGGTTTTTAGTGAATCCCTATCATTACCAGTTTTCGAGCAGCTTAGTGCTAGTCCGTCTCCCTCTCTCCTGTGTGGTACATTAGGTACACCAGAACCGTTCTACAGGGTTCAGATAATACCCGCAAGGTACTAGACCTCATGCAAAGCTCTAGAAAACTAGGAATGGAGGGCCACTTCGTGTCCCTTGACGTGGAGAAGACCTTCGGTCGACTAAACTGGAAATTTTTAAATAGAGTACTCCACAAATTCGGCTTCCCTACGCAATTCATTGCAGCAGTAGATGCCCTATACAGTACGCCCTGCGCTCATGTCCTCTATGCAGGATTCCCCTCTCGGAAAATAAAAGTTACCAATGGCTCTAGACAGGGATGCCCTCTCTCCCCTCTGCTTTATGTACTGGCCTTGGAGCCATTGGCATCCAAAATTAGATCAGACCCGAACATCCATGGAATTTCCCTGGGCGCCAAAGAATACAAACTAAACATCTTTGCAGATGACATTCTTCTCACTTTAACACAACCGTTCATAACCATGTCCAATTTAATGAGACAAATCTCTCTCTTTGGCCATCACTCTTACTATAAATTAAATGTCTCCAAAACACAGGCACTAATGATAGGAGTGGCGAAGGAGGCAAGAAACAGGCTAAAAGAAGCATTTCCCCTAGATTGGAGGTCAGACCACTTAACATACCTAGGAATTAAACTCACAAAAAAACCTGCAGGACTCTTCCACGCAAACTATATAAGGCTCCTGAAGGACTACGACACTACCCTGAAATCATGGGAGGGAAAATTCCTCTCATGCTGGCGCATAGCAGCAATCAAAATGTCATTACTACCAAAACTATTATACCTCTTCAGAACACTACAAATACCCCTACCAAACACTTACCTCAAGTCGATCACCTCCCTACTCATGAAATTCACATGGCAACACAAAAAATGCTGTGTAGCTGCCAAAATCTTACACAGGCCGGTTGCAGACGGTGGTCTGGGTGTCCCAAACCTGCATATATACCATAAAGCGGTATTATTGAGCACTATGTTAGCAGCACCTGACTCCCACTATATCCCACAGTGGACAGGAATAGAGGCCTTCTGGCTCAAAATGGACCACATTCGTCTGATCTTTTGGATTGACAGTACCCGGAGGCCAAAACCATTTACAGGCCTCCTCACTACTCGGTTGCTTGTGGACACCTGGGGCGGGGTGAGGAAACCATTGGTCAACCACCCAAAAATACAGATGGCAGCTCCCCTGCAATCTATAAGCTTAATAATCCCCTGTTTTAACTATAAGCCGTGGACCGAAAAAGTCATCACCCATGTACTCCACCTATACCAAGGAGAATACCTCAAAACCTTCCCATACCTACAGGAACAATTTGATCTACCCACAAAATTACTATTACCTTACCTCCAAGTCAAATCTTTACTAACAGACAACCCACCCACGAATCCCGAGAAAGTGTTGAGCGCACCAACCTCAAAGTTCGAAAATGTATACCTATCAAATAAGCCCAACATAAAACCTCTCTCCACAAAAAAAGCTTGGCACAAAGAATTAGGCACAGAGTTAAGCCCAGAGCAGTGGAAAAGAGCTTACACAGCACATAAAGGCATCACATTGTGCGCCTAACACTTAAAAAATATTAAACCGTTGGTACTTAGTACCGGAAAAAATACACAAAATTTGGCCCAGCTCCACGAACATGTGTTGGCATTGCGAGAGGGAAGTGGGCACGATGATCCGCATATGGTGGACATGTCCCACACTTGCACCCCTCTGGACACAAGCCCTCTGAATCATGTTGGATATGCTTGGTCACCAGGTAGAAAAAAATCCTGCATTGTGCCTGTTGTACATGTTTCCTGAGAGGATGTCAAAAACTCACCGGGCGTTACTATACCACACACTTACATCAGTGCACATCCTAATAGCGAGACATTGGAAATCTAGAGAAATACCATCGCATGCACACCTATCAAACCAAATTGCACTCAATTGGACATATGAGGCCATGCACCAATACCAATTTGGCCCAAAACCTACAATAGCGAAGGCAAAACATATATGGGACACATACAACAACCACACTGATAACACAACAACATAATGGCTTATGGAAAGTAAGAACGGCATCCGTGGTGAGGCGCAGATGAGATCAGATCCTATCATGAGAACAAACAATAATTCAGCGACGGACGATACTTGCTTGCAACCCTCCCCTAAGGACGCAGGTCGCCCAGCCAAACCAGCAGGACAACCAAGGGTCATTCCTTCCCTCTTCCCTGGATACCTTCCCACCCCCCTTACCCCACTTTCTTTCTCTCTTTTCTTTACCTCCCCTTCAACATTAACCTCCCCACAAAATGCTTGGAGCATGTGATATGCATTATTTATGTACCTAACGACAACAAGTAATGCCTATACTAAAATGTCTACTCTAAATGTAAACAGGACACATTCACCTTTGCTTAGTCATGAAGAATATACTAAAGGCACACACGTATTTATGATGTAATCGCATGTCTCAATAAAAATTGTCAAATTTCAAAAAATAAATTAATATAATTACACACACTCTTAAGCTGTCTAGCACCGTATGTGAGCAAACACTACAAATATATGTAACATTGTTTGCTTTGTAGCGTATGAACAGAATGGCATAACCTAGAACCTTTACAGAAAATACATAAACAGATCATGAGTAAATTAATGTAAAATTATTAACTTTATTTGAACTATTAACTCATATTTTGATATTAAACAGTTTACATTTTAAAATGTTTTATTTTCTTCCCCTTTGAAGCAGATAAAATCAGTCTTTTCATAGCCAGTGCCTTTTAAACATGTCTGAATTTTTATACATCCCCTGGGCACTGTCTGCCAGAACTCTGGCTTGAGAGGGCAAGAAAAGATTAGAACACGCTAGCAGACAGACCATTTCTCCGTGAGCATGGTAAAATCTCACTTTGCCCATCTGGCGATTGCTCTCCTTCTTTTATACGAGACATTATTAGTTCATTAACATTTTAATTTCTGGCTAAAGCTGGATGGAATATATATTATTACCTATTAGTTATAGACACACACTAAAACATTCCAACATGTTTGATATTATTAGCATTATTTGTATGCAAGTGCCAGCTATTAAGCACTAAGAATTGGAGATCGTGTTAAATGCCTCATTAAAGAAGTTAACAGTGTCACCTACGTACGTCAGAGATTATGACCATCATTTATTGTACACGGCTGCGACAAGCACTTTTAATTAACTTGCTGGCCAGTGAAGGAAGAAAGCATTTTGCTGACATCTGCAAGGAGTTTTTACATTAATCTATAGATAGACGCATAGATTTTAACAAGGTTAATCTGGCTTTCAGAAAATACGCTTTGAGGCAAATACTAATCCAAACAGGAGAAGATTATAGTTGGAGGTCTCACTAAACCTGTTTACTCCTAAATTGGCTGGCGAACTGGCAGAGAAACAGTTTAAAATAGAAGCAAATGTGCCTAGAAACAACGTACAAAGCATTTTTTTTCACACTGACATTTAAAAAAAAATTGACATATTTACGCTACTTTGTTGTTATGTACTGAAGTTACGCTTGAATATTGTAAAAAAATGTGCAGTCTTAATCTATTCCATATGAATGTTCACTATGAGATGCCGCTACCAGCTATTGTGGCATTAACAGAATGTTTGTACTCTTTATGCACACAAAAAGAAAGAATAAAAAAAATAAAAAATAAAAATTGAAATCTGCAAATTTTGGCGATGCACTATAGTCCTCAGCTGGCTGGTCTGGTGCAGTGGCCTGTATGACTAGTGGGAAACTAGCCAAAAAACATTACAATACAAAAATTCATAGCTGTGCTCATGACGAGTAGAACTGCTTTATAGTTTGTGAACCAGGTATCGGCAGAGTCACTGAACTCACAATAGCACAATTTTTCTGCTATGAGAGATAATCTTCCTTTTCGAGTACATGACATGAACACACAATTGTGGTAATCTATTCATGAATTTATTGCAGAGTTTGTGATATTTTCCCATGTATATAGCATTTTTGCTGTGTAGCTTCCCCTAGATTGTTAGTTCATTTGATCATTTTGAGTCCTTAATAACCTGTTGTTTCTTCATAACATTTGTAATAGTATGTAATATTTTTTATTCTATTCTCACAATAAAACTGTAAAGCACTGCAGAAAATTTTGGTGCTAAATGAATGTCAATAATAAGAATATTATTAATAGGGGGGCGGAGCCGAGCAACTGGGCTAAGCTACCAAAACACAGTCAAAATAACCTATTTGCAGGAAAACCAAGAAGTTGAAACCCAAGAGACTAAAGCTGGGTATGAACATAGGAGATCTTCTCCGCCAAACGCATGGCGTGAGTGGGCCCAAGATGGCCACCAACCTGGGGGATTTCAACGATGACTCAGATGAGCTGTCCCCAGACGAAGAGGGATGTGAATTGACACTGCCCTTGCAGCCTCCACCCAAGCCCGGCGACCACAGACCGGTGACGGCAGAAATGCTCTAGAACATGCTGGGGGCCCTTCAGAGGTCCATATAGACGGATGTGGCCCTACGCTGCACTGATATCACGGGCCTGATAGGCCGCATCGACATAGTGGAAGCCACCTCGGAGCAGAACGCTCAAACAATAGCGCAGCTCCAACAAGACATCCACACACTCACCAAGAGTCAAGCAGCCTCCGATCTGCGCTTCGCCTTGCTGGAAGACTCAAGACGCTGCAACAATTTAAAATTCCGGGGAATAGCGGAGAGCATACCCGCGGTAGAGCTTCCACATCTCATCTGGCGACTCGTGGCCTACCTACTGGAGCCCAAGCAATCCAGAGCTGTAAACCTGGAGGGCATATTCCGGGTTCCAAAACCCAAGAAAGAGCCTGAATCGGCATCCAAAGACCTGGTAGTGTGGTTTCACAATGTAGCAGACAAGATGCTGGTGCAAAATGCGCTTAAGGGGACAGCCCAACTCAACTTTGAGAACATGGCTATATCTTTATTTGCAGATCTCTCCGGCGAGACACTACAACGGCGCAAAACACTACAACCCCTCACAGCCCTGCTCCGCAGCCATGGCAAAGAATACCGCTTGAGATCTCCACAGGCCTTACAAGTAAGACAGGGAGAAGCCGTAAACTCCCTCAAGGATATCTCCAAAGCACCCACACTCCTCACCAAGCTGGACCTTCTAGGGGACTCCCTACAGTGCTCCAACAAACAGGCAAAGACCTCAGCAACCCGACCACAATCACACCATTCATACCGAAAATAACTACACCAGCGGCAGCCGCTACAGTCACTACCTGAGATGGTGAAGTAGGCTCCGGGAACTTACCTCCTCTAATGCATGGAACTCTCCCACATTGCGGTTCGAAGTTAGTTAAACTTTTTGTCAGACTTTTAGTTCTGAAAATTTTGATTTTCCATTTTATAGGCCCACCTGCATGCACCACTGGTCAATTATGCTTAATTCCTACCTGGCCCTAAACCAGGCCATGACCTCTCCCCCCCCTACCGCCTATTGACCCCTGAGTTTGGTTACCTAGGTGTGACGGAGGTGTAGTTATAGCCCAAACCACAACCAGCCATCTGCTGCTATACACTTCGGGTACACCACTGTAACCCCCAGACAGCAGGAATACCGGTCCCCACCATAGGTTTCAAGCATATTACAATGTTGATCCTTGCTCTTGAATACCTAGAATTTTTATATAACCCTGAAGGGCTAAGGAACAGCGTATGTTTATTTCTCACCTTTTAACAAAAATGTGCTAGTACAATATGTGCCACAACATTAGTACAAATGTCATTATTATTATTATTATTATTATTATTGCCATTTATATAGCGCCAACAGATTCCGTAGCGCTTTACAATATTTTGAGAGGGGGGATGTAGCAATAAATAAGACAATTACAAGAAAACTTACAGGAACAATAGGTTGAAGAGGACCCTGCTCAAATGAGCTTACAGTCTATAGGAGGTGGGGTATTAGAAACATTAGGATAGGAAATATCAAGTAGGAGTGAAGCAGAGCTGGAGGAGAGAGCAAAGCACTATCCCATAGGAGAGAGCAAGAGACAGGTATGTAAGGGAGAGATTTTCATGATGTAAAAACCAAAGAAAAAAGTTACCTGCACTCTTTCCACATCCCTATGTATTTTTAAACAAATGGAGGTTTTTAGTTACCTCCAATGGCCATCAGAGTGTATGCCCACCTGCCACGTCAAGGCTCTTAGGTGGGTCCTACTCTATCCATTTGCCTTGCTTCCTTGAGCTTCTGGCAAAAATATCTCTAATGAGACAGAAAGTGGTATTTTCTATATACATCCCTACATGCTTATTAACCCTTAATAGGGAAAACATGGGATGGGCAGCAGCAGTGTAATACAAAAGTGAATACAAATACAAAGAAACTAGTCCTGCGCTCAATCTCCCATTACTCCTGGGCGGCAGCAATGACCATAGTACACATCAGCCAAAATACATATAGTAAAAACAAATAAAGTTACCTGCACTCATTCCTATGTCATGATCTCTACTGTTTGATATGTATATTGGAGTTTTGAAAGCCTGTCATAACCTGCTGCACACAAAAGAATAAAAAAACAAACAAAAAAAAAGAATAATATTAATAATAACAGCAATCTGATCAGTTATAGTGAATTGTAAAATAAATTGCAAAATGTAGCCAAAAATGTTGATTTGGAAAAACTGTCCAACATCATTCTAGTTACAATTTGTCTTTTTATCCTAAACTGGGCAATTCAGATTTCAGTTTCTATATTATAAGGTTTAAAGGGACACTATAGACACCAAAACAACTTTAGTTTAATAAAGCAGTTTTTGTGTATAGATTGTGCCACTGAAGTCTCACTACTTAATCATCTGTCATTTAGGAGTTAAATCACTTTTGTTTCTGTTCATGCAGCCCAAGCCACTCCTCCCCTGGTTTCACAAAGCCTGCACGGAAAAGGTTTCATTTTCAGACGTTAACTTACTTTAGATGTTTTTATATCACCTGCTCTGTAAATTGACTTTTAATCAAACACAGGAACCTCCTGCAAAGTGTAGCAAGCTATTAACAGTGAGGGAAATACATTGAACAGACTGTGCAATAAAGAAGTGTAAACTTCTAGTTCTCAATTTACAGGAAGGCTGTGCAAGTCACATTCAGAGAGGTGTAACTAGGGCTGTATAAACAAAGTGATTTAACTCCTAAATGGCAGAGGATTGAGCAGTGAGACTGTAGGGACATGATCTATACACCAAAACTGCTTCATTAAGATAGAGTTGTTTTGGTGACTACAGCATCCCTTTAATTAATATACTCCAAAATCATGTCACAAAAGACCAAATATTCAGAATGTGTTCACCAGCATTGAGATAGGTCAACATTGTATTTTAAACAGAATATCAGAGCCAAGGAAAATTCCTGTGAAGTTACTGAAGCGTGTACTTATCTTCCAACTGCAGGTCAGCGAAGAAGATGCAGAGTTCAGTTTTATTTAGAACAGGAATAGGTCGTGATCTGTATAATAGAGAATATATTTTTATTTGTGTAAACATTTTCTGCATTATTTTAACTGTTCTTTCAATTCCATCTATTGATCTAATGATGGTAAATAGAAAGCGAGTTGACTTCTAATTTAAGAAAAATAAGTAATAAAACTTGCCCAGAAATGTGAAAACAGTAATAAAAAAAAATCACAAAAAAAATAACAATTCAAGAAATAACTCTTCAACAGTGGCTGTCTGGTTGAAAAAGAAATAAGACCCAAGTGGAAGAGAAAAATATATGACCCTTGGCGTATGCCCGATGACATATCCAGTATCCCGGCATCTTTATCCATTGAAAAAATGGTGGGGTGGGGTGGGGTGATGTAAGGGCATTTATGCCCCTTAAAGGACCACTCTAGGCACCCAGACCACTTCCGCTTAATGAAGTGGTCTGGGTGCCAGGTCCTTCTAGGGTTAACCCATTTTTTCATAAACATAGCAGTTTCAGAGAAACTGCTATGTTTGTGAATGGGTTAAGCCTTCCCCTATTTCCTCTAGTGGCTGTCTCATTGACAGCCGCTAGAGGCGCTTGCGTGATTCTCACTGTGATTTTCACAGTGAGAGCACGCAAGCGTCCATAGGAAAGCATTATGAATGCTTTCCTATGTGACCGGCTGAATGCGTGCGCAGCTTGTGCCGCGCGTGCGCATTCAGCCGACGGGGAGGAGAAGAGGCGAATCGGAGGAGGAGAGCTCTCCGCCCACCGCTGGAAAAAGGTAAGTTTTAAACACTTTCCCCTTTCCAGAGCCGGGCGGGAGTGTGTCCCTGAGGGTGGGGGCACCCTCAGGGCACTCTAGTGCCAGGAAAACGAGTATGTTTTCCTGGCACTAGAGTGGTACTTTAAGCTTCAAGTATGGTCACATCCAACTCATGTGACAATTGTTTTAGAAGGTTTTAATAGCTCATAGCTCAATAGTGCATAGCTCATAATAATGGAGGTTACAATATTATTTGAGGTCACACATCCCAACTCCGGCAGCCACCATAATACCTATATAACACATAGTCTGCATGAGTAGGACTGTCCACTCAGAGACCTGGAGCTTTGTGCACAGAGAAGATCACTTTTGTACTTGCCTCCCAAGTTAAAAGTTTCTAGCCCTTCCCTGTGTGCTGTCTCCTTTGATGTTAGGAGGACTACTTGGATTCGTATATGTTATGATAGATTATATGCTTATCTAGCCTTTCTTGTGATTGCAAGCTGTTCCTGTATAAAGCAGCCTGCAAGTACAGTCATTAATTTCCTTTAGAAACTCAAAGGAAATCGCATTTGAATGGAAAAAAAAAAAAATCATCATTTTTCTGCTTTGATTAAACGAAACCCAAGGTGCATTCAAAGACAATTAGGGAACTATTATAATATCATAGGCAATCTTACCCACACTGGAATACCAAACTAATAGCACTGAGAATATATTCTAGTTATTTGTATTTCATGTTATGTGCCTTTGTGCATCTAGTTTATGTTAATGCTCTCTCTCCTATAATTTTAGAGTGCATATTATTGATTTATCAGTTTCTATTCTCACTTCTAGGCCATATAACTCACCTATAAAGATATGTTCTGTTGCTACCAGCATACAGAGGGTTAAACACTTCTGTCCCTGTCTACAAATAGTGTAGAGAATATTTCCTAAATTCAGAGGTGAATGTTCTCCAGGCTGACACAGGAAACACATTCTGAAATAACAGCAACGTGATATGTGATTGATTATACTCATTATCCCTTAGAATGTACTCTTTGAATATTACATTGCTATTATATTTCTTGCTAGTTTTGAGACATGGAAGAATAGAAAATTATTTCTGGGAGATTTCTCTTTTGTCGAAACCCACAAAATAGAGTTTTATTAGCCTCCATAGCTAGCTGGTTATATTACCAATAAACTAAATGCAACACCTAATGGGATTTTGATTACATATTGGATTTGCAGATATATTTAGTGTATACTAACATTTCATTAAAGTGTATTTTCCAACACATTGGTTTAGCTAAAATGGGATCTTTGCTGAAATGTAACAAGACCGTAATCATGTGATATCAAGCTTGATCATGTAATGCCAGTTTTATCCAACAGTACTACAGCTCATAACCTTGGCCAACTTGAAAAGTGCTTACTGAAGATCATGTTAATTGCAGCTTTCAACATCTACATTGATCATTAAAAAAACAAAAAAACAAAACTTAAATAAAAAATTGAAGTAGTGCCAGTTCACAGAATTAAATAAAACAAAAGAAATGTCCTTTGCCAATGGGAAGTAGAATCTTCTGGGTTGTCGTCAAAGATGCAAAGCAAAGCAATGTAAAGTCAGCAGAATGGTCAGCTTTGTCTTATATTAACTGTTTCTTAAAGCAAAAAGGTATAAAAGCAGTGAACAGGACATGATGGGGAAACACAATTTAAAAAAGAATAAAAAAAACAAGGGGAAATTTAGTTATTGGGCACAAAACATGTGGTTATGTTTTCGTTAAAGGGACACTATAGTCACCAAAACAACTTTAGCTTAATGAAGCAGTTTTGGTGTATAGAACATGCCCCTGCAGTTTCACTGCTCAATTCTCTGCCATTTAGGAGTTAAATAACCTCCCTGCATGTGACTTGCACAGCCTCCCTAGACACTTCCTGTAAAGAGTCATCTACAGTTTATCCTTCCTTTGCTGCAAGTTCTGTTTAATTTAGATTTTCTTATCCCCTGCTATGTTAATAGCTTGCTAGACCCTGCAAGAGCATCCTGTATGTGATAAAAGTTAAATTTACAGAGAAATAGATACAGTTGTTTAACCCCTTAAGGACCAAACTTCTGGAATAAAAGGGAATCATGACGTGTTACACATGCCATGTGTCCTTAAGGGGTTAAGGTAAATTACATCTGATTGAAAGTGAAACCAGTTTTTTTTTCATGCAGGCTGTATCAATCAGAGCCAAGGGAGGTGTGACAAGGGCTACGTAAACAGAAACAAAGTGATTTAACTCCTAAATGTAAGTGAATTGAGCAGTAAATCCTGAGAGGCATGATCTACACACACACAAACGCTTCATTAAGCTAAAGTTGTTTAGGTGACTATAGTGTTCCTTTAACCATTTATAAGCTTTTTTTTTTTTTTTTTTTACCACAGCATTTAACTACTGTACTAATGGTATGCTTACCAAGTGATAGATAATAAAATCACAATTGAGCATTGGCCTTACTTCTACTGTAAACAACTCAATGTCAGCAACACTTGACACTCTAGACTCTGTCAGTGCTGCAGACCTCTGGGGTCTACAGGTAACACACCGACAGTCCAATGAATGAAATTACTCCAGTAAATGGATCTGCCTTAATGAAGATAATTTTTTGAACACACATCACTAGTGTTGTCGCGAACCCGAAATTTTCGGTTCGCGAACGGCGAACGCGAACTTCCGCAAATGTTCGCGAACCGGCGAACCGCGCGAACCGCCATTGACTTCAATGGGCAGGCGAATTTTAAAACCAACAGGGACTCTTTCTGGCCACAATAGTGATGGAAAAGTTGTTTCAAGGGGACTAACACCTGGACTGTGGCATGCCAGAGGGGGATCCATGGCAAAACTCCCATGGAAAATTGCACAGTTGATGCAGAGTCTGCTTTTAATCCATAAAGGGCAGAAATCACCTAACATTGACACCTGTCCTCAAAGCCCAGCCCTGATACACACTGACACAGAGCAGAATAGAGACTGTTCCCCCTACATAGGGTCACTTGGCAGATATGGATTGACACCTGTCCTCAAAACCCCTGATACACACTGACACAGAGCAGAATAGGGACTGTTCCCCCTACATAGGGTCACTTGGCAGATATGGATTGACACCTGTCCTCAAAACCCCTGATACACACCGACACAGAGCAGAATAGGGACTGTTCCCCCTACATAGGGTCACTTGGCAGATATGGATTGACACCTATCCTAATGATCCCTGATACACACTGACACAGAGCAGAATAGGGACTGTTCCCCCTACATAGGGTCACTTGGCAGATATGGATTGACACCTGTCCTCAAAACCCCTGATACACACCGACACAGAGCAGAATAGGGACTGTTCCCCCTACATAGGGTCACTTGGCAGATATGGATTGACACCTGTCCTCAAAACCCCTGATACACACTGACACAGAGCAGAATAGGGACTGTTCCCCCTGCATAGGGTCACTTGGCAGATATGGATTGACACCTATCCTAATGATCCCTGATACACACTGACACAGAGCAGAATAGAGACTGTTCCCTGTCCACAGAGACCATGATACACACTGACACAGAGCAGAATAGATACTGTTCACCGTCCACAGAGACCATGATACACACTGACACAGAGCAGAATAGGGACTGTTCCCCCTACATAGGGTCACTTGGCAGATATGGATTGACACCTGTCCTCAAAACCCCTGATACACACTGACACAGAGCAGAATAGGGACTGTTCCCCCTACATAGGGTCACTTGGCAGATATGGATGGACACCTATCCTAATGATCCCTGATACACACTGACACAGAGCAGAATAGAGACTGTTCCCTGTCCACAGACACCATGATACACACTGACACAGAGTGTCCGCGTGAAATAGGGCCGTGAGTAATGACGTCACGGGTAGCCTGCCCATAGTATCGCATAGGGTGGAAGAGCTGATAGGACATCTGAAACGTATTGGGATGGAGATGCTTAATTGTTCTCCAAAATGCTTGACACCACCCCATAGTGAATCTCTGCAAACTTTAATACCATCAGAGGAGGAAGAATGTGGCAGCCCACTGGGATTATTCGAAAAATTTCAAATTGATGATTTTCCAGACCCTGGGGTTGACATTAGTCCAGATTTACATCTTGTGACCCATGAGGATGTTCCAGGCACTACTTGTGAAATTAAGACAGATAATAAAGTGAATGATCCTTCTCCTTGGGACTTGCACCCTGTCGTTGAAGGTGGAGTAGGCAATGGCAAGAGCATGCTGTGGGTAGTCAGTGCAAACACTCTCTTCCCGGTGAATAATGAGGAGACTAACTATGATGACGTTATTTGCGTTGAAAGTAATGATGCCAGAGATCTTTTGAAACCATATGGAAGGAACAAATTGGTTAAAAGAAAGGCAAGAGACCACCTGCATATAGACAAGAATACGCATAAGAGAAAGAAGAGAACAGGTGAAAAAGAGAAGCTGCAGACTGCCTATCTGCAAATAGTTGAGTTATGTCCTGAAGATGTCCGTGTTACCACAGTGCAGACTCTGTTTGATACACTACTGAGGAGAGTCAGAGAAACCCCAGATCTTCACGTATTGGATGAGTCGGTGCGTGGAGTTGCAGAGAACGTAGAACAAGAAATATTTTAACTTTTCCTGTGTACTGACAGCAGATATACATAGGGTCACTTGGCAGATATGGATTGACACCTGTCCTCAAAACCCCTGATACACACTGACACAGAGCAGAATAGAGGCTGTTCCCTGTCCACAGAGACCATGATACACACTGACACAGAGCAGAATAGGGACTGTTACCCCTACATAGGGTCACTTGGCAGATATGGATTGACAAATCCCTGACAAACAGCTACCACATGCAAGGAAGGCAGCAGGGGCGCAAATGACCCACTCCCGACGCGGGAAGGTAGTGACGACAAATAACAATACAGGACTCTTTAGAGGCCCTGTAATTGTAATCAGTCCACTTGAAATCCTTTAACTTTGATCAATTGGAGGGAAGTCTGGTGCAGAGCCACTGACCCATGCGCAGGGCCAGCCTTAGGCCTTTGGGCGCCCTGTGCAAGAAATCTTCACCCTGTCACACCCATGTGCAAGAAATCTTCACCCTGTCATAGTGTCAATTGGCAGATATGGATTGACAAATCCCTGACAAACAGCTACCACATGCAAGGAAGGCAGCAGGGGCGCAAATGACCCACTCCCGACGCGGGAAGGTAGTGACGACAAATAACAATACAGGACTCTTTAGAGGCCCTGTAATTGTAATCAGTCCACTTGAAAATCCTTTAACTTTGATCAATTGGATGGAAGTCTGGTGCAGAGCCACTGACCCATGCGCAGGGCCAGCCTTAGGCCTTTGGGCGCCCTGTGCAAGAAATCTTCACCCTGTCACACCCATGTGCAAGAAATCTTCACCCTGTCACACACACACACACACACAGGCAGACAGCCATACACACGCACACACACAACTGTGACTGACTAGGTTTGTCACCTACTCAAAAGGACGCATGAGCCTACAGGCATTGCGCATGAGCGTCCAGTAACGTGGCAAAAAAATTCCCAGCTCCCCAGAGGCTGTCCTAGCACCCCGGTCATACAAATATTCATTAACAGCTTTTTCTTGTTGGAGCAGGCGGTCGAACATTAGGAGTGTTGAATTCCAACGTGTAGGGCTGTCGCAAATTAAGCGCCTCACTGGCATGTTGTTTCGCCGCTGGATATCGGCAAAGTGAGCCATGGCCGTGTAGGAACGCCTGAAATGGCCACACACCTTCCTGGCCTGCTTCAGGACGTCCTGTAAGCCTGTGTACTTATGCACAAAGCGTTGTACGATCAGATTACACACATGTGCCATGCGCGGCACATGTGCCAACTTGCCCAACTTCAATGCCGCTATCAAATTTTTTCCGTTGTCACACACCACTTTGCCGATATCCAGTTGCTGCGGAGTCAGCCACTTTTCCACCTGTGCGTTCAGGGCGGACAGGAGTGCTTGTCCGGTGTGACTGGGGGGGTGCCGTTGATGTGGAGCAAGAAGCAGCGGCACAAGAGGACTCAGCCGAGGAGGTTATGGAAGAGGATGGAGTAGGAGGAGTAGAGGAGGTAGAATAGTGGGGTAATGAAAGTAGAAAAGGTCACAACAAACAAGACCCAGTGGAGCGCTAATAAAATGTATAAACTCACCCTTTTAAAAAGGGATATGAAATTTGAGGGAATCTGGAAAGAGAATATAATGGAGACAATAGTGTAGTATGTATGGGCTTGAGGTACATAGAGAGAGGAATTTATATGTAACACACTCACATGGTACAGAGCCTGAAAACGATAGGCTCAAATCACAAGCGCAGGGGTGTTATAAGGCAAACACCAAGCCTCTTCGATGGTTTAGTAGCAATCCTCAAAGAAAGGGAGAGATAAAGGGACAATGGACCAAAGTCCTAGTGTATTATCCTCAACCCAGAGTGGTATCAAAACAAGTATAAATGCTTGCTCACCTTTTTGAGAGCCAATCCAAACTGGGCTCTCAGTGTGATAGATAGTGTGCCTTTAAGAGGGCACTGCTCTTCTTTATGGCAGGAAAGTAGATGCAGGTCGTAGGCTCAAATATAAAAAACTTTTTATTTTAAAACAATTACATAAAATATAAATAAAAAAGTTCCCATAAAATTATGGTGTAAAGATGAGTCCTCTTCCGAGACGCGTTTCGCCTTATGCAAAGGCTTTCTCAATCGGTATCCTGCTCGTGTCTTCCTGCTGTTTAAATATCCAGAGAGTCCTTCCTATTGGTTCTTGTTGCCTTCCGGATGACCAAATATGGAAAGGGGTGTTCCGATCAGCTGTTTGTGAGTTCTCGTAATACCGGAAGTGACGTATCGCCCTTGCCGCGACGTCACTTCCGTTTCAATCGTAGCCGCCATTTTGGTTAATGGCAAGCTTCAAGCTCATTCACATAGCATTAGCGTTGTGGAATACAACGTGAAAGGAAAGGGAAAAGGGGATCAGTTTAACGTCTTGATTACATAGGTATATTAATAAGACAATAAGCCCAATAAGAGTATGTTTAGAAGGAGATAGACTTTATATTAAGCAACAGCCCATATTCGGCTGTGTAAATAGATAGTCATTTTGATCTTATATCTAAGTTCTTAAATATATAAGAAAATTTACAATGACACTGCTGTCTTAAAGGAATACAGCCATCTCTATTAGGTTGTGTAAATAAATTGTCTTTTCAATCTTATATCTAGGCTGTTAATTACATAGGTGAATTCTCGATAACAATGCTGTCTTAAAGGGATATACACCCAATTGATGTTTAATAGAATAGAAACGTCAATTGCAAACGTGTGTCACCCATATAAAGTGTCCTATTCTGATAAATATATACATACATTACTCAAATGTATATATAAATCTTAAATGGTGTTATTGTCTTAAAGGGGTACAATATCAATTCAATTATTGTAAAAAAAGGAAAAAAGGAAAAAATGTATTAATAAATTAAATTATAACTTATATATTTCGTCATAGTGAGAACCATATGAAGGCTGAGATGAAGCGGAAAAGGAAAGAAAAATATTTTATAAAAAATGACAAAGTTCAAAATCAAGATTAAGACCTCTAGGGTGTAGAGTGTCCAATTCGAATATCCACTTCATCTCAGCCTTACCCATTTTCCTCACCAAGTCATCACCTCTCCAATCTGTGACTACCTTTTGGATGCCCTTAAATTGTATCCCTTTTGGATCACTATTATGCATATTTTTGAAGTGAAGTGATACACTGTGTTTCATAAATCCGTTTTTCACATTTCTGACGTGTTCCTGTATTCTCACCTGCAGAGGGCGTATTGTCCGCCCAATGTATAGGAGGCCACATGGGCACGTCAGCATGTAAATTACCCTTTTGGTGTGGCAGGTGATAATGCCCTTTATTTTATAGTTCTTATTAAGGTCATTGGGATTTGCAAATTCCCTAATTGTTCTTTTAGGGTTATTGGTGTGCCTACAGGCCCCACAGACACCACAACCATAGAACCCTTTAGATTCATTAAAGGGGTTTGGCACTTCTTTAGCTCTGATCGAATTATTATTGGAAAGACTATTTCTTAAATTAGATACTCCCCTATAAATAATCTTGGGTTTCTCCGGTAGGAGAGTGTTCAGTAACACATCATTTTTAAGGATAGGCCAATGTTTATGGATTACTTTTTTAACTTGTTTGCTCTGTATGTTAAAATCGCAGATAAAGGCCAATTCACAGGTGGTAGGTTTCACTTTATATTTCAAAAGGGATTCTCTTTCTCTAAGACTTATCTCATCATAAGCACTGTCAAGTAACTGTCTATCATATCCCTTATCTATGAAATCCGTCATGATCTTTTGTGCTTGTTTATGAAACATAGCAATATCGGTACAGTTACGTCTTACTCTGAGAAGTTGTGCATTAGGTGCGTTTAGGAGCCAAGGTGAGTAATGGCAACTCTTGCCCTCGATGTAACTGTTTACATCAACCTTCTTAAAGAAGGTACTGGTCTTGATGGTGTTACTTTCGATAAAAATATTGAGGTCGAGGAATTCGACAGAGTTCTTACTGCTATTCCTGGTAAGCTTGATGCCCCAATCATTATTCTCAACACATGAAAAAAAGAGATCAAGGGACTCGCTACTGCCCTTCCAAACAAAAAAAATATCGTCTATATAACGATGATAGGACACCAGGTTTGCATCCCACCTACGGTCACCAAAAACAAACTGATGTTCCCAGTATGACATGAACAAGTTGGCGTAGCTGGGTGCAAACCTGGTGCCCATCGCCGTTCCACAGATTTGCAAATAAAATACCTCACTGAACCAAAAATAGTTATTGTGGAGTATCCAATTAATTCCCTCCAGAATGAAATCAATCTGAGATTGTGGGAAAAGTCCAGATCTCTCGAGGAAAAACTTTGTCGCTTCACATCCTCTATTATGTTGTATGATGGTATACAAGGAGTGAACGTCGGCTGTAACTAGCCAGCATTCATCATCCCATATAACATCTTTGAGGACCTGCAGAACATTGATGGTGTCTTTTAGATGGCCTTTACAGTTCTTCACTATAGGCTGTAGGCATTGGTCGATGTATTGGGAAAGCCTACTCGATATAGATCCTATTCCTGAGATGATGGGGCGCCCAGGAGGTTGGGTGATGTGTTTATGGATCTTTGGCAAGTAATAGAAAACAGGGATCCTGGGATGATGGATGTTTAGAAATTCTGATTCTTTTTTATTCAGGATACCTTCTAACTTGCCTTTGTCAAGCAATTTAGTATAGCTGACCTTAATTTCACTAGTGGGGTCTTTATTTAAAACAATGTATGTTGTAGTGTCACCAAGTAACCTATTGGATTCTGCAATATAATCGTCTTTTTCAATAAGGACAATCCCCCCCCCCCTTATCGGCCGGTTTAATGACCAGTGTGTTGTCATTTTTGAACTTCTTTAGACTGTCTCTTTCTTGGAAGGTAAGATTATATTCATTCTTCCCGATAGGTTTGATACGTTTGATATCCCTCATAACCATTTTTTCAAATGTTGACATCTCATCAGAGGGAAAAAAACTGGATTTCTCTTTAAGTTCCGTATGTACAAATTCATCATTTATTTCACTTGGCATAGGTCTTGTTGATGGTTTCTTATGGAAGAATTTTTTCAAACACATTTTTCTTTTAAACCTATTAAGGTCCAAATAGGTGCTACATTTATCTAATGTTCTAGTCGGGGCAAATTTAAGGCCCTTTTCAAGTAATGATTGTTGGGATTTGGAGAGCACTCTACTTGTGAGGTTAAAGATACCATTCCATACCATAGAGGAGGTGGCAGCAGGACTGCCTGCAATTCGTGGCGGTGTCACCAACTCCTCTGCAATGCCACGCATTCCTTGCTTGTCAGCCGTCAGCAGGTTTACCCAATGCGCAGTGTAGGTGATATACCTGCCCTGACCATGCTTTGCAGACCAGGTATCAGTGGTCAGATAGACCCTTGCCCCAACACTGTGTGCCAGACATGCCATGACTTCCTTTTGCACAATCGAGTACAAGTTGGGGATTGCCTTTTGTGAAAAGAAATTCCGGCCGGGTACCTTCCACTGCGGTGTCCCAATAGCTACAAATTTTTTGAACGCCTCAGACTCAACCAGATTGTATGGTAAAAGCTGGCGGGCTAATAGTTCGGACAAGCCAGCTGTCAGACGCTGGGCAAGGGGGTGTCTTGGTGACATTGGCTTCTTACGCTCAAACATGTCTTTGACAGAAACACATGACTGTGGGCAGATGAGCGGGAACTGCTCAAGGCGGGAGACGGAGTGGCGGATGGTTGAGAGGGGGCAAGAAGGACAGCAGTGGTTGACGTGGCTGAAGATGCTGGACCAGGAGGAGGATGGCGGCTTAGAGTAGGCGTGCTGCTTGTACTCATGTGTTGATCCCATAGGCGTTTGTGATGTGAGATCATGTGGCTACGCAAAGCAGTTGTACCTAGGTGGGTGTTGGACCTCCCACGACTCAGTTTCCTTTGGCACAGGTTGCAAATGGCATCGCTGTTGTCAGAGGCAGACACACAAAAAAAATGCCACACTGCTGAGCTCTGCAATGACGGCATTCTGGTGGTGGACACAGCATGCGTTGATTGGCCTGCTGTCGGGCTGACCACGGGTGCCGATGCATGCTGTCTGACTGTGCCACTAGCTCCTTGCGACGACCCCCCCTGCTTCCAACTCGTCTCCTCCTCCTCCTCTCTGTCTCCCCATCTGAACTTTTGCCCTGTTCTTCTTCTTGCCGAGCGGGCACCCACGTGACATCCATGGACGCATCGTCATCATCAACCGCTTCGCTTGTATCTGACAACTCAGAAAAGGAAGCAGCAGCGGGTACAACATCATCATCATCACACCGTACCTCCATGTGTTTAATGCTGCCTGCCTGAGACATATCCCTGTTATCTACATCCTCTAGCAATAATGGTTGCACATCACTCATTTCTTCAAACGGGTGTGTGAATAACTCCTCTGACATAACAAGTAAAGCGGCTGTGGTGCTAGTTTTGGTGGTGGCGGCAGGCGGGTGAGTGCTATCTTGAGAGGTGCCTGAAGCTAAGCTGGAGGAGGATGGTGCGTCAAGGTTCCGAGCGGAGGCTGTACAAGATTGGGTGTCCTGTGTTAGCCAGTCAACTAAGTCCTCAGAACTTTTCAAGTTCAGGGTACGTGGCTTCTGAAAACTGGGCATTATTCTAGGGCAAAAGGGAATCACAGCACCACGACCACGACGGCCCCTGCGGGGTGGCCTGCCTCTGCCTGTCATTTTTTTGGGGATTAGTGGTACTATGCGTGCAAGCTACTGTGAGACCAGATATGATTGGCAATGTGCACTGGAACAGTTCTGCAGAGCACACGCTGAAGGAAGGACTGACAGAGCCGCTTGAAGACAAGTAACTGCTATTCAATCTATAACAATGAAAAACAAATTTTGGTTTTAAAAGCACGCTATAGAGACACCAGATATGATTGGCAATGTGCACTGGAACAGTTCTGCAGAGCACACACTGTAGGCCTGAGACACCCGCTTGAAGACAAGTAACTGCTATTCAATCTATAACAGTGAAAAACAAATTTTGGTTTTAAAAGCACGCTATAGAGACACCAAATATGATTGGCAACTGTCAAAGCACGCTGGAACAGGTCTACAGAGCACACGCTGAAGTAGGCCTGACACCCAGATGCTTGCAGACAACTAACTGATCTTCTATTACAGTGAAAAAAAATGATTTCTTTAAAATCTAAAGCTTAACCAATTGTTAAAACAGATATGAGTGGTGGCACTGGGCAAGTAGGCACAGTATCCAATGTGAACCTCACACAGAAGCTGGCAGGCAGGCAACTGCTCTTCTATTACAGTGGAAAAAAATTATTTATTTTAAATCTAAAGCTTAACCAATTGTTAAAACAGATATGAGTGGTGGCACTGGGCTAGTGGGCACAGTATCCAATGTGAACCTCACACAGAAGCTGGCAGGCAGGCAACTGCTCTTCTATTACAGTGGAAACAAAATTTTGGTTGTAAAAGCACGCTATAGAGACACAAGATATGAGTGGCAACTGTCAAAGCACGCTGGCAGGGTTGTGCAGGGCACACGCTGAAGGAAGGCCTGACAGAGCCGCTTGAAGGACACTGACTGTCTGCTATTAGCTTACACTGGAAACCTTTTTTCTTTGTAAAAGCACGCTAAAGAGACACCAGATATGATTGGCAACTGTCAAAGCACGCTGGCACAGGTCTGCAGAGCACACGCTGAAGTAGGCCTGACACCCAGACGCTTGCAGACAACTAACTGCTCTTCTATTACAGTGAAAAAAAAATGATTTATTTTAAATGTAAAGCTTAACCAATTGTTAAAACAGATATGAGTGGTGGCACTGGGCAAGTAGGCACAGTATCCAATGTGAACCTCACACAGAAGCTGGCAGACAGGCAACTGCTCTTCTATTACAGTGGAAACAAAATTTTGGTTGTAAAAGCACGCTATAGAGACACAAGATATGAGTGGCAACTGTCAAAGTACGCTGGCAGGGTTGTGCAGGGCACACGCTGAAGGAAGGCCTGACAGAGCCGCTTGAAGGACACTGACTGTCTGCTATTAGCTTACACTGGAAACCTTTTTTCTTTGTAAAAGCACGCTAAAGAGACACTAGATATGATTGGCAACTGTCAAAGCACGCTGGCACAGGTCTGCAGAGCACACGCTGAAGTAGGCCTGACACCCAGATGCTTGCAGACAACTAACTGATCTTCTATTACAGTGAAAAAAATGATTTCTTTAAAATCTAAAGCTTAACCAATTGTTAAAACAGATATGAGTGGTAGCACTGGGCAAGTAGGCACAGTATCCAATGTGAACCTCACACAGAAGTTGGCAGGAAGGCAACTGCTCTTCTATTACAGTGGAAAAAAATTATTTATTTTAAATCTAAAGCTTAACCAATTGTTAAAACAGATATGAGTGGTGGCACTGGGCTAGTGGGCACAGTATCCAATGTGAACCTCACACAGAAGCTGGCAGGCAGGCAACTGCTCTTCTATTACAGTGGAAACAAAATTTTGGTTGTAAAAGCACGCTATAGAGACCCAAGATATGAGTGGCAACTGTCAAAGTACGCTGGCAGGGTTGTGCAGGGCACACGCTGAAGGAAGGCCTGACAGAGCCGCTTGAAGGACACTGACTGTCTGCTATTAGCTTACACTGGAAACCTTTTTTCTTTGTAAAAGCACGCTAAAGAGACACCAGATATGATTGGCAACTGTCAAAGCACGCTGGCACAGGTCTGCAGAGCACACGCTGAAGTAGGCCTGACACCCAGACGCTTGCAGACAACTAACTGCTCTTCTATTACAGTGAAAAAAAATGATTTATTTTAAATGTAAAGCTTAACCAATTGTTAAAACAGATATGAGTGGTGGCACTGGGCAAGTAGGCACAGTATCCAATGTGAACCTCACACAGAAGCTGGCAGGCAGGCAACGGCTCTTCTATTACAGTGGAAACAAAATTTTGGTTGTAAAAGCACGCTATAGAGACACAAGATATGAGTGGCAACTGTCAAAGTACGCTGGCAGGGTTGTGCAGGGCACACGCTGAAGGAAGGCCTGACAGAGCCGCTTGAAGGACACTGACTGTCTGCTATTAGCTTACACTGGAAACCTTTTTTCTTTGTAAAAGCACGCTAAAGAGACACCAGATATGATTGGCAACTGTCAAAGCACGCTGGCACAGGTCTGCAGAGCACACGCTGAAGTAGGCCTGACACCCAGATGCTTGCAGACAACTAACTGATCTTCTATTACAGTGAAAAAAAATGATTTCTTTAAAATCTAAAGCTTAACCAATTGTTAAAACAGATATGAGTGGTGGCACTGGGCTAGTGGGCACAGTATCCAATGTGAACCTCACACAGAAGCTGGCAGGCAGGCAACTGCTCTTCTATTACAGTGGAAAAAAATTATTTATTTTAAATCTAAAGCTTAACCAATTGTTAAAACAGATATGAGTGGTGGCACTGGGCTAGTGGGCACAGTATCCAATGTGAACCTCACACAGAAGCTGGCAGGCAGGCAACTGCTCTTCTATTACAGTGGAAACAAAATTTTGGTTGTAAAAGCACGCTATAGAGACACAAGATATGAGTGGCAACTGTCAAAGCACGCTGGCAGGGTTGTGCAGGGCACACGCTGAAGGAAGGCCTGACAGAGCTGCTTGAAGGACACTGACTGTCTGCTATTAGCTTACACTGGAAACCTTTTTTCTTTGTAAAAGCACGCTAAAGAGACACCAGATATGATTGGCAACTGTCAAAGTACGCTGGCACAGGTCTGCAGAGCACACGCTGAAGTAGGCCTGACACCCAGACGCTTGCAGACAACTAACTGCTCTTCTATTACAGTGAAAAAAAAATGATTTATTTTAAATGTAAAGCTTAACCAATTGTTAAAACAGATATGAGTGGTGGCACTGGGCAAGTGTCAGGGTACCTGCTGTCTCTACCTCTGTGGAGGTGAGACACTTGGACGTTCTTCCTCGCAAAAGGGTTGAATCACTCGTTCCTCGCGGTTTCCTCGGTCGTTTACACGCCGGCCGCGAGGGATCCACTTCCTTTTATGACGCGGCGTTCAGTAGCCGACGTCATGACGACAATCCAACTCGATCTGTCAATCAAGCCCCAGGCACTCTCGTTCCCTCGACCTCGGCTTGTCTCTAGACCATTCTTTACTACTACTTACGTTAGTCCGGCCATTCTAAGGTCCGGTATAAGTACCCTGTACCTGTTTGTACTCTGCGTGTTGGATCCCTGTCCCGATCCTGACATTACGACAGGGCCAATGGATCCTGCAGGTACAAACACTCAGGTTGGTTCTTCCGATTCTAGATTTGATGCCATGGATCACAGAATGGACCAGATGGCTCTAGCGCTGCAAGCTTTATTATCTCGATCTAGTAATCCACCGGAGGAGATGCGAGCTACGTCCATCTCTCCTGTAAGTTCAGGTCTAGAAGTAGCCACTGTAGGTGCTTCTTCCAGTATTACACCTCCTGTACGTTATGGTGGTTCTCCGGAGAAGTGCCGTGGTTTCTTAAACCAAATTGGTATTCATTTTGAACTACAACCTACAGATAGGGCAAAGGTTGGGTTCATTATCACACTCCTCATTGATAAGGCTCTGAGATGGGCCAATCCTCTGTGGGAGAATGAGAATCCGTTAGTCTATAATTATAATGCCTTTGTCGCTGCTTTTAGAAGAACTTTTGACCCTCCAGGTAGAAAGGTCAATGCAGCTAGATTACTTTTGCGCCTTAGACAAGATAACCAAACCCTTGTGGATTATGCACTAGAGTTCAGGTCTTTGGCGGCAGAGGTTAAGTGGAATGAACAGGCCTATATAGACGTATTTGTAAACGGATTATCTGATGTAATTCTAGACGAGGTGGCTACTAGAGAGCTCCCTGAAAATTTGGAGGATTTAATTTCTTTTTTTTCTCGTATTGACGAACGTTTAAGAGAGAGACAGAACACCAGGACGATTGGGTTGGTCTGATTCCTTGGGCAGAGTTCGCACACAACAATCTCGTTTGTGATTCTACTCGTTCTAGCCCCTTTTTCATGAATTATGGCTTTCATCCCTCCATTCTTCCCTCGGTTTCTCCTTCCCAAGGAGTACCGTCGGTTGATGTTCATGTTGCCAATCTGAGGAAGTTGTGGGATCAGACTCGACAAATTCTTCTGCATAATTCCATGTTGTTCAAGAGACACGCTGATAAACATAGAAGGGCGGCTCCAGTCTTTGTTCCAGGGGACAGGGTATGGTTGAGTACCAAAAACATTCGCTTAAAGGTTCCTTCTATGAAATTCGCTCCTCGTTACATTGGACCTTACAGGGTTCTGACTCGAATTAACCCAGTTGCGTATCGTCTGGCTCTTCCATCTGCCTTACGCATTCCTAACTCCTTTCATGTTTCCTTGTTAAAGCCCCTAATATGTAACAAGTTTTCCTCCACTGCATCCTCTCCTCGCTCTGTTCAGGTTGAGGGACAAGAGGAGTATGAAATCAATTCCATCATCGATTCTCGTATCTCCCGGGGGAGGTTACAATATTTGGTTGATTGGAAGGGATATGGTCCTGAGGAGAGGTCTTGGATACCTCAGGAGGATGTGCATGCGCCTCGCCTCCGCAGGGCTTTTCACTCCCGTTTTCCATCTCGCCCCGGTTCCTTCCGCCCGGTGGGCGTTTCTGAGGGGGGGGGGTACTGTCAGGGTACCTGCTGTCTCTACCTCTGTGGAGGTGAGACACTTGGACGTTCTTCCTCGCAAAAGGGTTGAATCACTCGTTCCTCGCGGTTTCCTCGGTCGTTTACATGCCGGCCGCGAGGGATCCACTTCCTTTTATGACGCGGCGTTCAGTAGCCGACGTCATGACGACAATCCAACTCGATCTGTCACTCAAGCCCCAGGCACGAATGAGGATTCGTCGGGGGCGTGATTACCTGTTTAGAATCAGGGTATAAAAGAGGGCTTTCTACGTTTGTTCATTGCCCTGTCGTGGTTCTAGCTTGTCTAGTCACTCAGTGCTCTTGTATTCTGTTAGTTTCTTTGGTTTTGACCCGGCTTGTCTGTTCTACCTCGTTTACCTCTATTACCCTTTGACTCGGCTTGTCTCTCGTTTACCTGCTCTCTCGTTCCCTCGACCTCGGCTTGTCTCTAGACCATTCTTTACTACTACTTACGTTAGTCCGGCCATTCTAAGGTCCGGTATACGTACCCTGTACCTGTTTGTACTCTGCGTGTTGGATCCCTGTCCCGATCCTGACAGCAAGTAGGCACAGTATCCAATGTGAACCTCACACAGAAGCTGGCAGGCAGGCAACTGCTCTTCTATTACAGTGGAAACAAAATTTTGGTTGTAAAAGCACGCTATAGAGACACAAGATATGAGTGGCAACTGTCAAAGTACGCTGGCAGTGTTGTGCAGGGCACACGCTGAAGGAAGGCCTGACAGAGCCGCTTGAAGGACACTGACTGTCTGCTATTAGCTTACACTGGAAACCTTTTTTCTTTGTAAAAGCACGCTAAAGAGACACCAGATATGATTGGCAACTGTCAAAGCACGCTGGCACAGGTCTGCAGAGCACACGCTGAAGTAGGCCTGACACCCAGATGCTTGCAGACAACTAACTGATCTTCTATTACAGTGAAAAAAAATGATTTCTTTAAAATCTAAAGCTTAACCAATTGTTAAAACAGATATGAGTGGTGGCACTGGGCAAGTAGGCACAGTATCCAATGTGAACCTCACACAGAAGCTGGCAGGCAGGCAACTGCTCTTTTATTACAGTGAAAAAAAATTATTTATTTTAAATCTAAAGCTTAACCAATTGTTAAAACAGATATGAGTGGTGGCACTGGCTAGTGGGCACAGTATCCAATGTGAACCTCACACAGAAGCTGGCAGGCAGGCAACTGCTCTTCTATTACAGTGGAAACACAATTTTGGTTGTAAAAGCACGCTATAGAGACACAAGATATGAGTGGCAACTGTCAAAGCACGCTGGCAGGGTTGTGCAGGGCACACGCTGAAGGAAGGCCTGACAGAGTCGCTTGAAGGACACTGACTGTCTGCTATTAGCTTACACTGGAATCCTTTTTTCTTTGTAAAAGCACGCTAAAGAGACACCAGATATGATTGGCAACTGTCAAAGCACGCTGGCACAGGTCTGCAGAGCACACGCTGAAGTAGGCCTGACACCCAGACGCTTGCAGACAACTAACTGATCTTCTATTACAGTGAATAAAAATTATTTCTTTAAAATCTAAAGCTTAACCAATTGTTAAAACAGATATGAGTGGTGGCACTGGGCAAGTAGGCACAGTATCCAATGTGAACCTCACACAGAAGCTGGCAGGCAGGCAACGGCTCTTCTATTACAGTGGAAACAAAATTTTGGTTGTAAAAGCACGCTATAGAGACACAAGATATGAGTGGCAACTGTCAAAGTACGCTGGCAGGGTTGTGCAGGGCACACGCTGAAGGAAGGCCTGACAGAGCCGCTTGAAGGACACTGACTGTCTGCTATTAGCTTACACTGGAAACCTTTTTTCTTTGTAAAAGCACGCTAAAGAGACACCAGATATGATTGGCAACTGTCAAAGCACGCTGGCACAGGTCTGCAGAGCACACGCTGAAGTAGGCCTGACACCCAGATGCTTGCAGACAACTAACTGATCTTCTATTACAGTGAAAAAAAATGATTTCTTTAAAATCTAAAGCTTAACCAATTGTTAAAACAGATATGAGTGGTGGCACTGGGCTAGTGGGCACAGTATCCAATGTGAACCTCACACAGAAGCTGGCAGGCAGGCAACTGCTCTTCTATTACAGTGGAAAAAAAATATTTATTTTAAATCTAAAGCTTAACCAATTGTTAAAACAGATATGAGTGGTGGCACTGGGCTAGTGGGCACAGTATCCAATGTGAACCTCACACAGAAGCTGGCAGGCAGGCAACTGCTCTTCTATTACAGTGGAAACAAAATTTTGGTTGTAAAAGCACGCTATAGAGACACAAGATATGAGTGGCAACTGTCAAAGCACGCTGGCAGGGTTGTGCAGGGCACACGCTGAAGGAAGGCCTGACAGAGCTGCTTGAAGGACACTGACTGTCTGCTATTAGCTTACACTGGAAACCTTTTTTCTTTGTAAAAGCACGCTAAAGAGACACCAGATATGATTGGCAACTGTCAAAGTACGCTGGCACAGGTCTGCAGAGCACACGCTGAAGTAGGCCTGACACCCAGACGCTTGCAGACAACTAACTGCTCTTCTATTACAGTGAAAAAAAAATGATTTATTTTAAATGTAAAGCTTAACCAATTGTTAAAACAGATATGAGTGGTGGCACTGGGCAAGTGTCAGGGTACCTGCTGTCTCTACCTCTGTGGAGGTGAGACACTTGGACGTTCTTCCTCGCAAAAGGGTTGAATCACTCGTTCCTCGCGGTTTCCTCGGTCGTTTACACGCCGGCCGCGAGGGATCCACTTCCTTTTATGACGCGGCGTTCAGTAGCCGACGTCATGACGACAATCCAACTCGATCTGTCAATCAAGCCCCAGGCACTCTCGTTCCCTCGACCTCGGCTTGTCTCTAGACCATTCTTTACTACTACTTACGTTAGTCCGGCCATTCTAAGGTCCGGTATAAGTACCCTGTACCTGTTTGTACTCTGCGTGTTGGATCCCTGTCCCGATCCTGACATTACGACAGGGCCAATTATTATTATTATTATTATTGCCATTTATATAGCGCCAACAGATTCCGTAGCGCTTTACAATATTATGAGAGGGGGATTTAACTATAAATAGGACAATTACAAATAAACTTACAGGAACAATAGGTTGAAGAGGACCCTGCTCAAACGAGCTTACATTCTATAGGAGGTGGGGTGTAAAACACATTAGGACAGGAATTTACAATCAAATAAGGTGGGCTGCCCTTTAGGAGAGGGCAAGAGACAGGTATGTGAGGTAAGGGTTAGTCTTTGAGGCCATAAGCTTTCCTAAAGAGATGGGTTTTAAGGCACTTCTTAAAAGATGCAAGACTAGGGGAGAGTCTGATGGCGGTAGGCAGGCTATTCCATAGGAAGGGAGCCGCCCGTGAGAAGTCCTGCAAGCGCGAGTTGGCCGTACGAGTGCGGACAACGGACAGGAGGTGGTCACGGGCAGAACGGAGAGACCGAGAAGGGACATACCTATGGATCTGTGAGGAGATATAAGAGGGGCTAGAGTTGTTCAGTGCTTTATAGGTGTGAGTTAGTACCTTGAATTGACTCCTATAGCATACAGGAAGCCAATGTAAGGACTGGCAGAGGGGTGAGGTGTGAGAGAAACGACTAGAGAGGAAAATCAATCTAGCAGCAGCATTCATTACGGACTGTAAGGGTGCAGTACGGCTATTGGGGAGACCAATCAGGAGAGGGTTACAATAATCCATGCGGGAAATTACTAGAGCATGGACAAGCTCCTTGGTAGTATCTGGTGCAAGAAAGGGGCGGATGTGGGCTATGTTTTTAAGATGGAATCTACAGGATTTGGCAACATGCTGGATGTGAGGCTCAAAGGTGAGACCAGAGTCAAGTATGACGCCAAGACAGCGTGCTTGCAAGGATGGACTGATGTTGGTACCACAAACTTGGAGGGAGAGCGAAAGAGGAGGAGCAGTATTAGGAGGAGGAAAGACAAGGAGCTCAGTTTTTGAGAGATTGAGTTTCAGAAAGCGGGAGGACATCCAGTCAGAGATGGAAGAAAGGCAAGCAGTGACACGTTGCAGGACGGCAGGGGAGAGGTCTGGGGAGGAGAGATATAGTTGGGTGTCATCAGCGTACAGGTGGTAGTGAAATCCAAAAGAGGTAATAAGTTTGCCAAGAGAGGCAGTATAAAGAGAAAATAGAAGGGGACCAAGGACGGAGCCTTGGGGAACTCCAACTGAGACAGGGCAAGGGGAGGAGGTATCATTAGAAAAGGAGACACTGAATGAGCGTTGGGAGAGATAAGAGGAAAACCATGAGAGGACAGAGTCACAGAGACCAAGCGATTGAAGAGTTTGAAGAAGGAGAGCATGATCAACGGTGTCAAAGGCCGCTGAGAGGTCAAGAAGAATTAGTATGGAGTAGTGGCCTTTGGATTTAGCTGCGATTAGGTCGTTAGTAACTTTGATAAGGGCAGTCTCTGTAGAGTGGAGAGGGCGGAAGCCAGATTGAAGAGGGTCAAGGAGAGAGTTGGAATTGAGGAAATGAGACACACGGGTAAAGACAAGTCTTTCCAGAAGCTTTGAGGAAAAAGGGAGCAGGGATATGGGACGGTAGTTAGAGGGGGTGGATGGGTCGAGGGATGGTTTTTTTAGTATAGGTACTACAGTGGCATGTTTAAGGTCAGCAGGGAAGATGCCAGAGGAGAGCGAGCAGTTGAAGATGTGTGTTAAAGAAGGCACGAGACAAGTGGAGAGAGATCTAATAAGGTGAGATGGGACAGGATCGAGCGGGCAAGTGGTGGGGCGAGAGGAGCAAAGAAGAGCAGCCACCTCTTGGTCAGTAGCTGGGGAGAATGTCTGAAGGGTAGGAAAGGCATGATCTATGTGTGATTGAGAAACAGAAAGGCAAGGAGGGGAGAATTCTTTCCTTAGCTGTTCAATCTTGTCAGTGAAGTAACATGCGAAGTTATCAGCAGTAAGGTTAGTTTTGGGGGTGGCCACAGCAGGGTGAAGAAGAGAATTAAAGGTGTGAAAGAGACGCCTGGGGTTGCGGGAACATGAACTAATGAGAGTGGAAAAATAGGACTGTTTGGCAAGGGCAAGGGCTGCACTGTATGAACACAATATGAATCTATAATGGAGAAAGTCTGATTGTGTACGAGACTTCCTCCAGGAGCGTTCAGCACAACGGGAGCATCTTTGCAGGTAGCGTGTTGATTTAGTATGCCATGGTTGGGGGCGGGTCCTCCTTGGGGTGCTTGTTTGGAGTGGCGCTGCAGTGTTCAAGGCAGATGTAAGAGTAGAGTTATATATGGAGATGGCCTGTGAAGGACAGGAGAGGGAAGGGATGGACAGCAGTTGTGAATCAATGTCAGCTGACAACTGTTGGAGATCAAGAGAATTAAGGTCCCTCCTGAGTTGAGGGGGGTTAGGCTGAGGTTTTTGGGTGAGGGGGTATGTGAGAGCAAATGATAAGAGGTGGTGATCAGAGAGTGGATATGGAGTGTTGCAGATATTAGATACTGTACATGCATAAGTGAAGATTAGGTCAAGGGTATTGCCAGCTACATGGGTGGGAGAATCTGCCCACTGCGATAGCCCGAGGGAGGAAGTGATGGAAAGTAGTTTGGTGGCTGCAGAGGTCAAAGGTGGGTTTATAGGAATATTGAAGTCCCCGAGAATTAGGGATGGAATGTTAGAAGAGAGGAAATAGGGTAGCCAGGCAGCAAAGTGGTCAAGGAAGAGAAGAGGGGAACCAGGGGGGCGGTAAATAACAGCAATGTTAGCAGAGAAGGGTTTGAAAAGGCGAATTGAGTGTATTTCAAATGATGGGAAAGAGAGAGAAGGGGGGGTGGGAAGAGGTTTAAAAGAGCAGTGAGGGGAGAGGAGAAACCCAACACCACCACCTTTACATTCAGAGTTTCTTGGGTTGTGGGTAAGTTGGAGACCACCGAAGGACAAAGATGCAGGGGTGGCAGTGTCAGAGGGGGAGAGCCAGGTTTCTGTTATGGCTAGTAAATCTATAGAACGAGAGATGAAGAAGTCATGGACAGCAGTGGATTTAGTTATATTGCAAACAGAGCGTGCGTTCCAGAGGGCAGTATTGAAGGATGGATCCTGCAGGTACAAACACTCAGGTTGGTTCTTCCGATTCTAGATTTGATGCCATGGATCACAGAATGGACCAGATGGCTCTAGCGCTGCAAGCTTTATTATCTCGATCTAGTAATCCACCGGAGGAGATGCGAGCTACGTCCATCTCTCCTGTAAGTTCAGGTCTAGAAGTAGCCACTGTAGGTGCTTCTTCCAGTATTACACCTCCTGTATGTTATGGTGGTTCTCCGGAGAAGTGCCGTGGTTTCTTAAACCAAATTGGTATTCATTTTGAACTACAACCTACAGATAGGGCAAAGGTTGGGTTCATTATCACACTCCTCATTGATAAGGCTCTGAGATGGGCCAATCCTCTGTGGGAGAATGAGAATCCGTTAGTCTATAATTATAATGCCTTTGTCGCTGCTTTTAGAAGAACTTTTGACCCTCCAGGTAGAAAGGTCAATGCAGCTAGATTACTTTTGCGCCTTAGACAAGATAACCAAACCCTTGTGGATTATGCACTAGAGTTCAGGTCTTTGGCGGCAGAGGTTAAGTGGAATGAACAGGCCTATATAGACGTATTTGTAAACGGATTATCTGATGTAATTCTAGACGAGGTGGCTACTAGAGAGCTCCCTGAAAATTTGGAGGATTTAATTTCTTTTTTTTCTCGTATTGACGAACGTTTAAGAGAGAGACAGAACACCAGGACGATTGGGTTGGTCTGATTCCTTGGGCAGAGTTCGCACACAACAATCTCGTTTGTGATTCTACTCGTTCTAGCCCCTTTTTCATGAATTATGGCTTTCATCCCTCCATTCTTCCCTCGGTTTCTCCTTCCCAAGGAGTACCGTCGGTTGATGTTCATGTTGCCAATCTGAGGAAGTTGTGGGATCAGACTCGACAAATTCTTCTGCATAATTCCATGTTGTTCAAGAGACACGCTGATAAACATAGAAGGGCGGCTCCAGTCTTTGTTCCAGGGGACAGGGTATGGTTGAGTACCAAAAACATTCGCTTAAAGGTTCCTTCTATGAAATTCGCTCCTCGTTACATTGGACCTTACAGGGTTCTGACTCGAATTAACCCAGTTGCGTATCGTCTGGCTCTTCCATCTGCCTTACGCATTCCTAACTCCTTTCATGTTTCCTTGTTAAAACCCCTAATATGTAACAAGATTTCCTCCACTGCATCCTCTCCTCGCTCTGTTCAGGTTGAGGGACAAGAGGAGTATGAAATCAATTCCATCATCGATTCTCGTATCTCCCGGGGGAGGTTACAATATTTGGTTGATTGGAAGGGATATGGTCCTGAGGAGAGGTCTTGGATACCTCAGGAGGATGTGCATGCGCCTCGCCTCCGCAGGGCTTTTCACTCCCGTTTTCCATCTCGCCCCGGTTCCTTCCGCCCGGTGGGCGTTTCTGAGGGGGGGGGGTACTGTCAGGGTACCTGCTGTCTCTACCTCTGTGGAGGTGAGACACTTGGACGTTCTTCCTCGCAAAAGGGTTGAATCACTCGTTCCTCGCGGTTTCCTCGGTCGTTTACATGCCGGCCGCGAGGGATCCACTTCCTTTTATGACGCGGCGTTCAGTAGCCGACGTCATGACGACAATCCAACTCGATCTGTCACTCAAGCCCCAGGCACGAATGAGGATTCGTCGGGGGCGTGATTACCTGTTTAGAATCAGGGTATAAAAGAGGGCTTTCTACGTTTGTTCATTGCCCTGTCGTGGTTCTAGCTTGTCTAGTCACTCAGTGCTCTTGTATTCTGTTAGTTTCTTTGGTTTTGACCCGGCTTGTCTGTTCTACCTCGTTTACCTCTATTACCCTTTGACTCGGCTTGTCTCTCGTTTACCTGCTCTCTCGTTCCCTCGACCTCGGCTTGTCTCTAGACCATTCTTTACTACTACTTACGTTAGTCCGGCCATTCTAAGGTCCGGTATACGTACCCTGTACCTGTTTGTACTCTGCGTGTTGGATCCCTGTCCCGATCCTGACAGCAAGTAGGCACAGTATCCAATGTGAACCTCACACAGAAGCTGGCAGGCAGGCAACTGCTCTTCTATTACAGTGGAAACAAAATTTTGGTTGTAAAAGCACGCTATAGAGACACAAGATATGAGTGGCAACTGTCAAAGTACGCTGGCAGTGTTGTGCAGGGCACACGCTGAAGGAAGGCCTGACAGAGCCGCTTGAAGGACACTGACTGTCTGCTATTAGCTTACACTGGAAACCTTTTTTCTTTGTAAAAGCACGCTAAAGAGACACCAGATATGATTGGCAACTGTCAAAGCACGCTGGCACAGGTCTGCAGAGCACACGCTGAAGTAGGCCTGACACCCAGATGCTTGCAGACAACTAACTGATCTTCTATTACAGTGAAAAAAAATGATTTCTTTAAAATCTAAAGCTTAACCAATTGTTAAAACAGATATGAGTGGTGGCACTGGGCAAGTAGGCACAGTATCCAATGTGAACCTCACACAGAAGCTGGCAGGCAGGCAACTGCTCTTTTATTACAGTGAAAAAAAATTATTTATTTTAAATCTAAAGCTTAACCAATTGTTAAAACAGATATGAGTGGTGGCACTGGCTAGTGGGCACAGTATCCAATGTGAACCTCACACAGAAGCTGGCAGGCAGGCAACTGCTCTTCTATTACAGTGGAAACACAATTTTGGTTGTAAAAGCACGCTATAGAGACACAAGATATGAGTGGCAACTGTCAAAGCACGCTGGCAGGGTTGTGCAGGGCACACGCTGAAGGAAGGCCTGACAGAGTCGCTTGAAGGACACTGACTGTCTGCTATTAGCTTACACTGGAATCCTTTTTTCTTTGTAAAAGCACGCTAAAGAGACACCAGATATGATTGGCAACTGTCAAAGCACGCTGGCACAGGTCTGCAGAGCACACGCTGAAGTAGGCCTGACACCCAGACGCTTGCAGACAACTAACTGATCTTCTATTACAGTGAATAAAAATTATTTCTTTAAAATCTAAAGCTTAAGCTATTGTTAAAACAGATATGAGTGGTGGCACTGACTGTGCAAATGGGCAAGGCATCCAACCTGACACAGAAGCTGGCAGGCAGGCAACTGCTCTTCTATTACAGTGGAAAAAAATATTTATTTTAAATCTAAAGCTTAACCAATTGTTAAAACAGATATGAGTGGTGGCACTGGGCTATTGGGTACAGTATCCAATGTGAACCTCACACAGAAGCTGGCAGGCAGGCAACTGCTCTTCTATTACAGTGAAAAAAATGATTTATTTAAAATCTAAAGCTTAACCAATTGTTAAAACAGATATGAGTGGTGGCACTGACTGTGCAAATGGGCAAGGCATCCAACCTGACACAGAAGCTGGCAGGCAGGCAAATGCTCTTCTATTACAGTGAAAAAAAAATATTTATTTTAAATCTAAAGCTTAACCAATTGTTAAAACAGATATGAGTGGTGGCACTGGGCTAGTGGGCACAGTATCCAATGTGAACCTCACACAGAAGCTGGCAGGCAGGCAACTGCTCTTCTATTACAGTGAAAAAAATGATTTATTTAAAATCTAAAGCTTAACCAATTGTTAAAACAGATATGAGTGGTGGCACTGACTGTGCAAATGGGCAAGGCATCCAACCTGACACAGAAGCTGGCAGGCAGGCAACTGCTCTTCTATTACAGTGAAAAAAAAATATTTATTTTAAATGTAAAGCTTAACCTATTGTTAAAACAGATATGAGTGGTGGCACTGGGCAAATAGGCACAGTATCCAATGTGAACCTCACACAGAAGCTGGCAGGCAGGCACCTGCAATTACATTACACAGGAAAAAAAAAAAAAAGCAGCCTGATGTTATAGCCCTAAAAAGGGCTTTTTGGGGTGCTGTCCTTACAGCAGAGATCAGATGAGTCCTTCAGGATTGTAGTGGACACTGAATACCCTAGCCTAGCTATCAATTTCCCTATCTAATCAGCAGCAGCTAAACTTTCCCTCCTCTCACTAAGCATGCATCTTCCGAATGAATCGAAAATGGATGCTGGGAGGGAGGTTGGAGGGTGTGGAAGGGAGGGAGTGCTGCTGATTGGCTGGAATGTGTCTGCTGACCGAGAGGCACAGGGTCAAAGTTTGCCCAATGATGATGAATAGGGGCGGATCGAACTGCGCATGTGTCCGCCCGCCGCGGCGAACGCGAACACGCTAAGTTCGCTGGGAACTGTTCGCCGGCGGACAGTTCGGTACATCACTACACATCACCAACAGAGCAATGTTTAATGTAATACCGTTTTTAGGTCATAACTACTGGGGATCCTAGAGATAGGTATCCAGAAAATAAATTGTGAGCACATCCTCGATTGTAACTCAGGGCATTTCTGTTTAAGAGAAAGATATAACAGAACACTGGACAATGCTAGTCAGTTATCGTACATACCGATAACAATGAGCAGATACTATTGGTGGGTATACGCTTGAAGTTGCAGTTATGGGAGAAAAGGAAGCCCACTGTAATGTCTCTTTTATTACCGTGTCCAAGTTAAGGCTGATATGTGAACCATTTTAAACTATGGGCCTTATGTGGGCTAAGCAGTCATATAAGTCTTCATGTTCTCCCTCTGTATAGAATTATACTTAATGCTTCAATCTAAATGTTAACAAGGTTTCAAAAAAAAATTTCATTGAAGATGAAAACTTTTTTTAAGAAAGATCATGTTTAGAGCTTCCCTCTTGTGACACAACAGATGTAAAAAAACTGCATGAATAATAAATGATTGCTTATTAGGTTGCATGTTGACCTTGTGAGGAGCATACCTCCTATCTCCAACTTCCTGTGAATTGGGATGCTGGAGGGGGAATTTTATCACTGATGCCATCAAAAAGGTGTGACTGAATGCTAGGTTGCTGGTCCATCATTCAGGCACGCCCACAGATGGCAGATCCTGGAGATATGCATGAGAGACCCTGCATGCCCGAGATCTATGGAAGCCATGGGATCCTCCCTAGATAGATCCAATTTCCCTGCAGCCATCACTGTTGATGGTGGATTGATACTTCTTGATAGAGATGTCCCGAACAGTTTGCCAGGAACTGTTCGCTGGTGAACATAGCTTGTTCGTGGTCGCCGCGGCGGGCGAACATATGCAATGTTCGGTCCGCTCCCTATTCGTCATGGAGGTGGGAGGGTCTGGGAGGGAGGGTCTGCTGCTGATTGGCTGGAATGTGTCTGCTGACTGTGAGGTACAGGGTCAAAGTTTACTCAATGATGACGAATAGGGGGCAGACCCGAACATCGCATATGTTCGCCCGCCGCGAACCCAAGCTATGTTCGCCGGCGAACAGTTCCTGGCGAACTGTTCGGGACATCTCTACTTCTTGATGACAGTAGCTCTGCTCCGTGTCAATGTAATGACATGAAAGGGTGCTGCCCTGGAACAGCACTGTTACTTTAAATGTGGGAACCAATACAGCAGAGAAATAAATGCCAAGACACAAATGAATAGGGTAAATCAAGAGATATATATATTTACAGGGAACCAAAGAAGAATGCATATATATATATATATATATATATATATATATTTACACACACACACACAGATAAGGCCACAAAATATATACAGTAAATAAAAAAAAAACGAATTGTGCAGGCAATAAATACTGTAACAGTCCTTTGGTTTAAAGGTTGGATTGTGCAGCTACCACGAGTATCAGGTAGGGCACAGATCCAGAGTCACAAGACTAATATAGTGACATCAAGTTGACAAGTAGAATAAATGAACAGGTCTGCAGGGACAGGATCACTGGTAGTAAAGCAGGGACCACGGAACCAGAACACAGGATCGGAGGACACAGCAACAAAGGACCAGGAGGACACAATAACGCAGGATCAGGAGGACACAGGATGAAGACCAGGAGACGCAGGACACAGGACCAAGTCACAGTATGCAGGAGCCAGGAACACAGGAAACCAGGGAAACAGGAAACAAAAGGCAAAGGAGTGAGGGGAGAACCCAAACTAAATAGGTGCTAAACAAGGACCAGGTGAAGTGCTTAACCCCTTCAGGACCGGCCTGTTTTTGCGATGTTTGTACGTTAAGGACCAGAGCAGTTTTAACACTTTTGTGGTGTTTGTGTTTAGCTGTAATTTTCCGCTCTCTCATTTACGGTTCCCATACAAGTTATATATTGTTTTTTTCACGACAAGAAGGGCTTTCTTTACATACCAGTATTTATATTATGTCATATATTGTATTTAAAAAAAATAATGAAATATGGTGAAAAATAAAAAAAAAAACATGTTTTTGGACTTTTACTTGAAAAATCTTTTACTTATCTACAAAAGCTAATGAAAAAAACTGCTAAATAGATTCAAAATTTTGTCCCGAGTTTAAAAACACCCAGTGTTTACATGCTTTATTGCTTTTTTTTGCAAGTTATAGGCCTATAAATACAAGTAGGAAATTGCTGTTTCAATATATATATATTTTAAATGTATCAATAGTGACATTGTTACACCGTTATCTGTCATAAATCCCCGAAACACACCTAACATGTACATATTTTTTAAAGTAGACAACCCAGGGTATTTAAAATGGGGTATGTCCAGTCTTTTTTAGTAGCCACCTAGTCACAAACACTGGCCAAAGTTAGCATTTATATTTGTTTGTGTGTTAAAAATGCAAAAAACGCTAACTTTGGCCGGTGTTTGTGACTAAGTGGCTACTAAAAAAGGCTGAACATACCCCATTTGCAATACCTTGGGTTGTCTTCTTTTGTAAATGGTATGCCATCATGGGGCTAATTCTCATTCCTTGGCTACCATACGCTGTCAAAGGCAACCTAACCAATCTGACAAATTTCAATAAAAAAAATCAAGCCTTATATTTGACCCTGTAACTTTCACAAACACTATAAAACCTCTACATGTGGGGTACTGTTATACTCAGGAGACTTCGCTGAACACAAATATTAGTGTATCAGAACAGTAAAATATATCACAGCAATAATATCCTCAGTGAAAGAGCTGTTTGTGTGTGAAAAATGCAAAAAACTTCACTTTCACTGACAATATCATCGCTGTGATATGTTTTACTGTTTTGAAACACTAATATTTGTGTTCAGCGAAGTCTCCCGAGTAAAACAGTACCCCCATGTACAGGATTTAGGGTGTCATAGAAAGTTACAGGGTTAAGCACAGTGCTAGCAAATTAAATTATCTGGACTTTTGGCCTGGGTTGGCAGGCAGGTCCCTCAAATTGCAATCATTAAAATTACTTAATTAGGTAAAAATATTACATAAATATGCACGTAGAATTTTAATATATATACATATTTATATATTTGACGTCTACGTGTATATTTATGAAATTATTAATGTAATTTTGTATGTGGACATATGTATATTTCGTATTATTTTTATTTATTTATTTATACATAGATATATATATCATTACATTCTAAGTGTATTTTGATATAAATATATATATATCAATATCAAAATACTGTTAGAATAAAATTGAATATATATATATAATTTTTTTTTAATTATTAAAAATTATTTTTATTTTTTGTTATTTATTTGTATTAACATATTATTTGTATTTTATAATAATATATATATACCATATATATAGTTATTATATATATTGTATATATTCGTGTGTAATTTAAATATAAGTGTATTTTTATATTAATATACGTATATATAAATATAAAAATACACTTAGTGTGACATTATATATATGATACATATACATATATTATATATAGATATAATACATGTATATATATCATATATATATACACATATTATAATTTTTTTTACACTGATTTTTTTGTTTTACACTTTATTTAATGATTTTTTACTTGCAGGGAGACTGCCTGTCAGCACAGACAGTCCCCCTGCAGGCAGATACACAGACCCCTATTGCGGTCATGTGATCGAGTGATCACATGGCCGTGGGGTCCTGATCTGCCGAGGGGGGACTGCCCGGGCAGACAGGCAGTCCCCCTGGACCGGGAGGAGAGCTGATCGCCGCCGTGGGACCGACGGCGATCAGGTAAGTAGCCCAAAACCGTTATGACGGTTCAGGACCGTCAGCGGTCCAAACGCACGTTTTACCGCTGACGGTCCTGAACCGTCAGCGGTCCTGAAGGGGTTAATGAAAAGAAATTAGGAACAGTGCCAAACAGAAACAGTGGTGAGTATGAGTACTGCACGAGGGCAAATCAACTAAGGAGTGTTGTGACAGTCAAGTAGTGTCAGGCATAAGAAATATAGTCACTACTTTGTCTCAGTAAATCTTTTGGCTGGGTTGGAATCTTATTAAATATTCATTTTGCATGGGGAATGGGGACAGTGACACTTTAATATGATTGCACAGACGTATTGTGTGCCTCATCCTAAGAAATGTCTTGTAATATTAGTCTTGGTTGCTCACTTGTACTTTTTGGAAAAAAATTTTTGTAAATTATTTCTCAACAGTGTGGAAAAAGACATTTTATTATATTTATAGCTAAAATAGATTTGTAACACTCTCTCTGTATGATTTACTAATTAAGATTATTATAATTGCAAGATAAAACACTTTTTCTATATTCCCAAAAGTAATTGCACTTTTGTTGAACCCACTCTAAATTTATTGTAAGACAAGCAATAAATGTGGCGACATTAATTGAAGTGAAGATGTACGTTTTAAAATAAATATGGATGTGCAAACATTTTTTCCTTTGCTGCTGGGGATGATATGCAATGATGGTAGAAACAGTTTGAAAATTTGTTTAATGTAAAATATAGTAAACAGTGCGAAAATTGCATTTCTGCAAGAAAAGGTCTATTAAATCTTTGCAATATGATGTGATTTCTTTTTTCATGAACACTCAGCATTGTGCAGTGATTTGAACTTTTAATGTTCGCAAACATATTGCAAAATTATGCTCAAATAGCAGGGGCTCTATTTTATTGGGACCAGTAAAAGAATCCTAAAGCGTCTTTTACTGGTCTTCGTAAAATATTGCCCGAGGTTCTTGGCCAATCTCATTGCTCCTAAGATTGCTTTCTAAGGAAAATCAGCACAAAATGCTTTGATGATCGATAATCATATATCACCCATCATAATGGTGTTTGCTGTTGCACAGTCCTCATGAGTCCTTCATTTCAAATCACTATTTTCAATTTGCTTTTTTTGAATACATAGCATTATGAAGGCAATAGAAAAGTAAAAAAAGTAAGCATTGAAGTCAAACTAGTTGAGAAGACATATAGATCTCTTTAAAGCAAAGAATGTGAGCTAAACAGTTAGCTTCCACCAAATGACTGCTAAGGCTAGAACATGAAGAGGTACTACAAATATAAGGCACAACAAGAAAAAGAGAAACGTCGATTAAACTCAGACTATGGGAAGAATGACATTCACTGTGAGCAAGGGGGTCTCAGGCATGAAGTATCCAGCTGGACAGTCTTTACTGGTGCAAGGTCCAGGTGGGTCACATCCATGGGTATAGAAACTGGAGCATGTTACATTGTTATATGAAAATACCAACAACAAGTTAAGTGAAAGAAAACATATGTAAGCAGACCCAAATAAAGCTAGTATAACTGGATTTGTATAACATTTCTGGAACTTTCTGTTACTAAGTTGGTTCTCAAACAGTAACAATTTGAGGTATAGTAAACAGATCCCACCATTTATTAAATGAGAATCCAAATTTTACATAGAAAAAGGTTTGGGATTTTTTTTTCCAATTTGTCGATTTTGTCCCAGAATTACTTTTTCCCACATTAAGTTAATTACCCAGTTGGGTTTATTAACTAAAACAAGAAACAAGTCAAGATAACAAAATAAATAATACAATTTAGGACAAAACAGCCAAACTGTTACTCTGTATAAATCAACAGAAACCATGTAAATATACTACTGGAGCTGCTACCACACTAGTGTAAGTTCTTCCCCAACTTTACACACACAATTCATGCAAACAACACAGCAACTGAGTGGCAAACAACAACCAACAACAGTAAGATAAATGGAGCACTAAATATATAACAAATACACTTACCTCTCTGTAGTATAGTATTATTTAAAGTAAAGTGATCAAGTAAAATTAGAATAAACAATATATATTGTCAGAGGTGTAACTAGAAACCTTGGGGCCCCAGGGCGAAAATTGCCCTGCACCCCCCCCCTCCATATGTCTATCCCCTGCTATCCCCACCATACATCTGCCCTCCCCCTCCAGTACGTTGCACCCCGACACATGCAGACACACACATAGTGACACTAACATATACAGAGACAGAAACACACATACAGGCACACATACATACACACACATAAATACATACAGACACATACATACACAGACACACACAGACATGCAGGCACACATACATACAAACACACACACACATACAAACACACATATATACAGAGACACATACAGACACACATATATAAATACACACATACAGAGAAACATTCATGCAGACACACATATATACATACACACATACAGAGAAACATTCATACAAACACACATACACAAACACAAACACACACACATACAAATAAACACACACATATACAAAATTTTTGTTCAGCCTCCGGTTTGCTACCTTTTAGGTGCAGGAGGTTGACTTTCCCTGGGGTCCAGTAGTGGCTCAGCCTGATGGAAGTCAGAGTTCCCACTTTGACTCCCTCCTCTTCCTCCCGCGCGGTGCTCTGTATAAGCTGGGAGGAGTGACAGGGGCTGGCACTTCCTCCCACTCTCATTTCATCACAGGGGGCCAGGAAATTAATTTCCATTGGCTGGCCCTAACAGCATGGGCCACCCAATGGGTCCCTTAATGTGCAGCCTCTGTGATTCTATCGCGCGGGCCAGGGCCGCAACACATAGCTGTGACCCCTGCGACCGTGTTTGTTGCGCCACTGTATATTGTAATACTGTATGGACAATGGAGAATATGAGGCAAGTAAAGTGAACAAACTCTCATAGAGCAGAGCTTAAGTAGGGTAGGCTCAAATCACTATAGCAGATATGTACAAAGGTGACATTAACCCTGTTCAATCTATTAGGAGGAACTCAAAGAGAAGACAATAATATGCTAGCTAGTGTAGACAATAAACTCTATATGAGACTATATGTGAAAGCAGACAGCAAACTGTCCACCTTAGTTAGAGCCTTTCAGAACCTGGTTCAAGATCACAAATGTGTATTTTAAGGAAGACACTACCCTCCTTGGATGCAGGACCCACCTGATAGAGGATGCCACAGGATGCCAAAGTATAAAATTATGATTGTTTTTATTGTGGACCTCTTTATCAATAAATTTAAAGTATAAAGCAATTAACAGTCATTGTCTCTCTTCCCAAAAGCACTTTTTAAAGGACTTTTAATCGCTTTTACTCTTTTTTTATTGCCTATCCAATACACTCTGTGTGAGTGTATTCACTTTACTTACCTCCTATTCTCCATTGTCCATACAGTATTACACTATACATTGTTTATTTTTGTTTTATTTGAGCATTCCCTATACTACAGAGGGTTAAGTGTATTTGCTATGTATTTAGAGCTCTACTCCACTGGTTTTGGAAATACATATAAGTTGCAGAATTTTGGCCTTTATCGTCTCTCAAATGAGCCAAATGGCAATGGATTTGTAGATAACTATTGAAAATAATATGTAAAAATGAAATGTAATAAGTAAGGGTTTTTTTTTCTGTTTTTTTTTTATAGTTGTAAGCCATAATAGCCTAACTAGTGTTGGAGAATGCTTCAAGTTAAATAGTTTAGATAAAAATGTGCACAGCCTTCCATTTTTTCACAATTCTCAATTTAGTGAATAAACAGGAAAGAATAGTCTCTAGAACTCAGACATTTTTGCTTTGAGTCTTTCACCTCTATGTAAAAAAATACCGAGATATGTTTTCTCAAGAGAACATTAATATTAAGTATTCTTCTGTATGGTAATTCACACACTTTTCCTCAGATTTCCAGTAAGGTAATTTACTTTATTACCAAATTTTCTTAATAGTATTCAATCTGTCTACGTGAATTCTAGATATGTTTACTTAAAAGAACACTATAGTCACCTACATTACTTTAGCTAAATAAAGCAGTTTTAGTGTATAGCTCATTCCCCTGCAATTTCACTGCTCAATTCACTGCCATTTAGGAGTTAAATCACTTTGTTTCTGTTTATGCAGCCCTAGCCACACCTCTCCTGGCTATGATTGACAGAGCCTGCATGAAAAGAAAACTGGTTTCACTTTCAAACAGATGTAATTTACCTTAAAAATTGTATCTCAATCTCTAAATTGAACTTTAATCACGTACAGGAGGCTCTTGCAGGGTCTAGCTAGCTATTAACATAGCAGGGGATAAGAAAATCTTAATTAAACAGAACTTGCAATAAAGAAAGCCTAAATAGGGCTCTCTTTACAGGAAGTGTTTATGGAAGGCTGTGCAAGTCACATGCAGGGAGGTGTGACTAGGGTTCATAAACAAAGGGATTTAACTCCTTAATGGCAGAGGATTGAGCAGTGAGGCTGCAGGGGCATGTTCTATACACCAAAACTGCTTCATTAAGCTAAAGTTGTTCAGGTGACTAAAGTGTCCCTTTAATTATATTTAGAATGTAAATTAATGGAGCTTAAACATATTGCTTTCTCTAAATATCTCATTTAAAATGGCAAGTTAATTATATTTTATGGTTATCATACCTTTAGACTTTTTTTCAGCAATATTCTTAATTGAGTAAAAACAAAACAAACAAAAAAAAACATGGAAAGAGCCCTGATCACACAAGCAATGCCTCTGGCCTATTTAACACGTGCTATTGCAATAAACTAATAAATGGAATTCTAACCAGTATTATGAATTTACCAGAGGGAAACATTTCCTTTTTTTTTTTTATCAATCTTTCTTTTATTAAAGGCATATAGTATGGGATACAGAAGAGAAATTGGAGGAAACGTTTAAGCGATTTACAGTATAGGGTTTGCACATCAATACGCAAAGTTAGATTACATTTCCAGATTTTCTATGCCTCATTTTTTATATATATTGTAGTTTAACTTCAGTTTGAAATGACAAGCTAAGGATCAAAAGATCCGGATTGGTAACTCGCTAAGTCAAGTTAGTCAGGCGTCAGGTGACACATGGGCGAGTAAAACACAGGATTCACAATAGACGTTAACACAACAGTACATCACCTAAGAATGGTAGCCTAATTTTATGTTAAACATGCTGTCTACAAGAAGGTACTAACACGTATAAAATAGCAATTGTAAAATTGAGCAGACGGGTGCAGAACAGAATTAAATCATATGAAAAACAACCTCCAGCTATGCTTGTCATTGCTTGACTGGTTATGGTAAACAATTAAATCTTGCTTAGATATATGCTAGCTTATGTGCGACTGTAATCGCTTCATTTGTTGTCACGTGTGTATTCAGTAAGCCTGTCATTATAACAAGGTATGGCACGGTTACTTATAGCTTTTGCCGATATCCACGGTATTAGAATTTGTGTGAATATGTAGGTGTATTTGGTAACTTACTGCCGTTTGAAAAGTTGATGTGTGTATTATAACTAGTAGTGTGTGCATGTGAGAAATGAGAGTAGCTAGATACGACAGTAAAATAGGCATAAAGGCATGGTCAGAAAAGTAAAAGTCCCGTAGTGTCCCTCAGAACGGTAACTGGCAGGTCACACTGATGGATGCTTACTGTCCCCATAGAGGTGTGCCCGCTCATGAGGAACCAAGTTAGTCCTAATTTAGCCGATGCCCTTTGCTGCTACTTGTGTCTTGTCCGTGGTGTTCATCACAGGTGCGCTTCTAGACCGGGAGTCAGCTCCCTCTGCATGCCGTGAAGTGAGCAGTTTAGTGGCTTCTCGCTTTGCAGCAGTGGCGTGGAGGGAATGGCGTGAGACACCTTTGCTGCCGTTGAGAGTCCAGAAGGTGAGCTGGTAGCGGGTTCCATATGAGCTGCTGTCCCGCACTATTCCTTGAGCGTTACAGGTTGCTCGTGCAGTAGGTGTGGGTACATAGGTGGCTGGTTGATGGGGGTGAGGTGTGTCCTCTCTCCAGCCCCGGGCCGGGATGAAGGCCGACATCCTTACTCCACGGACCCCTGCACTGCGGGCTGGGTCCTTCCCTTGTAGGGAGTAACAGGGGGAGCTGATGTTTTGCCGCCTTCTGTGGCGGCCGTCCCTCCGTCCATGTGGGTGATGCTTCCGGGTTTTACCCTTGGTGGCCCTCGGCCCAGGTGGGCCATTTAGGTCCGAGAGAGTCCTCCTCGCCCTCCGGTTCCTGCCACCCCGTCCGCCATCTCGAGGGGCCGGCGCCATATAGGGTACGTGAGTTTCCAGTGCGACCCATAGCTGGTGGAAGTGCTCGTTTAGAGTCTGCAACAAGCGGTCTACAGAGCGTAGGACAGGTTCTTGCTGTTCGTTCGCCGTCTTTGCTAGCTGTGTGATAGTCGCCATTTTGGGTCGGGTCTCACACGTGGCGGCCACCTCGGGTGTCGCTAGGTGATTCTCTGGTGCTGGGTCGTCGTTTACGTTTGCCGGGATATCCCCCACCGGCATGGGGGGGGGGAGAGGCAGAGTCCTCCGGGGAGACCGTCGTCCAAGGAGGCTGCTGCTGCAGAGGGATCGGCCGCTTCCCTCGCGTCGCCTGCTATTGCCTCCCGTAGGCCTCAGGTCGATCTCCGGTAAGAGACCGCCGCTGGCAGTGAAAATTTGTGGCTGGTATCGTCGCTTTGGTGTGCTCTTTAGGCTGGGGCTGTCGTGAGAGCAGAATTGAGGGCTTTGTCTCGCATATTTTGTCCGCTTCTCGATTTTTGCCTCGGAGCCCATGTTGCATGCGACTGCTCGGCACGGCTGCCAGGCTCCGCCCCAGAGGGAAACATTTCTATTCAGATTACATTGTGAATTTTATTATTGAAAATTACAAGTAATGCTACAGTCAGTATTTTATATTTGTTAGTAATAATAATGCTTGGTGAGTTATTTATATAAGCTATCATCAGTTTTCCATCAAAGTTGTTTTAAAAGCTGTGTCCTATGGCTTGTAAGACCATTATTATTTGATATGTTTGAACACACATCAGGTCTTTTCTACCAATAATATTATATGGAAATATGGAACTAAGAAGAATTTTCTTGATTAGTACTATTTATCTATTGAATTTTTATATGTTTAAGTCTTTAAATATGCTTCACGCTGCTACTGTGGGGTTAGGCAGTTAGGGTCAGAGCTTTTTCTTTGGTTTAGGGTATGACTGAATAAGGCCAACATACTTGTTACATAGTTAAATAGTTACATCGCTGAAAAAGACTTGTGTCCATCAAGTTCAGCCTTCCTCACATTTGTATTTTGCTGTTGATCCAAAAGAAGGCAAAACAAAAAAAAGAAAACAGTTTGAAGCACCAATATTGCAACTAACTAAGAAAAAAATTGCTTCTTGACCCCAGAATGGCAGTCAGATTAATCCTTGGATCAAGAAGCTATTACCCTACATTGAAAAACTATCACCTTGAATATTCTGTTTATGCATGTATGCATCTGGTTGCTGTTTGAACATCTGTATGGACTCTGATAAAACCACTTCTTTAGGCAGAGATTTCCACATCCTTATTGTTCTTACAGTAAAAAAAACTTTTCTTTGCCTTAGACGAAATCTTCTTTCTTCCAGTCTAAGTGCATGGCCTCATGTCCTATGTGAAGTACAGTTTGTGAATAGATTTCCACACAATGGTTTGTATAGGCGACATTTTTTCTAAACTAAAGAGGTTTAAATGTATTAACCTGATATGTTCCATTCCTTTTATTAATTTTGTAGCCCACCTCTGCACTTTTTCTAGTGCCATAATATCCTTCTTTAGAACAGGTGCCCAAAATTGCACAGCATATTCAAGATGTGGTCTAACCAGTAATTTATAAAGAGGCAAAATGATATTCTCATCACGAGAATGAATGCCCTTTTTCATGCACGACAATACCTTATTGACCTTAGCCACTGCTGGTTGACATTGCACATTGTTGCATAGTTTGTTGTCTATAACAATTCCCAAGTCCTTTTTGTGTGTTGTTATCTCTAATTCACTTCCATTAAGGGTATACGTTGCTTGTGCATTCTTTACGCCGAAGTGCATAACTTTGCATTTTTCAACATTAAATTTCATCTGCCATTTGAGTGCCCAGTCCCCCAGTCTATCTAAATCCCTCTGCAGCAAAGTAATATCTTGCTCACATTGTATTACTTTACAGAGTTTTGTGTCATCTGCAAACAATGAAACATGACTTTCAATGCTTTTTTTCCAAGATCATTTATAAACATGTTAAATAGAAGGGGTTCCAGATCGGTACCCTGAGGGACACCACTTGCCACCTCTGTCCAGCTTGAAAATTTACCATTAATGACAACTCTTTGTGCTCTATTTTTAGCCAATGTTCTACTCAATTTTCATCTAGACCGATTTCTTTGAGTTTGAACACTAATCTTCCTTGGCAAAATCCAAATAGATCACATCCACTGCAACACCCTGATCTATACTTCTACTTACTTCTTTGAAGAATGCAATCAAGTTAGTTTGATATGACCTGTGCTTCATAAAACCATGCCGAGGTTCACTTATTTCTACACTTAGTTCCTTAAGTACTTGTGGATGAATACCGTCAGGCCCTGGAGCTTTGTTTATATTAACTTTCTTTAGTTGCTGCAGCACCTTGTCTTGAGTTAACCAATTACAATTTTTCTGCAAGTTTTTAGCAGCAATCATTTGCACATCTATCGCCATGGGTTCTTCTTTAATATATATGGAGGAGACATAGTTATTCAAAATTTCTGCCTTTTCCTGGTCTTCATTAACTAACACCCCCATCCCAGTTTTTAGTGTACTTATACTTTCAATTTTTTTTATTTTTTTTTTAGAATGTATGTACTCAAAAAATGCTTTGGGGTTGGTTTTGCTCTCTTTGGCTATCATTTTTTCATTTTGAAGTTTAGCAATTCTTTTTTTAATTATTTTTTATTTTTTTTGCGGTGCATATAAAGAAAAACGTTTGCAAATACAGACATGATATCGAATGGTATTGTGATGGTGTAAAAGTATCAGACATGTTGAGAAAATTGCATTTTTTTTTAAAACAAGCATTATGAACCAGTTATCACGCTTATGTAACAATAGTAAACTTTTAGTTGTTTGCTGGATACCCGGTGTGGTGGGACCATGTATTCTAGTATGTGTGTCCGAGTTTAGGTGTCGCTTGACCTGGGCCCTTTTTTGGGGGTCGCTTGTCTTTCTGGTGAGTGCTGCGAGGACATCCCTGTCGTGACTACAGTCGGTACCCTTGGACTTGTGCTTATGGGTCTGTGGTGCCTGTCTGAAGGCTAGCTAGGTGTGGGCGAGTACTGCGTTGGGCAGGTCTGTGTTGGGCCCACTAGAGTTGCTGCAGTCAATTGTTCGTTGAGTGGGTATGAGTATGCAAAGGTCTGTGGGTGTGGCAGTCTGTGGGTGCCTCTCGTAGTGAGTGGCTTTGATGGTCCGTTTTGGGGCCTAGGTAGAAGCGGTGTTGCGGTGACAAATAAGTGGGCCGGTTTGGCTTGTAGTGCCCCTAACCATGTTGTTTAAGGGGGGGGGGAGAGTCGTGGTGGGTGTGTGGCCCTATTCCTACCCTCCTGTCACCTGGGGGGGTGCGCCGGGGTTGGTATCATAGTGCAGCAATTAGTGCCTGTTTGTCTTGGGCTAAGGTCCAGCAGACTATGACGTCACTCACTGAGTTTGTTGGGGCTTTTGGGGATTTGGCAGGCGGAATATGCCATCAAAGGCGAGCTTTTTGGCTTGTGGAGGTGGCAGTAGTGAAGCTGTTAGTCGCCTCAGATAATGGGGCATCTCTGCTATGGTGACAGACTCCGGCACCCCTCTTATCTTTAGGTTGTTGCGCCTGAAGCGGTCCTCTAGCGTAGCAAGGTGTGCTGAAAAAGCTTGTTGCGTCTTTTGGACGGTTTGAATAGAGTCTTTCATTTTGGATACTTCTTGCCTCATATCTATGATGTCCTCTTCGCTTGCTCTTACTCTGTCCGTGACCATCTGTAGGTCAGCCTGAATGACTGCTATGTCTGTGGCTAGCATCTGGCGAAATTCAATAAGGTAGTTTTTAATGTCCTGCTTGGTGGCAAGGGCTGATAAGTCAGGGAGGCCTGTAGTTGGTGCCCCTGGTGCTTGTGGTGGGGTGTGTGCTGGAGGGTGGTTAAGTGCTTGGGCCTGAGGGTCAGCGGGGAGCTCCTGGTACTCTGGGGCCGCCATTTTGGGCTGGGTCTGATGCTGTAGAAGGGCCCCTATGTCTTAGGATTCAGTTTGCATACCTGTTGTAGGTTTCTGGGAGCGTCTTCCCATATTTGTAGGCTGCTGTGCTATGGATGGTTTATCTATGCCCCAGTTCGGCTCTCCCAGGTGTGGGATGCGCCCGAAAAGATCCCCCAGGTGTGCAGGAAGATGGAAGGCCGTGGCCTTTTTCCGCCGCCGGTTTTGTCCAGTTTTTGCAACAAACGGCATGAATCGATGCCGGGTGGCCTCCGCTCACTTGTACCATCATTGGTGTGGCTGGATGGGTTGTAAATTGTGTGATTTCTGGTGGATTGAGCAGAGCGCCGTCGGAGCAGTGGTGTCAGGCCTTAAGCCTCCCGATGTCTCCTCATGCTTCCGGGTTTGACGGAGCTTAGCCACACCTCCATTGCCGCGGTCTGCTATTTAATGCGACCGCACCAGCTGATAGACACTGGATTATTGAAACGCGTACCGCGCCAAACTCACCGGCTCACATACCTCGCTGAGACGACCACTCGCTACTAGACCGGACCGGAGGAATATTCAAGTCCCCAACATCTCTCCTCATCAGAGACAGATACCAGCACTCTCGGCAACCATTCACTGAAGCAACCGCCTCGGAGGAGAGCTGGGGACACAATCCCTCTACTTCTAGAAATGAAGTAACTTACAGTCTCTGAGTTAAGAGCTAATAATGCTAAAGCTTTATTTCAACTTACTAAAGTCTGCTATCAAGTTCTCCAGCAAGCCTGCTACAGCTTTCCTCAAATCAAGTATTATTCAAGTTCAGCTGTACCTGTCTTGCTACAGATAATCTTATTTCTTCATACTAAAGTCTGCTATCAAGTTGTCCAGCAAGCCTGCTACAGCATCCCTCAAAACAAGTACTATTTAAGTTTTGCTGCACCATTCTTGCACCTGATATTTCCAATGTATATAATCTCTTATAATTTGAACTGTTAACAAGAATAACGGACTCTAATGAATTCTGAACCTTGTCAATGCTAAATGAAACAAACCGTTTATTATTTAAAGAAACAGTAACTGTAATTCTGGAACTGAAGTCTCAGTTCCATCTAAGTGTCTTAATAAAAGATCAAAGTCCTAAGAAATCTGCAGTTGTGTTCCACATCAATTACTGTGAACGTGACAAGTGGAAAGTTGCGCCTGCTTCGTTCCGTGTCTAAGCCCCTCCCCCGAAGTTTAGCGATTCTAATCGCTGTTTTGCACACATTATTGGCTTCCCTATATATTTTATAGGATTCATCTGATTTGTCTGATTTAAATGCTTTAAATGCCCTTTTTTTAATGCAAGGTTTTATCATTTTTTTTTAATTCTTTATTTTTCTCGACATGGAATAACAATATTTGTTCATGAAGCGTAAATTTTGAAAAGGTATAATTTAAACAGAACTTTGAGGCATTAGAGTATACATTATAAGAGGGTTGCGTCTGTGTTTGTATTGCCTGCTAAAGTGTCAGTGAGTAGAGGTTTTTTTATTTTGTGCTGTAGACCTGACTGAATGACATATGAGATGGGTTGCCACCGGGTAGCATATCTTGTGAACCGGTATTGGTGGAAGGTGAACCCGTGGCTTGGGTGCATGTCCCTTCCCTATGTGGGTGGTGTGTGTGGTCTGCACGTCCGTCCGAGTTAGGGAAGGGGGTGGGGGGGAGGATTAGTCACTTATGTAATCTACAAGTGGGTGACTGGACAGTCTGAAATGTGGGGTCTGCCATGTGTGTGCATGCGTGGTGGTTTGGCCCCATGTGGGTATCTCAGGTTAAGCGGGTTTGTAGAGCTGCTGTCCCGCTCCGTGCCCCTTCAGGCTAGGAGTGTGTACTGTGGGTGGGGACAAGAGTGGCATACAGTGATATTAGACAGAAAATAAGATAGTAGTAGAACAATAAAACCTAACAACGAAGGTTCACCAATCTTGTTGGAGTGGCAGTCCAGCTTAATGTCCTAGGGTCAACAGGGTTGGTGTGATTAACCCATTTGGCAAGTTACTGGAGCAGTGGAGGATCTCTGGTTAGGGCTCAATATCCCCACTCCTAAGTCCCCGTTCCAGTAGATGAGGAGGGTCTCGTCGCCCTTGGAATAAAGTCCCTTATCGCGGCCGGGTCCACCTGTGCTCCAATGCGTTGTTAAGCTGCATTTTCAGCGTTTGTAGGTGGCTCTCTAATTCTTGGTACGTTTCTGCCCAAAGGGTGGTATCATGGGCCGTGATTATGACAGTGCGGGAAGGGCCCCATCTGTAGGGCACATCGCTTGCCCGGAGGTGTTGGAGTAGTGGTCATAAGGATTGGCGCCACATTAGTGTATTCCACAAGAGGTCTGGGAAGAGGAGCAGCGAGGCCCCCTCAAAGGTAATTGGCGTCCTCCCCCTCACCGCTGCCAGTAGCACTGCTTTGTCTTGCAGGGAGCCGAACCGGAGGATGAGGTCCGGGTTAGCGGTCGCTGGTGCAGTGGCAGGCTTAGGGAGGCGGAACACGCCATCCATCCTCAGGTTTTTTGCCTGCTTTGGGGGTAGGTGGGCCGCAATAAAGCGCTTAATAAAGTGTGGTAAGTCCGGAGATCCACCATCTCCGGCACCCCTCTGAGCTTCAGGTTGTACTGCATCTCTGGTCCTCGAGGACGTCCAGCTTGCGGTCAATCTGCAGTCGGTGCTTGTCTAGGGCAGCCAAGCTCCTTTCCATAGCTGCAATCCGGCTCTCATGCTTGTTCTGTAAGTCTCTACTTGGGTCATTTGTGCGGTCATGCATTCCACGGCCCTTCTGAGGGGGGCCAGGTCTCCCGCTAGGTTTGCGTGGAGTTCCGCTAGCCTCTCCTTTAGTTGCATTGCCGTGTCCGGTTCTCTGCCAGCAGCAGCCTCCAGAGAAGTGCTGCCCTGTTTCGCCGCCTGAGCTAGCCTGTCAGTCGGGGCTATAGCCATGCCGTCTGAGGAGTAGGAGGTTCCGTCGTCCTCCAGCGCCATTTTGCCCCATGCGGCTCTCTGCGAGCTCCGGATCAGGTCCCCAATATCCCGACTCTGTGGGCTCCTGTCTGGCTTAGACTTTTTGTTCTTGCGGCCCATTCTCGGTTGTGTGGTCCAAGAGGTATAGTCTGGGGATTTTTCGGGTCTCTTTGCCGGTAATTTTGGCCGTTTTCGAAAAGTTTGAGCGGAGCACAGCGAGCATGCGACCGTCCAGGTTCACCGCTAGGCTCCGCCTCCTAAATGCCCTTTTTATTTTTAATCTCTTGTTTTACTTCTCTACTAAGCCACATTGGTTTCAATTTGTTTATTTTATATTTATTACCCAATGGTACATACTGAGAAATGTACCTTTCTAATATTTGTTGGAAGATGATCCATTTATCCTCAGTGTTCTTTTCACTAAAGAGTTTATGCCAGTCAATATATTGTAAATCTGCCTTCACTTATAGCAATTGGCCTTTTTAAAATTAAATGTTTTAGTATACCCCATATGCTTTGTTTTGTTAATCCTTAGTACTTAAAACTAAATGTTTGGGATTCCCCAATGGTTATGGGGTGGTGTACATTATATTGGACAGCTGGCATTGGGACATTTCCCAATGTTCTCTATTACTCTTGCATTCCTTGTCTAAGTGGATATTTAACAGCATCCTACTACTCTGTTATACTTGGAGTCAATCTGGTGTCAATTCTGATGTTGGAAACTATCATACCAGACCTTTTTTTGAAATTACCTGTGCATGTAGTCCTTTTGGTATTTGACCAGTTTTGTCTTGATTATTATGTTTTGTCTTGTTTATTCTGTCTTCTGTCTTCACTTGACTCAAACTTGTTTATTAATTGTGTGGTTTCTTAATTCCCTTTCATGACAGGATAAAGGGAGTTGGAAGATTACTCATTGGAACTTTGCTGATTACGAAAGGATCCTGACAATGTCTTTAGTTTGCTTTTGTTTTTTTTAATTATGGCAGATCTTACTAGGTTACTATGAGATTTGGGGAACTGGTTCTTTTTAGAGGGGCTTGATCACAGGTCCCTGCTAGTAAAAAGGGGTCATCAAGATGTATGCTATTCTAAATTAGCAGAATATATATAAAGGAGTGATTTTGATCAAGAATAGTTCAACTAATTAGCAGTCACCATTGTTTCTCTTAAGTGATGGTTAGGCTTGCTTTGTTCAAAATGCAATAGAATAGATATCAGGAGAAATTCACCACCTCTCCCAGCTTTCTATTAAAACTGCACTTCTCATGTACCATGACTGATTGCCTATTTCCCTTCCCTTCTGTGGAGTCATGTAACATAATGATGCACATCGCTAAATTGTTTACAAGTCACAAATAACATTGATTTTGCTATAATCTTTCTGCAGTGTATTGTTTGTTTTTATGTTGAAATCTATGTGAGCTACATTATGTTGTAGCTCACACTTTTATGTTGCCATACTGAAAGAAACACTAAAGTGCATTACTTAACACTTCAGGTAAGGCTATAGTTCTACTTAACCTCCGAGGAAGAATAATCTATTTCTATTCCATAATTTTATCAGTTTTAAGGTGCTGGTGCAGTTTTAAATTTCAGTAATTCATCTCAATAAGCTATATTTGCCTTAGACATAACCTGGCCCTTTAAAACCAATTCTAGGTCATTGGTTTATAAATCGTTAATGGTTTTATGGCTAAACTAAACGTAGCGGGGCAAGGGTAAATCCAGAGTTTGATCTCCGGAGAGCACAGTCAAATTAAATGTGCTGTTTATACTCTTTGATAAACTCAAACACACTACACATTATTGATGAGATCTGTAGAACTCCAACATGCTGAACAGTATTGCGGAATTCTATAATGCATTCATTTCGGATCTGCAATAGAAACCGATACTTTGCAGCTCTGTCTTGCAAAAGGGGTAAGTTTCCTACGATTAACGACTTTTGATGAGTCTGAAAAAAAGTGGCCACAAATTAATTTAGTAATTAATGAATCTAAAAAGGTGGCCTCAAAATAATTCTGCTTATGTTGCTTATTACTGACTAAAAGTGTTTTCTACTTTTACATTAATGTACACATTAAACTTTTACATCCGAAATTAATGAAAAACTGGAGGCAATACAGTATACAGCATATTTCACATCTTTGATAATCTTTTGTCAAACCATCTGTTGTCCCAAAAGGGGCTTCCCTAGAGAACACCCAACAACACCAGCTTAGAAGTAAGCGGAAAATATAAAATTTCCTGATGAATGCATTCTTTCAATAGATGTCTATGATAAGGTATTAAAATGCCCAGCTATATAGTATATGAATAGTCTACATAATAAAATAATTTTGCTGTAACAAGGGGAAAAGTTTCTATCTTGTTTGAACTGGATTTTCTCTGTTCTTTCTAACTTTAAATAATCTACAACAGCATCATTTTTAAATAGAATTAAAACTCTAAGGGAGTTCTTCACTGAGCAAAGAATTGCAGAGCTGACCAGAAATGGCAAGATTTATGCTAAATTAGCTGAATAAAATAAAACAATATAAGAACGGTATCCTGAGACTCATTTTCTGAGGAGGACACAAAGTGTACTTGATGCTGGCTCAGGTGGTGGTCTGGGGCTGGTGCAGTCTATTACTATGTACTCGTCTATACATGGAAAGTTTTACCAAGACTATGACATATTTAATGAGTGATCTGCCTGAAATTGGATTGGGCAGATGAACCATCATCTATGGCTGTCTCACTTAAGCCTCAGACTGCTTTGCTGATTTCATTTTCCAGTTTTAGGTCTACACTTATCAATGGTGGTTTACATCGTACTTAATTCAATTTTAATTATATATGACTTTCTTTATTTACAAAATAAGTTATGAGATATTTACCAGCTATACCCGTAGTATATTTGCGCAAGATAAATCTTTTTCTACTCTACAGCACGCTGATAATGCTTGATACATGTATTCTGCTATCATTTCAAAATATTATTTTAAAAATAAAAAAAATAAAAATTTAAATTCTTCTATTTTTTCTGCTTGGTTATTCTGGCCTAACCTGAAATTCTTCAAAATTCTGAGTTATAATGGTACCTGCTGATCAGGGTCCTTGCAACATGCAGCATCATTCTCAGCATCTTCCTAGCCACAGCGGGACATATTTATCAAAGTGTCAATCTCACTTTTTCCATTTACTTTTGGTAAATTTTTTGTGAATTTGTAGTGCAATTTATTAAATCTGTTGGATTTTTTCAGATTTTGCTTTGTTTGCAACCTAAAAATCACTTTTGAATATGTGCCATTTTTTGCCAACGAAGAGGATTTGTGTATATTTTTATCACTTTTTCTGAAAGAAAAAATGAACACATTTTCCGATACTGTAAATCTGTCAATCTCCAGAACTGGAAATATCAGAGAAAACTGGCAGAAGTTACTATGAAGAAAATCTAAACTATTTAGAACACGTTGATAAATATGATGATAATATTATATTGCTTTAAAGTATTGGATTTGTCAAGTGTGTTATAAACAATCCAACTCACATTTTAAAGATCCCTCAACATTGACTCCTTTTTATTGGCTTCTGTAACTCTAAGGAGGTACAAACCCTTATTTTTATATGTTTGCAATACCTTAAAGTACAAAAATGGAGAATAAATGAATTGTGTATAATATTTTTCCATGATAAAACAGCCTGTACACAGACAAGAGACTTGCTCACCTTGTAGGAGCCTCAGTAAGCCTGGCTCCTGGTGCACACAGCTTGGGTGCCAAATATGGATGACATCAACCCCTGTGTGATATCTCAAGAACTTGAAGTGGCAGCAAAGGAAGAGTCTGCAGAATATCTGTATATAGTACAATATCAACTAAAACATTAAATAAAAATAAAAAGCATAAATCCTCTTCATCCAAAACACGTTTCGCCAAAGGCTTCCTCAGTAGGATGATACTGTCATTCTGTTTGTTTCCTCTTTTAAATATCCCTTCAATGGATGTATATGTCTTTCTATATTGCTTGTCCAATCCTCTATTGGTAAGGGCAAAGCCTCTTGTCTATGCACAGGCTGTATTAACTGAGGAACAACATTTTTCCATTTTTAATTTGAGGTATTGCTGACATACAAAAAGGAAGGGTTTATACCTCATTAAAGGTTCAGAAACCAATAAAACAGAGTCAATGTTCAGGGCTCTTTAAAAATGTGAGTTGAGATGGTTTATAACACACTTGACAAATCAAATTCTCTAAAGCAATATTACAAGATTTTTTTTCTTTTCTCTTTTTGTAAACATATGTCCAGGGGAAATTTGACATTCATTAGTGCAAGTTCCAGAACCTTTTCAGACATCATGTCAACAGCTATGAAGACCCTGTTTGATCAGGAAACTGAATACTAAGTAAATGAAAGGTATAATCGCTTTTATGTCAGAATTCAGACAGACAAATAAACCCAAGAGACAGACGTTGTCCAAGTTGCAAAGGGAAACATGAGTTCTGTGTAAGATATGGTTAAAGAATTGCAATGCAATTTCCGGGTTTATGGCAAATTCAAAACTTGGAAAGGAAAATAGAAACTTAATACATCTCTTTGCTCCTCAACATTTGTTTCCATGTACATTCTTGTCCTAGTTATTTTTTTCACATTCTATGTCTCCAGCTGTTTTTAAAAAATTATTTAACTCAACAAATGCCACAGCTAGTCTGAATGTGTCCATTTAAGTTTTAATTTGGTACTATTTATAGTTCAGGGTATAACCATGTCAACGGTGTGCGACTTACAGGAGATAAAGCACATTTTTTGTCTTTAAACCTTTTTATAATTTTTACTGCTAAATATCTAGTTTAGGTCTGGGGCATTCACCGTGCAAGTGTAATTCAGGTTATTTGCAAAGTCAAGCAAACACAATCTGGTAACAGCAGGGTTTGCAGATGATGAAGCTTTGACCGTGTCCTAAGTCCCAAATGGACCATCATCTCTCTGCAAACCCTCCTCTGAGTGTTCTAACAACTACTCTGCAACTGTCAATTTGCTCTGCAGAAGCACTACTCTATGTTATAATTCACTGGAAGAATTGAATAACCATATTTATTAACAATCAGGATATAATGCAGGGAAAGTCAGGACCATTGCAAGTGGACCTCAAGCATACCCCAGTACTTGGCCATCTGAATAGGCAGGTATCACCTAAACATGAGTATTCTGTACAGTAGATATTTCTCATTATCTCATCTTCAGCTTATAGAGCAGCTACCTTTTCTATCTCTTAATAAAGCAGTTTGTTTGATGTCCTTTGGTCAGCATATTGTTTTTGATTCATGTATCATATGTCACATATCACAAGACCCATGGTAATTAGGAGCATTTGCAGTTTGTGTTTAAAAAAAATTGAATGTTGCTATCTCATTTAGCAGAGATACAGTAGAAATAGAACATACCTTAAAGGTAAAGCGATGTGTTGCTTTCATATTTATATAACAAAATTCTCAAAGTTTCAAATATACTCTATAAACCCTATGCCAGACATCCACATTACAGTGAAAATTACTGGCACATCTAAATTCACAGTGAATAAAATATTCTTAAATATATTTATTCTCCCAGTGTACAACCACAGCATTCCAACTGTATGACCCATTGATCAATGGAACTACCTTGTACATAAGAAAAATATTGAAAGCAGTTGGTTTGAAACATCAACGAGCTGAATTGCAAAAGACACAAATGATGAATAAATGAGCTGCATATAGTTCCCATGGTTTCCTCTAGATGGGGCAGTGAGAGTACCTCTGTGTTAAACGATTCTGGCTAATATTTCTTGAGATTGAATATGCTGGTTAAAGTGCCTCATATTACAAAAAAGATAGAGATGATAGCATTATAATACATAAATATAACAATTGAGTCAAACTTGAAAATCCACATTCCATTGTAAATGTTCCAAATCATTGGTTCAAATGTCCAAATAGTTCTCCATGATGTAACTCAGGAGAATATTTAGAAAAAAATGTCCTTTGCAGTATATCTATTGTGTCAACCAATAAGCCAAACTTGTAATAAAAACAAATTTGTTACAAAATGCAATGCTGCAATGGCACTCAAAAAAAGGTCACATTTAAGTTGGATCATACTCATGTTTGCTTGGGATTGCTGTGTGCTTGGGATGATGGTGTCATTTGAATGGCACTATGTTATGTAATGCGTTAGCACATATAAAAGGTTTGATAATTGACCTGGAATCAATGTTTTTTTTTTGTTTTTTTAGAAGTTGACGAACTCTTCTTTTCTTCCTCTGCATGTAAACCATGATGGTACTCAGAAAGTGACATTAAGAAGATTTGGAGATCATTTGCTCATGCCCAACAAAACAATTTCTAAACAGCCCACTTCATTGCTCCACATACAGACTGTGGCGAAACCAACTTCGCCACTGTGGGCTGGAGAAGCCTGGCTGCTAGCCTCCTGCCCGCTGACTATGGCCCCTGGACATATTGCACTCTAAAGACTATATTTGGGCAGGTAATAATGTATATTACTGCTACTGGGCCTTTAAGGGCCATCCGTGGATCTATGGTGACTTTTGGGATACTGTACCTTTAAGACTGTGGAGCGTATTACAGTAATCCTGCCTTTAATACTTTAATGTCATGTATGTATTTATGTATGCAGTTAACCTGGGTTATATATATATATATGCAGTATTCGTCTGATTGTTCGGTAGAATCACTCCATTCATTATATTGAGGAAACTACCGAACAACCAGACCACCCAGGACTGAGTGTGCCTCCAATTACCGTTTGCAACAATGTTGCAAACGGGTAATTGGCAATCAGTGCAGTGTGGTCTTTGTCCTCTGGGTGGC